>NW_008337664.1:457967-481212 GCF_000622305.1 Nannospalax galili | reverse complement strand
CAGATCCCCTGGGACTGGAGTTACGGACAGTTGTTAGCTGCCATGTGGGTGCTGGGATTCGAACCTGGGTCTTCTACAAGAACAACCAGTGTTCTTAACCACTGAGCCACTCTCCAGCCCATCTTTAGTCTTTTAAATAGCTATTTATTGCCCACCCCCATATTGGACCTGACATCCCTTTTGACAAATTTTTGAATGCATTCTTATCAAAGCACTAGCTCCCACCAGCCCAAAGTTTTAGAATGTCATCAGATAACGTGAAACCTGTAACAGAAGTTTCCTGCTTTTCTCTAACTCACCTGCCTACTCTTCTCACCAATATATTTGGTAGATGCATTCATTGATTCATGACTGTACTTGCTCTGCGTCTATAAAAGTTCAAGGAACTACGTCCTTGGTAGAACACATCATTTGGGACAACCCAAATCTGTGTTCCCAGATCATAACTGTACAAATTTGGCTCGAAATAGATGATCTTATTCCCTTTGAAGGGAAAGCTGTTGCATGTACTGTTTGGCAATTCCATGTGGGACCTTAAGGATGAGCCACGTCCACTGGAGGGGTCACCTGCATCAGCACCAGCGTCAGGTACCAGCACAGTCACTTTGTGCTTCGTCATCCTTGCTGCTTCCTCAGGTGGATGCTGGCGAGTTCCTTCTGGGGCCCAGGCCTCCCTTTTGGGTTGGTTGATGGTCTATTCCTTTATGAACTGCGTATTGGATATCTTTTTGTTTCAGAACATCTGTCAGAGAGTTTGTATCAGATAATTAAACCTTTTAAATGCATTCTGTTTTAATTTAAATTTTTTTATTTTTATTGAATTTTTGTGTATCTCATACACATCTTGATCCTCTTTATATCCCCTCCCCCATCGGCACCCTCCCATAGCCCCTCCTCCCACCAGATTTCATGCATTCCGTCATTTATATTAGGCCTATCAAGTCAAGTTAGTATCCCCCAGTGCACATTCATCCACTGGAGTCTAGTCAGCCTGTTTAGTCACTCCCTTAAGGAAGATTAGCTTTTCCTCACCCAGCAGAAATCTGCTGCCCAATGGTTCCTCAGCTAAGGTTGAGGTTTCTTACCCATTTCCACAGTTCTATGCTGGGTTTTATCTGCTTGTGTTTCTATGGATCTTGTGTATGCTGACACCCTTGTTGTAAGTTCATATGTGCGAGGTCCCAGGAACCTGTAAGACTCTGTGTCCATGTGGTCATGTACCTCCTCCTGTGGCTCTTACAGTCTTTCTGCCCGCTCCTCCTAAATGGTCCCTGAGCCCTGGGTGGGTGAAGTTTAATGTAGGAGTCCTGTCCAAGGATCCACACTCTGCAGACTCTTATTCTCTATGCTTTGGCCATTTATGACCCTTTGTGTTTACTGCCCTCTGTTGCATGAGGGAACTTCATTGATGAGAGTTGAAAGATACATTAGTACTCTCTCCACTCCTTGTTCCACTAGGTTCCATAAACCTTAGGTGTAGAGGTTCCATTGTAATGTGTCAGTTAGGGTTGAGCATTTCAAAGACAATCTTTATGTGTGAGCAGTTGTGGAAGGCTGTAAAAGTCTCTGCTGTAAAAGAAGCTTCTGTGATGAGTGGTGACTGGCGTACTTCTCTGTAAATATAAGGATCCATAGCTACCACATACTAAGGAATTAAATTTGTCTAGGGATGTGACAACTTTGGGGTTTTCTCTACGATCTATGACCTTTCCAATCATGTATACTAGGCTATGTTTACAGTACCACACATGAGTTCCCTCCTATTGAGTGGGTTTTAAGTCCAAGATAAAAGTGCCACAACTGCCCCAATATATGCTGAATACATTCTTACCAAACCACTAGCATTTGTTTCAGGTAACTTTTTTTGGTAGCATTTGGCTCTTCTTCCACCATTCCTCCAATATCTAACTCTCAATTTTCCCTCTATCTTTCCATGCTTACCACAAACAACCTTGCCTTTTCAGTTTAGAAATTCTATGAGCCCTGATCATAAAGATACCAAAGATAAGAGGTGTTTTTTCATGCCAACCCAGTAGGGTGGAGTGTTAGTGGGGACTCTTTCCGAAGAGCAATGACCTCATATCTCAGGAAGCCATGACAACATATCTCATTCCTGGGTTGGAAGGAAACTTATTGGCTCAGCCAGGAAGATACAGGTAGGAAAGCTCACCCAGTCTTGTGAGCCCCTCACTGTTCCCATAGGTGTTCAGGATTAACCAGAGACACAGTGGGAGGAATTAACCTTGGGTTGAGACCAGAGGGAGATGCACCCATAAACAGCACATATCAAGTCATAATGAGACCCTCTGAGATTTGCCAAAGAATTTCAGATCACCCTATGACATGCAAGCCAGGGTTTTCTGACTTTTATTAATTTATTTGAAATTTCAATTTATAAGGGTATCTCCCTCTCTGATGACTAGCACTTAAAGCAGGGAAAGATTTAATCAATGTTTTCCTAACAGCCTTCACATACACACCTACACAGTGTATACACTCACACACACACACACAAACACACACACACACACACACACAGTTTTATATATCCATAAAGAATTCTAAAGGAATACAACAAAGGACAGAAAACATGTGGATTTTGTCTTTCTGTGTCTGGTTTATTTTGATATCCACTTGTATCCAGAAAATGACATAGTTTCATTCTTACTTATGACTGAATAAAACTCTGTTGTGTATATATACTACATTTTCTTTATCCATTCATCTATTGACAAATACCTAGGCCGATTACATATCTTGAGTGTTATGGATAGTGCTGGGTCTTCATTAAAAATAAAAGTTATTTTATTTTGTTTGGGCTGGAGAGATGGCTCAGTGGTTAAGAACACTGGCTGTTCTTGCAGAAGACCCACGTTCGAATCCCAGCACCCACATGGCAGCTAACAACTGTCCATAACTCCAGTTCTAGGGGATCCGACAGCCTCATCTGACCTCCGTGGCCATTGCACAACACAGGTACACTTACCTACATGCAGGCAATACACACATACACATAAAATAAAAAATAATAAATAAAATTTAAAAATAAATAAATAAATAAAAGTTATTTTATTTTGTTAAAAATTGTTCTTCTCAACTTAGAAATTTTGAAAAAACAAAGCAAACAAACAAACAAAAAATCACCCAAGACAGAAATCAACCATGAAGCATGAAAGTTACAAAATAAAAGTTTTTTTTGGTTAAAAAAGGCTCGCTGGGTGTGGTGGCATGCGCCTTTTATCCCAGCACTCGGGAGGCAGAGGCAGGTGGATTCTCTGTGAGTTCGAGGCCAGCCTGGTCTCCAGGCAGCTGGAGTTAAGGGAGACCCTGTCTCAAAAAGACCAAAAAAAAAGAAAGGCTCAAGAGAGGGGCTGGAGAGATGGCTCAGCAGTTAAGAGCGCTGACTGCTCTTGCAGAGGACCCAGGTTCAATTCCCAGCACCCACATGGCAGCTACGAGCCGTCCTTAACTCCAGCTCCAGGGGAATCCGAAGCCCTCTTCTGACCTCCGTGGTCTTGCATGACACGGGTGCACTCACATGCATGCAGGCAATACACTCATACACATAAAATTTAAAAAAAAAAAAAGGTCTCAAGAGGAAAGGAAGTGTTTTCAGATGAGGAAGGATTTTGTATGGTAAAATGAAATTTTCTCCTAAAAGTAAAAGATTGTTGCAAAATGGAAACAGAAAAGAAGAAAACAGAAGGTTATAGTTCATAAGGTTTGAGGAGAGACAGTGAGGGACTGTCTAGATCAGGTTGGCCAATGCACACGCCTGTGGGAATTGTCTTGATTGTTAACTGAGGTGGTTCCTGTGACCCTAACCACAGACAGGCACTGCCAGAGTCCATCTCCCACCAATCAACCACTCCATCTACCAACACAGGATGCCAATGTCAGTTAGGAAACTCCAGAGTCAGTCCAACTGCATACCAGCCACCCTACCCACCATGCTGCCTGGGGACTGGGTGACATCCTGTAATCTTGATCCCAGGTAGGGATCTCCAACCTGGCCTCCACCCTACCCACCTCCAGTGGGTATGTCCTACCCACCTCAGTGTGATGTCCTACACCCTGCCTCCAGGGAGTACTACTCACCCCTGCTGTGACCCCAGCCCTGACACCCAAGGACCACCTGTAGAGCCATGTGTGCCCTCCACAGACTTCTGAAGACTGGCAATGAGAGTCTTTTAACGCTAAAGAAGGTTTGCTCCTGAGCTCAGCTCACCCCTGCTGTGACCCCAGCTGACACCCATTAGCACGTCAACTCAGAGTTGCCCCAAGAGTAAAACCCCAAGTACCATTCAGCTGCTCCATTACCTGACAATTTGGGTGGTTAACAGCAAACCAAGATCCAAACATCCACCCAACAAAGGTGAAAGCAGATATCCATACCAAGAAACACCACGAAAGAATAACTCCAGATGTCTAGGTCCCATTGTAAAACACAAACATGAGTAACCAAGGCATTATATCTCCTTCAGAAATTAGTACCCCCATCATAATGGTCCCTGAGAAAAGCAATGTAGTTGATGCACAACAATGATTTCAAAACAGCAATTATAAATATATCCAAGGAACTCAAAAATACATGTATAAGTTCCAGAATAAAGACTACAAAACCACAGTTGAATGAAATAAAAATTAAAGATATGAAAACTCAGGCCAGGTATGGTGGTGTATGCCTTTGATCCCAGCACTTGGGAGGCAGAGGCAGGCAGATCTCTGTGAAGTCAAGGTTAGCCTGGTCTACATAGTGAGTTCCAGGTCAGCTGGGGCTACAGGGAGACTCTCTCTCTCTGACTCTCTCTCAAGAAAAAAAAAAAGACATGACCATTTCTGGAGAAAAGCCAACTTGATTGTTATTGATGGGGGATAGCCCAGCCCACTGTGGGTGGGGCAGTTCCCTAGGCAGGGGATCCTGGACTGTGGAAGTATAGACAGGAGGCTGAGCACTAACAGGCACATGTGCCTTTGTCTTTCTTGACTGTGCATGTGACTAGCTACTTCCAGTTCCTGCCTTGGTGTCCCCACAACAATGGTCTGTAACCTAGACTTCTAAGCTGAATAAACCCTTTCTTCCCCAAGTTGCTTTTGGTTGGGACATTCTATCACAACACCAGAATTGAGCCTTGAACAATGGTTATTAAAAATATCTGATTCCTAGCTGGGCATGGTGGCACGTGCCTTTAATCCCAGCACTAGGGAGGCAGAAGCAGGTGGATCTTTGTGAGTTCGAGGCCAGTCTGGTCTACATAGTGAGTTCCAGGACAGCTGGGGCTACAGAGAGACCCTGTCTCAAAAAGACAAACAAACAAAAAAAACCGGACTCCAGGGTAAGGTGGCAGGAGACAGTCTGTCTTGCTGTGGTCTGGTGAAGGAGATAGAATAAGAAAAAATATATACTATTCCAAACAGAGAAAGAGATGAAGAGTTTTGGAAATCTACCAAGGAAACAAAAAATGTTAAGAAGTGTGGAGAGAAAGATACATAACACACTGATTGGTCAGCGGAGCACAGCTGCAGCCACAGCTGCCTGGTGGGGGAGAGAAAGCAGAAACCATTTCCAAGGCAGCCAGGCCCGATAGGCAGTCTTTCAAAAATATTTTTATTTATTACTTTTATTCTATTGCATAAAATTGTATGAGTGTAATGCCTGCATGTATGAGTGCACCCATGTCATGCAATGCCCACAGAGGTCAGAAGAGGGTGTCAGACCCCCTGGAACTGGAGTTAGGATGGTTGTTAGCCACCATGTGGCTGCTGGGAACTGAAACAGGGTTCCCTGCAAGTGCTCTCAACCACTGAGTCATCTCTCCAGCCCCCAAGACATGCAGTCTTGTCCTGAGGACAAGCCCACAGCCCTCACAAACCTCAAATCTAGTTGCAAGTTTTAGTCAGTGATTCCTCTGACAGGTCAGCAGTGAAGAGAAATCTCATTTTTTCAGTCTTTATGTCTCAGAGGGCAGTAACCAGATGCCATCTGGAAAGATAATATATCATATCATTTATGTATCTAGAGATTGATCTATATATCATCTATCTATCTATCTATCTATCTATCTATCTATCTATCTATATCTATCTATCTAATCATCATCTATTGATATATAGATATATATAACCAAGTGGTCTGAGGAACGGGGACTTTCCACAGGTCAGAGAGCCTCAACCCAGGGAGGGCAGACCCAGAGAGGTAGCTAGCAAGAGGGCCAGCCACTGATAAGCTGCAGGGTTCACGTGGTGGGAGGTTGGGCTCAGTTTGGGCAGTGCAAAGGGAAAGGGCCCACTGTCAGTGGCTGGGAGCAGATCTCACTATTTAAGAACTACCTCAGTTTGATAACTCTGAAGTCAGCAATCACTTTGCAGAGTTGGAGAACTCTGAAGTTCTAGTGGGGCTTTTGATATCCACAGCAGCATCCTTCAGTGTGATGATTAATACACAGGTCTCTGAACCACAAAGACAGTTCCTCCGTCTCTACACACCTCAGTGTTGTGACCACTTCCCACATTCTCAATGCACTTGAGAGACATCTCTTTGTCTCTCTACATCCCCAGTTAGAACATGAGCCATACCAAGGGGTGTAATATGAGGCGTGTTAGGAGATTGAGAATCTGCTCAGCCCCCAAATTGCAGAGCTAAATATGGCCAGCAGAGGCCCCTGGTATGCAAAGTACCAAAATGAGGACAGCTATGGTGGACATCTGGCATTTGTGCAGTACAGACTCAGCAATAGCCTCTGCCTCCTGAGTGCTGGGATTTAAAGGTGTGCATCATCATGTCCAGCCTTTTTAATTTTAACTACACTGTAAAACCATTCATTCATTCATTCATTCACTCATTCATTCATTCATTCATTCATTCATTCATTCATTCATTCATGGGACATGTGTGCATGCCACAGTGCTTGTGTGGACATCAGAGGATAGCTTGTGGACTCTGTTCTCTTGTTCCACCATGTGGGTCCCAGGGACCAAACTCAGGTCTTCAGGCTTGGCAACCAGCACCTTTACCTGCTGAGCTGGTTCACATGTACTACACATTTTTTTTTTTTAAAAAAAGAAATGTCTAGCCGGGCACGGTGGCGCACGCCTGTAGTCCTAACACATGGGAGACAGAGGCAGGCGGATCTCTGTGAGTTCAAGGCCAGCCTGGTCTACATAGTGAGTTCCAGGACAGCTGGAGCTACAGGGAGACCCTGTCTCAAAGAGACCAAAAAGAAGAAATGTCTGGCCAGGCATCGCAGTGCACAGCTTTAATACCAGAACTCAGGAGGCAGAGACAGATGGTTCTCTGTAAGATCAAGGCCAGCCTGGTCTACATAATGAGTTTCAGGCCAGCTGGGGTTACAGGGAGATGCTGTCTCAAAAAAAAATGCTCAACCACATTCTTTTTTATAAGATTAAAAAAATTTTGTATTCATTTGTCTGTGTGTGTGTGTGTGTGTGTGCATGTGTGTGCATGTGTGTGTGTGTGCGTGCACGTGTGTAAGTATATGTCACATATGTGGGCAGCTGCAGAGGGCAGAAGAGGGCATCAGATACCCTGGAACTGGAGCTATGAGTGGTTGTGAGATGCCAGTATGGGTGCTGGTACTCAAACTTGGGTTCTTTGGAAGAGCTGTATATGCACTTAACCATGGAGCCATCTTTAATGTAATGAAAGAATATTACATTTATTTAGTGTGTGACTCTGTGTGTCTGTGTATGTGCATGTCATGCACACATGTGGAGGTCAGTGGACAACCCATGGGACTCCAGGAGTTGGTTCTCTCCTTCCACCATGTGGGACTTGGGGATCAAACTCAGGTTGTCAGACTTGTTGACAAGAGCTTTTAATTGCTGAGCCACATTTCTGTCCTTACTGTATTTTAAAGACTTTAAAAAATACATTTTTCTTTTTATTTTATGTGTATGCGTGTATTGCCTGCGTGTAGGTAAGTGCACCCGTGTCGTGTATGCCCGCAGAGGTCAGAAGAGGCTGTCGGATCCCCTGGGACTGGAGTTACAGACAGTTGTTAGCTGCCATGTGGGTTCTGGGATTCGAACCCGGGTCTTCTGCAAGAGCAGTCAGTGTTCTTAACTGCTGAGTCATCTCTCCAGCTCCTAAAGACTATTTTTTAAAAATTATATTCTATTTAGTTATTTTGTGTGCAAGAGAGATGTGGGGTGTGCACCGTTTTCATGTGGAGGTCAGAGGACAACTTGTAGAAATCAGTTTTCTCCTTCTATCATGTGGGTTCCAGGGATCAAACTCAGGTCATCAGGCTTGGCAGCAGGTGCCTTTACCCACTGAGCCACCTTGATGGCCCTACCTTTATTCCAATATATTTACTTTATTGCATTTTAAACCTGTAATGTTTTTATTTATTTGTTGTTTCCTTTTGCAGTAGCTGCTTCTCTCATGGCTGTGACTAAATTCCTGACAATCGCTTGAGGAAGGAAGATTCTATTTTGGCTGTAGTTTGGGAAGATACAAACTGTCAGAGCAGGGATGGCACAGAAGAGCCCATAGTGTCAGGAAAACACAGTTGAGACAGCGGGAAGACAAGGAGGCAGAAAGAGATGAGAGTCAGTCTCTCTCTCTCTCTCTCTCTCTCTCTCTCTCTCTCTCTCTCTCTCTCTCTCCATTCTGGGACCCCAGTCTCAGGGTGGGTCTCCCCTCCTCACCTAAACCCTGTCTGGTAGCATTCTCACCCAGAGATGTGTGTCCTGGCTGCTTCTAAATCCAGTCAGGCTGACATGAAGATTAGCAATCACATCTTTCATGCATCCATCTAATTTTGTTTATGAATGTTTTCATTATTAGGCAATATTGTTTCTTTTTCTTCATTTCTTTTTTTATCCTTTTTGCCTCCTGTGTTTCCTCCTCCTCTTTACTATTAGTGGTATTTTGATCCTACATCATCATCATTATTATTATTATTATTATTATTATTATTATTATTATTTTGGTCTTTTTGAGACAGGGTCTCCCTGTAGCCCTAGCTGGTATGGATTCGATATGGAGACCAGGCTGGCCTCGAACTCACAGAGATCTGCCTGCCTCTGCCTCCGGAGTGCTGCGATTAAAGGCGTGTGCCACTATGCCCGGCCTCCTACTTTATTATTTTAAAAACACTTATATGCTGGGCATGGTGGCACACACCTTTAATCCCAGCACTCGAGAGGCAGAGGCAAGAAGATCTCTGTGAGTTCGAGGCCAGCCTGGTCTACATAGTGAGTTCCAGGACAGCTGGGGCTACAGGGAGGCCCCCGTCTCAAAAACCAAAAAACAACACCTATGTTGGGGTTAGAGAGATGACTCAGTGGTTAAGAGCATGGACTGCTCCTGCAGGACCTGAGTTCCATTCCCAGCACCCACATGGTGGCTAACAATCGTCAATAAACTCCAGTTTTAGGGGATCTGCTGCCTTCTTCTGACCTCTGTGGGCACTGCATGACAAAGGTACATTTACATACATGCAAGCAAAACACTCATACAAGGGTTGAGAGGTGGCTCAGCGGTTAAGAGCACTGGCCGTTCTTGCAGAAGACCCAAGTTCAAATCTCAGCATCCACAGGGCAGCTAATAACCATCTGTAAGTCTAGTTCCAGGGGAGCCAATGTCCTCGTCTGTCCTCTGATGGTACTGTATGACATGGGTGCACTTATACACATACAGGCAATACACTCATACACATAAAAAATAAAAATAAATAAAAAACACTCATATACATAAAACAATAAACAAAAATATAACAAACAACTTTTGTTTTTCCTGTCTCCTTTCCTTTCCTTCATTTACCTAATTTTGTTTTTGAACTTTGTAATTATTGAGAAATCTTTTTGTTTTGGTTCTTTTTTTTCAAATCTCATTCTTCTCTCCATAGTATTCTTCTTCACGTCACTGTCCCTCTTCCTGCCGCCTTTATTCAGTTCACTTAGTGCTTCTGTACTTACTCCATAATCTTAGCCAGAAGGCCAAGAATCATTCCACAGTTATTCTAAACACTTGTTAACTTTATAGACAGTGGGTTTTAGTTGATTGCAAGTGTATCTGTATCTTACATGGTTTGATGTGGGTGCTGTTCCAGTTTATCTTTATGAGTGACAGTGGGGGTTAAGCCTTCAAGATCAGGCTGTTCCAGAAGATTCCCTCAACAAAAGTGGAAGAGATACCCAAACCAACACGCTCAACTCACAGCACGGAAACACAAAGCATGACTCCATAACTGCTCAGCTACTGAGCTCAAAAGACACAGAAAAAGATAAAATGCCGGGTGAAGAGTTCAAAATTTGCTGGCACAAATCATCAATGAACTCAATTCATCTCTGCACCTGGAGACGAACATCAGCACCAGAGAAGACGATGTCAGCAAGATGGATGAGAGATCAGACATATGGACGAATTCAGCAAGGAGATTGAGAAGAGGCAGGCGGATCTCTGTGAGTTCGAGGCCAGCCTGGTCTACATAGTGAGTTCCAGGACAGCTGGAGCTACAGGGAGACCCTGTCTCAAAAAGACCAAAGGAAAAAAAAAATTCTGTTAGAAATGAAGAAAATCAATGAAACACACATACACGCTCACGCATGCCGGCACCCCATAGTGCAAAGCATCCCTAATAGATGTGACCAGGCATAAGAAAGAATATGAGGGATGAAAGAAGGAAAGACACTCAGACATCACCAGGGGTGGGGTGGGGTGGGACAAGCATCATCTAAGGACCAGGGTATACAATCAAGAGGTCAAACTAGGGCTGATGAGATAAAAGCTCTTCTTACCAAGTTTGATGACCTGAGTATGATCCCCGGAACCCACATGGTGGAAGAAAAGAACCCTTACAAGTTTTCCTCTAACCTACACACACACATGCTGTAGTATGCATTACCCCCCCCACACACACACACACGCTGTGGTGGTTTGAATGAAGATGTCCCCCATAGGCTCCAAGTATTTGAACATTTTGTCCTCAGTTGGTGGCGCTGCTTTGGGAGGTCTTAGAAGGTGTGGCTACGCTGGAGGAAGCACATTACTGGGGGCAGGCTTAGAGAGTACACATAAAATAAATAAAAAATTTTTTTAAAAAAAGAGTTGAGTTCTTAAACCTTGCCAGATCTGCAGTTGCTCTTTCGTTTCATGTGCCCACTTGAAGATGTGCGAGCTTAGCTTCTGCTCTTCCTCTAGCCACCTCTGCCGCCATGCCTCCCGGCCATGATGAACTGTAATTCCCCTGGAACTATAAGTTCAAATAAACTCTTTTATAAGTCGCTTTGGTCAGTGTTTCTATCACAGCAACAGAAAAGTAACACACACACGCACACACACCTACATACCTATATGCATGTGCACACCTACACACACACACAAAATAACCCTCTTGGGCTAGTGAGATGGCTCAGTGGGTTAAAGTGCTTGCCACCAAGCCCCTTGACTTGAGTTCAATCCCTGGGACTCCCATGGTAGAATGAGCAAAATGACTTCTGCCAGTTGTCTTCTGATGTCCACAGGCACTGTTGTGCAGCAATTTCCTCCAAAATACAGAATTCCATCCTGTAGGGAAGCTGGTTGGACACATTCCATCCTGTAGGGAAGCTGTTTGGACACATTCCATCCTGTAGGGAAGCTCTTTAAGACACATTGCATACTGTAGGGAAGCTGGTTAGGACACCTTCTAAAGGGAGGTGAAACTTTGTAAGTTCAGGAAGTAAACAACTCAAAGGTTTCAGGACGTCCCTGAAACTGGGACTTACTAGGTCCTTCCCTCCAGAAGCATATATAAGCATCAAGAACTGCAGTGTTTTCCACAAGCTGCCTAAAAGACCCTCAGATGGGCCAAGCTGGCTATAAGAGACTGAGACAAGCTGAGCTGCTTAGAAAAAGCAGAGCCCAACAGAGCTGTTTGGAAGAGGCTCAGGCCACCCAAGCTACCTAGAAAAGCATTGTCTAACATGCTGAGCTGCCTGTAGGTTGTACAGTGTACTCCAGATTTCTTGTTTTCATGACAGGAACTGTCACCCATGCTGGGGTGGACTTTGTTAGTACATTGTTTTTAAGTCAGTAATACTTCATCCATACTCCTGTATGGTGTATAAAACTCATTAGTTTGCCAAGTGGTATCCTTACCTTGGCTTGTTGCCAGTTCTCTATCTGGAATGAGCTGATGTTTGTTCATATTTCCCCAGGAATAGTACAACGCACCACCACACAATAGTAAATAAATTAAAAAAAAACTTTTCTAAAATCCTTGTTAAAAGACAAAATCTAATAATCCATGAGATAGAAGGATCTGCGATAAAACACTCAAGGCATAGAGAATCTACTTAAGAAAATTAGAGCAGAAAATCCCCCAAATCTAGAGGAATTGACATCTAAATAAAAGGCATTTACATTCCCAGACAGATATGATTAGAGAAGTCTCTCAATGACATAGTTACAATGTCAAAAGCACAAAGCTAAGGGGCTGGGAAGAGGGCTCAGTGGGAAAAGTGCTGGCTGTGCAAGCGTGGGGACCTGAGTTCAGATCCCAGCACCACATGAAAGCTGGGCACAACTGTGCATCGGTAACCTCAGCACTGGGAAGGGAGGGAGGCAGATCTGGCTGAAACTGTAAAGAGACCTGTATCAAAATACAAAGTAGAGAGCTAGAGAGAAAGGCACCTCTATCCTCCATATGTGCATGCATGGGTGAATGCACCCACACCCACAATGTATGAGAGAGAGAGAGAGAGAGAGAGAGAGAGAGAGAGAATAACCAATATTAAAAGCTGTATGGTAAAATGCCCACTGACAGAGGCAAACACATCAGTGTAGCATCAGCTGCATTATCAGCAACCCTGAAAGCCAAGAGAGCATGGATTGATGTGTTTCGAGTCCTGAAAGTAAATAACTGTCAAGCAAGATTGCTGTATCCAGCTAAGTCATCCTTTAAAATTGATGGATAAATAAGGACATTTCAAAACACAAACATGCAGTTTATGACCGCCAAGCCAGCACTTCAGAAGATATTTAAAGGAACACTATACACAGAGGAGGAAGAATGACAATCACAAGAACACAGCAAAGAGTCAATTTCATGAAAGTAATAGCTGAACAAGGGAGAGTTAGGAAGGACTTGGTCATACCCATCAGTGGGCCTGAAACCACCTAGAAAGGACTCCATCACACCCAACAGTGAGCCACCTAGTACTGTTAGCCACCTAATACTATTAGGGGAGAAAGAAAAGAACAGTTAGGTATAACTGCCTTTAATCCCAGCACTTGGAAGGCAGAGGCAGGTAGATCTCTGTGAGATCAAGGCCAGCCTGGTCTACATAGTGAGTTCCAGGTCAGCTAGGGCTACAGGGAGCAAAAGCCCAAACCAAACCAAACAACCCCCCCGCCAAAAAAACCCAGATAGAGAAACAACCAACAAAATTATGGGAATTAGTACGCATCTTTCAAAAATAAACTTTTAACTGTAGGTGATTTTAATTCACCAATTAAAATTTAGTTTACACAAGCTGACTATTAAAAATCTAGATCCAACTGTGTGTTGTCTCAAAAAGCACACCTCACTGATAAAAACACTCAGAAAGTCAAAGGATGGAAGACAGTCTTAGCTCGGTTATTCTGGTACCCGAATTCAAACCAAAATTAAGACACTGATTGTTACTATGAAGGCCAGTACATATTACTAAAGGAAACAACTTATCAAGAAGATATAACAATCATAAATATATATATATATGTATATACACTGAGTACTAAGTCTTTCAGAGTCACAAAATAAACACTAGTGGGAATGAAAGGTCACATTGGTCTTGATATAGTAATGAATGACTTCATTACTCCATCCTGTCATCTAAACTGAAAGTCAGCATAGAAACTTCAGAGGTTATATCACATATCAAAAGACATATATAGAATATTTCATCTAACAAATTACAGAACATACATTCTCAGCAACCCATGATATTGTCTATTAAATAGATCACAAATCAAGTCTTACCAAATATGAAAGAATCTTATGAGATCATAGCATAATAAACCTAGAAATCAATAGCAACATAAATCATAGAAAATCATAGAAACTATATAAATATGTGAAAACTGATCAGCATATTCTTGAGTAACCAGTGGGCCACTGAAGAAATCAGAGATGAAATGTCTAGATTCAAATGAAAATGAAAACATAACTTACCAGAACTGTTGGGATGCAGCTAAGTATGTAGAACTCACTATGTAGACCAGACTGGCCTTGATCTAAGAGGAGTATTTACAGCTATATGTGCTTACATTAAAAAAAACAAACAAACAAACATAAAAGTGGGCCAGCAAGATGGCTCAGTGAGTAAAAGTGCTTGCTGACAAGCCTGACCACCTGATCCACATGGTGGAAAGAAAGAACTGAATCCTACAACTTACCCTCTGACTGCCACACATGTGCCTTGGTAGGTGTGAACCTACATACATACACACAGAAATAAATAAAAACTGTAATTTTAAAAAGTTGGAAAAAAGAAAAAGAGATGTGTCTTGTGCTGGCAGACTGACTCAGCAGGTAAGGGTGCTTACTGCTAAGCCTGACAACCTGGGTTTGATCCTCGGGATCCATGTGGTGAATGAAGAGAACTGACTTCTGCAAGTTTGTCCTCTGACCTTTACACGTATACTCGGCACATACCCCCTCACAAATAAATAAATAAATAAATAAATGTAATAAAATCAGAAAGATCTCTCGTGAGTGTATAAGTAACCTAATAATGCATCTCAAGGTCTTGAAAAACAATAATACAAACCCAAAAGCATTAGATAGAAAAAAAAAAGATCAGGGCAGAGTTTAATGAAAGAACAATGCATAGAATCACAAAGCTGGTTCTTTGGAAAAATAAACAAGATTGAGAAAACCCTACCCAAACTAACCAAAATATAGAGATGCTGTAAAAACTTGATTTTCACACATAGCAGAATGAAGCTATTACACAGGTCATAACTTCACCCTGACAACCCCCCAAAAGATAGATTAAAGACCTTAGTATGCGACCTGAAACTTTAAAACTGAACACTCAAGAAACAGGAGCTGACAAATAAGATCCACATCCATGATGTTTTATAGAAATTAGAAATTTCTGTACACCCATGGATGAAAATCTGAGCCAACTGTGTATTGCTCAAGGGGTTAATATCTAGAATATATAAAGAAGTGTAAAATTAGACATCACCCCCTGCAACAAAAGCAAACCATCTAATCAATAATGGGCTAAAGACCTGAATAGACAGTTCTCAAAAGAAATATAATTGGCCAGTCAATGCTTGAAAATGTAGTCAACATCTTTAGCCACCACAGAAATCCAAATTAAAACTGCTTTCAGATTCCATCTCACTGTAGTCAGAATGGCTGTCCTCAAGAAGACAAATCAGGCTGGTGTGGCAGCTCTAGAGGCTGAGGCTAGAGAGTTGTATGGGTTCAAGGCCAGCCTGGACTACAGAGTAAGATCATGTCTTAACCCTCTCCCTCCGCCCCAACCCCAGACACATAAAGAAAGAAAACAAGTGATAACAAATGCTTGTGAGGATGTGGGGAAAAGAAACCCTAATACACTGCTGGTGGGACCATAAACTTGTTCAGGTGACATGGAAATCATTATGAGGGTTTCTCAACAAACTGAAGATGCATGTGCTATACCACCCTCTTGAGTATATACCCGAAGCTCTTTGTGTCAACACACCACAGAGATGCTTCCACATCCATGTTTATTGTTACACCACTCCCAATGGCTAGATGCCCATCAACAGATGAATGAATAAAGAAAATGTGGTGCATATACGTAATGGAATTTGTTCAGCTGTAAAGACAAACAAAACATGATTTTTTGCAGAAAAATGGAACAGGGGAAATTATTATGTTATGTGAAATAGGTCAGACTCAGAAAAATCCTACATTTTCTCTCCTATATGAAACATAGATTTGAAATTATATAGATATGGGGGCTGGAGAGCTGGCTTAGCGGTTAAGAGCACTGACTATTCTTGCAGAGGACCAGAGTTCAAATCCCAGTACCCACATGGCAGCTAACAACCATCTGTAATTCTAGTACCAGGGGATCCAACACCCTCTTCTGCCCTCCATGGGCACTGCATGTCATGGGTGCACTTACACATATGCAGGCATAACACTCATACACATAAAATACATTTTAAAATTGTATAGATACATGCATAGTTGTGTGTGTATGATACCGTGAAACTAGAGGAGAATGAGGGGAGGAAAAGATCATGAGGGAGTGAGCAGATGGGACGGTAATGGAATTCATGGGTGATGAGAACAGAAGAGGTAATGGAGAGAAAGGGAATCAGCCACAGGGGTGGGCAGGAATATGGTGGAAGGCAGAGCTTCTTCCTCCCAGGGTGAGTTCCCTGGAGACAAAGAATTAAATGGTCAAGAGTTAAATACACCACATCAAAGATTCCCTTCAGCCTGTGAGGAAGGGACCTACCAGGTACTCCTAAACCACCTCCTTTCCTGAGCTAGAAAACTTGAGGCGGTAAATGCTTAGATTCAAATTTCTTATCTCAAATGTGTCTAATTGTTTTTGAGGCTGCATCAATGTGAACATCAGAAAAAACTGGTGACGTCTACCTTCAACTACACTGACAACTGAGAAATCCCATGTCACGAAACTCAAGTTCCCTCAGACATTTCTTTCAATTCTCATTCTTTTCTATTTCTTGAATTCTTTTATATTTAGATATTTATTTTATCTTATTTGTGTGCACACATATGTATACATGTGCACAGGTGCTCATGGGAGTGTGGGTACACGTGTGGGGGCCAAAGGTCAACCTTGGGCATCACTCCTCAAGAGCTGCTATCTACCTTGTATTTTTGAGGCTAGGTCTCTCACTGGGACCCGGGGATCTCCAATGAGGCTAAGTTGGCTGGTGAGCCCCAGGGATCCACCTACCTCCACCTCTCCAGTGCTAGAACTACAATAGCCACAATAAAAATTTTCACTACCCTCATGAAAGGATTCTCGATCCTTGTTCAGTATAATTCTGATAAATTTGTTTTCAGTTTTTATATTGGTAGAAACTTATTTATTTATTTATTTATTTAGGTCTTTTTGAGACAGGGTCTCCTTGTAGCCCCAGCAGTCCTGGAACTCACTATGTAAACCAGGCTGGTCTTGAACTCACAAAGATCCACCTACCTCTGCCTCCCAAGTGCTGGGATTAAAGGCGTGTGCCACCACGCCCGGCTGGTAGAGACTTATTTTAAATCTTTCAAAAGAAACTTTATTTGGGGGTACCTTTATTTTAAATCTAAAACTCCTGAATCAAAACAATAGAACTTCTTTCTACCAAGAAAAAGGGACTAACACTGAGTCCAAATTGTTGGATTATTATGTTGCTATGATATGGTAAATGTTAAGATACAACAGATTCCTAGATGTAATGGTCTGTCTATCACAGAATAATCTGTCTTAATAACCATCTGCCTTGTAAATATGTCTAGATACCATGCAGTACGGGGCCTACTCATTCCTATCAACCACACAAACTCTAACTTGATGGACTTAGATTTTGGATGCTTATGTATCACCATCAGGCCTGGAAGGCTCTGGGAATCTCTCTGGCACACTCACATGTCTGCTTACCTTACAGTAAACTTGGCTTCATTGATTCTCATTACATATACCCATTCTGGAAGTGAATATTTAGCTTTTGGCTAATAAGAAGATAATTTCCATGAAATAGAAAACCCCAGTCAGAGCTTCTCATACAGGGCATGTTCCCTCCCAGTACCACAGCCATCTGGCTTTTGTCACTATGAGTAGATCCAAGAGGCACTTGTTACCAGTCAGAGCTCATTAGGATGCACAGCCATCAGTACCTCCAGGATCTGGCCCCATGTCCACCCAGGATCGTCCCACAGTTATATGCAAACAGTACATTCCAAGTGAGGCAGGGATTCCCTCAAGGGCCCTGTTTTCTGTTTATTCCTGCATCACAAACCATCCCCAAACAGAGCGTCTGAAAATAGCACCAATATTTCCTTTGCTCACGGAGGAGCAATTTGGGCAGCACCCAGAAGGTGCTAGCTCTGGCTTAGGGCTGGTGGCTTGATGGCTAGGGCTGGTGGCTTGATGGCTGGGGCTGGAACCATCTGAGTCCCTCTGACATGGCTGCTAGCTGGTAGCTGGTGTTTGGTGCTGGCTGTCAGCTGAGACCATCACTGGGACACTACAAGGACTCTCCAAGAGGCTCTGAGCTTTCTTAAAACATGGCAGTCAAAAGCGTGTCACCTTGGTGGAGTGCTCAGCCCTAAATGGGAAAACCGTATCACCTCCTCCAAGGCTCAGGAAATGTCTGGAAAAAGAGGGAAGAAAGAATGTAGGATCTGAGGAGTGGGGAAGAGCATCTGAAAGATGTCACTGGACATGACATGGCTTTGCACTGATGAACTCCCTGCTAGTGTGGGCACCCGCACAAGACCTGCGCAGGACTGGGCCTAGCAACATTTCATCAAGAGGGGAAAGGGACTTATGGGTCCTACCCCTCAAGGCAGCTTAATGGTTGATAGGGGAGGGAATGTCACTTTCCTCAGTGGTGTGACCATAGACATGTTGCCCATGTTCTTTTAAATAACCTTCCATCCAGGTTCACACAAACAGACTCTAATTAAACTCAGTGGGTCTCACGTATTAACACGCACAGTTGTGGGTATGCAGGTATGTGCATACACATAGACACAGACAGAAAAACAGATACACACACATACACAAAGACGTGGAAGTAGGAAGGGGACTTGGAGAAGAAGAAAGGTCTGTTAGGAGAGGGATGGGGGAATGAGAGGGATGCAAGTAAAAATGACTGAAATTCATTCTATACATGTATGAAGCTGTCAAAGAGTAAATTGAAACACAAATTCCAGTGAAATTCAACTAATAAAACTATTTAAAAAAAAAAAAACAAGCTTCTAGGACAGCCTCCAAAGTCATCACAGCTACTGTGGCAGTCACAGAGGTGGCTCAACCTCACAGAGAGGAAACAGAGTCCAACTCTTGGGGATGACAGGATCCTGGGAGAGCACGTGGGACAGAAATAGTTTAGTCATTTAAAAAATGCCATCTTTTACACCATGGGTCAGTTGGGTCTCTCCGGGGAGTCTGGAACAGTGTGGGGAGGTCCCAACTATCCACTAGTCATTTGGTCTTTCAGAATATCTTCACTGAAGTGTGTGTGAGCCATCACAGCCACAACAGTGTCCTCTCTGACCCTGCAAGCCATGCACACAGACAGCAGTCCCAATTAGTATCTCAAGTGCCAACTGCAGCGTGCCAGGACTCTTCCATCTACACAGTGAGCCATCCCTGGAATCTCCTTCAGGAGGATTTGTCAAGCTGCCTAGTAAAGTGTAATTCTGAGTAACAGCATGACCAACAGGAGGTGATGTCATCAGGGCAGATGCTCTGATCAAGGGCACACAAAGGGGGATGTCTGGCTTTGAGCCCACCTGGGTGGTTGGTCCATTAGCCAGGACACTTAGCTGGGTTTGTGGAGGGTCTGAATACTCATTAAGTTTGGGCTTCTATACCTGTGCAAATGACAGAACTCCCGGATTTGGCATTCCCTTGACCCCAACACGGGAGGAACAGGCATGGGGAGCGAGGTCACTATTCAGTACACAGGCATGTTGGAGAATTTCAGGACCTGGGTCCTCGCCTTGTCCTTCTACTGCCTAATGTGGGCCTCTCCTGTTACACAAGTGGTTCCTGCCTCACAGCAGTCTGTTAAGATAAAGGCCTAGGAGTGTGGGCTCCAGGGGCCTCTCTCCTCCTGTGAAGACACACACACTCCTAGGCTCTTTGTTAACACCACTGGGGTCACATGAATGCGATGTCTCTGTGGCCCTGACTGTTCTCAGAATGGAGGCTGACCTGTGGCTGGCCAGGACTTGGAGGACCCAGTGCTGGGGCCAGAAGCCATGCACCATGGCTAAGCACCAAGCAAGGTCACCCTGAGGACCCCAGCAAGGGTATGGGGATGCTTTCTGGTGTCTGGATGGAGTTCTCTCTCAGTGTCTATGTTCTTGGTAAGAACCACAGCATTGACTCGAAGGAGGGACCCTCTCCATCTCAAGGTATGTAAACAAAGGCTAGGATCAGCTTGTTCACTCACACCTTAAACATCTGCTGAAGGCCGGTGCCTGGGAGACTTTGAGAATGTGTGGGTCCTGGACAAGTCCGCATCCCCTCAGCCTCACTGCTACCCCCTGCTCTTCTCCTCATGGAGAAACCTGCCCACTGACTGGGTCCCTCCTTCCTTGGCTTTGCCTTGTAAGCACATTCTGGACTTCAGCTGCCATCATGTCTTCAGCTGTGAGATGGCTCAAAGCACTGCAAGCTCACCCAGCAGAACCTTACTTGGTGGGCCAAGCTGACCTCCCATCCCTGTACAGCACTCTTTTCCTGCACCCTGCCACCTTGCCCAGTGACTGGGCAGGGCATCCTTGGAGCCTTGTGTCCCCTACTTCTGTCTCTCGGAAGAGAACCACTGATAAAGATGCTCTGCTTGGTCAAACTTAAAAGGCAGCCTGCTGAAACCACTCCTAGCTAGACCTTGTGTACTTTCTTGTATAACCCAGCTTTAGCAGGAACCCTCCAATCTTGAGATCTAACTGGGTTCCTCATCCTATAATCTCCTAGGTGATATCTGATCATCTTGGCCTGTCTTCAGGAACTACCCTGCTAGATGGTTTAGGCAAAATACTCCTAACCTGTGGGGTCTCTCCCTCCCCTCGTGGGTCGTTGGCCACCATTCCATGAGGACAAAGGGAGCAGAAGCGATGAACGGGGTCAGGACGGCCAGTGAGCACTGATGGAAGAAAGCCCTTCCAGGGAGGCAGGTTCACTGATGCAAACAGCTCCCCTTCTGGGGAGTCAGATTCAGTGATACAGTTCCGTTTATTCAGTGGGGTTTGGGGAAAATATAGTGTGGAGGCAGCAGCCAATGCTTCAGCTGATAGGTGCTCATAGTATGCTTTATTTACATGTGGCAGGGGATCCTATCATCCGACTATGGGGAAATGACTAATTATCATATAGAAAAAACCTGGGGGTAGTTTTTACTCCAGGTAACTATGCCAAAGGTCATGTTCCAAATAACGTCAGGCATCCGTGCTTGGCGGCACTTTCCAGGTAAGTCAGGTAGAGAGAAGGAGGCCCCTGCTGAGAAGGGGAGTCCTTCCATATGGCACCGAGCCCCTTAGAGCAATCCGGACATGGAGGACTACAACCCTAGCAGCAGTGTCCCCCAACACTAACCCTTGAGATCACTTAGTAATTATGTAATTATTTCTTCCTCCTCTTCCTCCTTCTCCTCTCCCTCCTCTTCTTCCAGGTATGCATGTGTGTGTAATTATATATATATATATATATATATATATTTATATGTATTCATGCATGTGCCCATGTGGAGGCCAGAGGATAGCACTGGATATCTTCCTTTATTGCCCTCTGTTTTTGAGACAGAGTCTCTCATTGGTTGGTCTGGATCTCGGGCTTCTAGTTAGACGGGCTGACCAATGAGCCCCCAGGGTCTGCCTGTATCTGGCCCCCAGTGCTGGGGTTATAGATGGATGGGCACAAGTGTCCAGCCAGTACTTTACCCACTGAGCAATCTCCACAGCCTTTCTGTAATTTTCTATCTGACCCCCAACTTGCTCATGCTGTATTTACAGTTGATGGGTCCATGTTGCCAAGTGTGGTGGTTTGAATGAATGTCCCCTATGGGCTCCACGTACCTGAAAACTTGTCCTTGGCTGGTAGTGCCATTTGTGGCGGTTTAAGAGGTGTGGCCTTGCTGGAGGATGCATGTCACTTGGGGGCAGGCTGTGAGAGTTCATAATCTTCATTCTCTGCTTCCTGTGAGTGCTTGACAATGTGAGCGCTCAGCTTTCTGCTCCTCCTGCAGTCCACAATGGACTCTCATCCCCCTGAAACTATAAGCTAAATAAACTCTTCCTCCTATAAATCACCTTGGTCATGGTATTTTATCATAGCAACAGAAAAACAACTAACACACCAAGGTTCATCCTGACCAGAGAAGCAGCTAAGTCAGGCCCAGATCTGTAACCCTCAGAAATTTTTATAATAAATGTCTTAAGCACCTACATTTTGGGGTTTTCTGTTAGTCAATAATGGCTAACCAACACAAGGAAGATATAGAATCCCAAGGTTGGAGTGCAGTTCAAAATAGAGTGGCAAAAATCTATTTGAAAAAATATGTGAAGAAGGGAGTCGAGGAGTCGTGGGACCCTGGGGACAGAGCTTTGATTTGGGGATGTGCATTTGAGTGTTGGGGAGACTAGGGTGGCTATAATAGAGCAAGAGGGATGAGAAGCAAGGGCAAAGAAAGAGAGGGGACACTAGTGTTTGGGCTTCATCTTGAAGTTGGGGCTTTTAAGACTGGGCAGATAACCCAATTCAGACATTTTTGTGGGTCGAGTGGGGAGTGGGTATCAGGGGAGGTGACCGGAGGTATGAAATGTACTTTAGAGGTAGATCACAGGATACACCATGGGACTGTGAAGGAACAGAGCTGTTTTACATCAAGTAAAAAGTGATGGCGAGAGTCCTGGAGATTGGAGGTTCATAGGAAAATTGAGAGAAAAGACAAAGGGAGCAGAGAACCTGGCAGTATCGAGAATTTCTAGAGTGCAGCTACCAGGGAGGCCCAGGTATGCTGGAGGCAGACTGGGAGGAGATGCCAGAATGGAGAAGGAAGGTGGGGGGAGGGTATGAAGACTGTAGGGGAGAACCTCATTCAAGGAAGAGGACTCAGCTGTTGGTCACTGTTGCCCATTGTGAATTCAATTAACAACTAGGTGTCAGTGGTCCTGGGTGTCACGGAGGCTTTGCAGAGAGTACTGAAAGTTCAGAAAGTGTAAGGGGTGACAGGCAGGTGCACAGATTCCCACTTTAGGAACAGTTTTACTATTAAGTTGAGCCAAGAAATGGAGCTGCAGGTGAAGGGAAGAGAAAGTCAAGCAAGAGGTGGCTTGAAGATAGGGAATAACAGTGTATCTAAAGGGTGGCAGGGGCACACCCAGCGTGTAGGAGTGAGGGACTATAGTGGGAACAGGACCCCAGGAGGCCAAGAAAAATTTGTGTCAGTTGGGAAATCAGAGTATCTGGGCCTCAGGAAGTTCTGGGGGATGCATGCACCCCAGGGATGGACATCTTATTTGTTAATTACTTAATTAATGATTATATATATATA
>NW_008337664.1:400456-457885 GCF_000622305.1 Nannospalax galili | reverse complement strand
TATATGAGTGTCTTGCCTACATATATAAGTGCACTACATGTGTGCAGTACCCACAGAGGCCAGAAGAGGGTGATGGATCCTCTGAAACTGCAGTTATAGATGGTTGTGTGTCACCATGTGGGTGCTGGGATATGAACTCAGGTCCTCTACAAGAGCAACAAGTGCTCTTGACCGACTAAGCCATCTCTAGGGGTGAACATCTTGACAAAGTGAATTTTATTTCTTTTTTGGCTTCCTGGGAAAGGTATCATTTTCTCCACTGATGCAAAGGTGTTAAAGGGGCATCTCCCACAAACTCAGGAAAAATGAGCTACCTTTTTCTGAGCTGGGGACAGTGTGCAGGATGTGCCAAGTTGGAAATACCATGCATGAGAGAACAGCAGTAGAACTACTTACCTGCCAAGTGCCATCCAGAGCTATGTAGAGGCTGGGCACTGTGATGAGTGATAGATATCAGCTCCAAACGTGCCAGAATAGAGCAATGCAGGAGGCCTCTAGTCAGCCTCCTTAGTTTACCCAAGAGGAGAAGAACCCAGATTAGGCACCAAGCTCATTCTCCTTCTCTCCCACCATCCAAAGCAGATCAGGTTGTTTCAGGAAAGCAGCCCAGAGTTTGAGCCAAGAGTTGGTCCCCAGCCACAGGCTTGGGCTACAGCCAGGAATTGATGCTTATTAAGAGATGAAAAAGGCCAGGCTGTTATCAAGAGAGACTATCTGGGGTCTGAGTTCACTGCAGGGTCTCAGGAACTAGATACCATCAGTCCAGCTGCCTGGCGGATGTGAAAGGAGGTGGTGGTATACACACCGGGCCCCCTGATCTCTGGCTGGCCACCCAGGGCTCCTGGGAGGACAAAAGATGGAGCACAGGTTGAGTGATCCAGGAGGAAATGAGCAGTCTGATGACCTTCAGCTCCTGCCACCACCCCCAGTGGGCAGCAGTGCTGTGAGCTGTGGCTGGCAGGGAGGCAGCTGGAGGTCGGATCTCCCATCCTCCCAAGCTTGGTCTGCAGGTTTGTCAGGCTTGCTAAGTCCTAGGGAGAGTGTAAACTCCTAGCTGGTCCCTCAGCTGGCAGTTCCCAACCTTACTGCTTCTCAGCAGGTGGGCTTCTCTATGGATGGACCCCAAGAACAATAAAAACAAGGAGGTAGAGTGAGATGTGTGTGTGCCTGAGAAGAGTTTGGAGAGCTCCAGGCTCCACTCCCAATTCACTATAACAGAGTCACACAGATTTTCTTAATGGGATAAAGAAAACAGAAGCATGTTCTCTGAGGGTATTTCTGAGTCTCCTTTCCCTTGCAATTTGTGCTTCTGAGGCACAAAGACTGTCCATCTTCCTGGGCAGTCTTGAATTTAGTGCATCCTATAAAAGAGACTCATGGCATTTAGCTGAGAAATTTGGAGAAGGCTTGGTCTCCTGACAAAGAGCTACATATGGCTGGAGTTTCCAGGCCTTTTTCTATTTCTTTTCTTCCTACATGGTGAAGGTACAGAGCATGGTAGTTGGAGCTGGGTCACCCACCTTGAAACCCCGAGGCATGTAAAAGAGACACTAACCTTTAAGACAAAGCCCTGATTCGACTGAACTGCAGAATCCAGGCCAGCAGCCATCTACTGTCTATCCGCAGTTCTGTTAGGCATGGCAGCAAACCCTTCTTTGTTTAAGTTGCCTCCCCTGGAATTGCTGCGGCTGAAAGCGTTTCTAGCTGAGCATACCACCCCAGCAAACCACCTGCCAGCTTCACACCGGAAAGTGAAACCCTGGCTTCATTCCCATTGTATTCTGAGACAAGAGCGGGCATCATAGCTACAGCGCTACAGAAAATAGCAATGCAAACACAAATCCCACACACATGGTATATCAGTCCCTTGATCTTCCCACCACAGCTATGTAGCCACCTTTAGATGCTGAAACTGAAGCACAGAGGTAGTGGTGGAACAGTCCAGGTTGGTAAGCAGGAGGGCAAATGTGAATTCAGTCTGTTCCACAGCTGCCTCCCCTGATCAGCACACACCCATCTCCATCTATGAGATTAAGGAGCAGTCAGTCAGGTCTGGGCCTCTCCTTCCATGTCTTGTGGCCACCACACTCCTAGTCTTTTTGGACCACTCAGAGAGAGCCAGGGTAAGAGCAGAGAGCAATGTAGCGATGTGGGAGGTTCAGAAGATCCTGCAGATCGTGAAGACAGCTGGGTCCTTAGGCAGACACCGTGGCATATGCTTCAGGGAGCCCTGGGTGAACATGGCCAAGATTTGCCCTGCCTTCTCTTCTTGTACTGCATGAAGCTGACTGACCTGCTTCTGATGAACACCCTTTCTTTTGTATTTAATGCCACTTGGCTGTGTTTCAACAAAACTGGCTAATTCTGTAGGCTGGGCAGTTGACTGTCTCTTGACCTATTACAAAAGAAAGAGAAGGCTGCCATACAATCTTAAAAAGGTTCAGAAGTATATAAAATAAACGGTGTCATTTCTCCTTCCATATTTGCAAACGCTACAACTCTACTTGCCAACTCAGAGGAATAACATTGCTTAAGAGATTGAAGTGTGTCTGTCCCGAGTTTTCCATACATAGTCACATTTGTGTTTGTAAAATACATGTGTTGTACAAACACTGTCAACCATGTAGCACATATATTTTATTTTAAATATAAAAAATCCAGACTGTACATGCCATTCTGTAAATTGTTTCTTATCTATTAATAATTCATGATCTTGAATTTGACACATTATTTTCAATGTATGTGTAACAAGGGACTCTGTGATTTCTTTAGCTGACTGTGTCTAATGGATACCACGGTGGTTTTCAACATGTTGCAGTTTGTGCTGAATAGATTCTTTTAAGTAGTGGCAGTCTGCATGACTGTGCATGTTAGCATTTGATGAATGTAGCCAGAATGTATTATATGCATGTATGAACTTGTCAAAGAATAAATTAACTTAAATCTTTATATTCATATAACTAGACATGCGGTTATAACAAATAATACATTATCCCTGCACATTTCACCCAGATGAACCCATTTGTAAACTCTTACAGAACTACAGGGTAGCAACCAGGATATTGACCACACAGGAGATGGGTGTTTCTAGGCTGTAAGAACTGCTGCTGTTGCCCTTTAATAAATGCACCATGTCTCTCCCACTCTAATCCCTCTTTAATGCCTGACTACTACTAATCAGCTCTCTCTTTGTATAGTTTTGTCATTCAAGAATCATTATACAATAGGCAGTTTGGGGGATTGGCTATTATTTAACACAATTTGCTGGATCATCCAGGTTGCTTCCTTAGCAAGCTTGTTACTTTTTACTACAGAGTAACATCGTTCATGGTGTGGATGCACCAATGTGTTTAGCCATTTGCCTCAAGAAGACTATCTAGGTTCTTTCCATTTTTTTTTTCTATTATAAATAAAGCACTATGAATTTTTACATACAGGCCTCCCTATGAATGAGAACCTTCATTTTTCTGGGAGAATAACTTTTGAGTCATATAGTGATTGAATGCTTAAATATTTTTTTCTGAGACAAGATCTCATTATGTAGCCCTGACTGGTCTGGAACTGGTCTGGCCAGGCTTGAAACTCACAGAGATCCTCCTGCCTCTGCCTCCAGAGTGCTGGGAACAAAGGTGTCGTGTACTACTATACCTGGCCCAATTAAAATTTTTTATTGACTTTTTTTCTGCATTTCATATAGAACATCCCAAACAATCTTATTCATTTTTATACCTACATCCCAAATGGCACCCTCCCATTGCCGCCCCCCGTCCCCCACTGGAGCCCATATACTCTGTCATCCCTGTTACTGTCCACCTCTGTCCACTGTGTTATTAGTGGCCCCAGCCATTCCTCAGTGCAAATCCATCCAGTGAGTCTAGTTGTTTTAGGAAGATCAGCTCTTCCTCATCTAACAGCAATCAGTTGCCAACATTCCTTTAGATAAGATTGGGGTCTGCTGTTCATTTTCCAAGTTCCATCCTGGGTTATTGTCTGGGAGTCTCTTGGGCCACCCTGGCCAACAACTCAGAGGACGGTATCTCCTGTCTGGCATTGATTCTTGTTATGTAGCCTTTAACTATACATATGGACTTTTAAAGAAATATATTTGATCACTTTAATCTTTGGTTATACTTTCCTTTTGGGTGTTTAAGACCATACAGTTGGCCCAAATAAACCAATTTATTTTTACTCTTAAGGTCTTTTGAAGTCTGTTACTCAGGGGTCACATGGGCTTGTGAGGAGCCCCTGGCTTCTTTCTTTTACCAGGTCCATCTATGTGAAGATAAGTCAAAGGTCCTACTTGACCATGGCTGGGTTCACTTGGAAGCATGGAGGAAATGTTTCCTCTGTGTTGACCCTCCTCTTTGTAGACTGGACACTGGTTCAAGTCCATCTGGTGGGGTCTCCATGGCCACTCTGAACAAGAGGACAGGTGACTTACCACAGTTACAGGACATTTTGAGAGATGCTCCATAGTCCCTTGGAATTTATTCGACCTTGGAGGGAAAGGAGCAAAAACTGTCCTTTAAGTCCCTCAGACCAGATTAGTATAGGCCTCAAAGTATGTCTGTTAAATATCCAAGAAGGTTAGTTCCACCAGTCTGGTACTTTTAATTACCATGTGTTATGTAGATAAAGCTTGGGCAAAAACCAAACGTTCTCAGATAAACCTTGACTAGACATATATTTTGTTCCTTGAACGAGTTTTATGTATAATTTGTCAGTAGGTTGTTGAACTAATATTGTTCCCTCTGGTTTTTTAAAACTAGCTAGGCATTATTTATTTCTCTCACTGTCTAACCCTTCCACCATGGTTTCCCCATTTAAAGTGCCCACATTTTTACCACTTCTCCCTTAATAATACCCTTCTCCTATGGTCCCACCTCTCGTGAGATCCTTCTTTCCCTTTAGCCCTAAGGTTCCTTGTATAACCCTCCCTCCCCCATCCCATTTAAATAACCCCATTTTTTATCCATACAAGAACCACTTGGTCATCTCAATAGATGCAGAGAAGGCCTTTGACAAAATTCAACATGCACTTATGTTCAAAGTCCTAGAGGGAATTTTCTCTTTCATGAACTAGAGGGAACATACCTCAGCATAAGTAAAGCTATACAAAACAGACTCACAGCCAACATCATTCTAATTGGAGAAAAGCTGGAAGCATTCCCATTAAAATCAGGAACCAGACAAGGCTGCCCACTATCTCCACTCCTTTTTAACATAGTTCTTAAAACTCTTGTAAGAGCAATAAGACAAGAGAAGGAAATTAAAGGACTAATAATTGGAAAAAAGAGATCAAATTATCCCTTTTTTGCAGACATCTAAGAGATGCCAAAAATTCTACCAGAAATCTCCTAGAAATGACTAGCACTTTCAGCAAAGTGGCAGGTTACAAAATTAATCTAAGAAAGTCTGTAGCCTTTCTATATACCAATAACAAGCAATCAGAGAAAGAGTACATGGAAACACTCCCTTTCACAATACCCTCACAAACAATAAAATATCTTGGAATAAACCTGACCAAAGACACTAAAGACCTCTACAATGAAAATTTAAAATCTTTAAAGAAAGAAATTGAGGAAGACATCAGAAGATGGAGGGACCGCCCATGCCCATGGATTGGAAGAATTAACATTGTAAAAATGACCATCCTACCAAATGCTATTTATAGATTCAATGCAATGCAAATCAAAATCCCCATGACATTCTTCACAGAATTGGAAAAAAAAAAAAACTCCTAAGATTCATATGGAAGCACAAAAGACCTCAGATAGCCAAAGCAACCCTGAGCACTAGGAGCAATGATGGGGGAATGACTATACCAGATTTTAAACTATATTACAGAGCTATAGTCATAAAAAATTTTAAAGCAACTTCCAGACTTTTCCCAGAGTGGCTTAACTATTTTCCAGCCCTGTTGGTATTATATGAGCAATGCCGCTTTTCCACATTTGGTGGTGTCGCTAGCTTCAAGGTTAGCAATTCTAATACTGATATTGGGGCTTTAATTTGTATTTTCCCAATAGCTCTTACTGTGGTCTGGATCCTCCCCCAAAGACCCGTGTGTAAAAGACTTGATTGGCAGTCTATGCTATTGGGAAGGAGTAGAACATTTAGGAGACAGGAGCTGGTACAAGGAACTTAGATTATTGGGTATGTAAACAGAATCTGTCTTTTTCCCTTGCTGGAGTGAAATAATGTTGGTTAGAACTTGTTAGTAGAGGACATGACTGAGTTCTTTTATATCCTTGCTAACTTTCTGTCTAGTAGTTCTATGAACTATTAAAAAAAGAATGTTGACGTCTCCAACTGTAACCATGCATTTATGTTTCCGTTTTCACTTCCACCAGGTTCTGTTTCACATCTTTTACAGCTCTGTAGTTGCTGGTTACCTAATAAAAGAGAAAAAAGTCAAATAGATGAGTACTGCTGAGATGTGTGGTAACACTTCTTGAGAAGCCCAAGCCTACACTTGCATGTGTACTCCTCCTCCTCCTCCTCTTCTTCCTCTTCTTCTTCTTCTTCTTCTTCTTCTTCTTCTTCTTCTTCTTCTTCTGGGTCTCCCTGTAGTCCCAGCTGGCCTGGAAATCATTTTGTAGACCAGGCTGGCCTTGATCTTACAGAGATCTGCCTGCCTTGGCCTCCCAGCGCTTGTCTTAAAGTCACACACCACCACACCTGGCAGCAGATTATTTTTTTCCC
This sequence comes from Nannospalax galili, assembly GCF_000622305.1. Lineage (NCBI taxonomy): Eukaryota > Metazoa > Chordata > Mammalia > Rodentia > Spalacidae > Nannospalax > Nannospalax galili. Next base: position 451,180 of record NW_008337664.1, on the reverse strand, counting down.
AGTACTGAGTGTCTACTCTGTCTCTGTAGTTTGCTCTGCTCTACAGCCTGGTTTATCTGGTGTTTGTACAGCTACTCCTTCTCTTCTTTGAGGCTTTCATGATGTTTTCCCAACTCCTTTCCTTTAAAAAGTGCCTAAATAGGACTGGAGAGATGGCTCACCAGTTAGGAGCACTAGTTGTTCTTGCAGAGGATTCAGGTTCGGCTCCCAGCACCCACACGGCGGCTAACAACTGTCTGTAACTCCGGTTCCTAGGGGATCCGACGCCATCTTCTGATCTCCATGGGCATTGTACGACATGGGTGCACTTACACACATGCAGGCAATACACTCATACACATAAAATAAAAATAATAAATGAAATATTTTTAAAGTGCCTACATAAATATACCCAAAGTTTCTTGCATAAAACATATAACTGAGTTATATTTTAAAATCCAATCTACGTATTGCCACATTAAATCCATTTACATTGATGTTAGATTTGTTTTCCATTTCGTTTTTCCCCTTGCCTTCTGTTTTAATTTTTTCTGCTTCGTTATTTTCTGCCGTTCCCGGTTCAGGATACGCGTTTCACTGACTCACGGTGTTTGAGAGTGCATCTCTCCGTACCCCTTTTTCAGTGGCTGTCCTAGGCTTACTGTTACACACACAGACCTCACTTCAGTCTTCATCATTATACCAGCTTGAATGGAGTTTGGAGATCCCATCTCAGTTTTTAATTGAATTTTTGTGATTTTCATACAGTATAATTTGATGGTGTTCAGATCCTCTCCCCCATCCACAATTCTTCTTATTGCCCTTGCCCAATTTAATGTTCTCTATTATATATAATTGTATATTAAACATATAATTGCATATATTATATATGTATATATACATAATAAGGCCTATAGAGTCCAGTTTGTGTCCCCAAATGTCCTTCAGTCTGGTTCCAGTCACTGGAACCTGGATAATCTAAGAGTCCCATGCTTGAAAGAGACCATCTCTCCCCTCCCAGCAGCCATCAGTTGCCACAATTTCCTCAGGTTGGGCTGGGGTTTTTTAACCTACTACCTTATCTCACTTTTATTTCTCTTTTATATGCAATATAATTGTCTTAAAATTTCCTCTTCATATGTTGAGCAGAATCAGTGTTATGGTTTTTGTTGTAATCATTAAGTCTGGCTGAGAACTCAGGAGAAGGCAAATGGGGACATTTCCCCATTCCTTTGCTCTCTGCATTTTTCCTTTCCAGTGTTCTGAGGCTCATTCTGTCCTCTCTGTTTATATAAATTCTTCCACCCATTCTTTTAGCATGGTGTTTGGCAACAGGTTCTCTTAGTTTTCCTTCTTCTGAGAATGAGGGTAAGAAGGATGACTATAATGGTTACCACTGAACAGAGGAGTCTGGCTTTGACAATTCTTTACTTTCAGGACTTGGAAAACACTGTCACTTCCCAGCAGCTCCATGGCGCTGAAGAAAATCCTGCCGCCATTGAAGAACGATTTCTCTTTTGCTGCTTTTGGGATTTATATAAAGGTCTTTATATTTCACAAATTTATTTCATAAATTTAATTCGTTGTGGATTTATCTGGTTTTATCCCGTTTAGTGTTTACTCAGTGTCTTGAGCCCACAAACTCACATTTCCTGCCACATTTGGGAAATATCCAAATGTGGCAAGAAAGTATTCAAAGTATCCTCTTTGAATACTTTTCCTGTCAATCCTTCTTCTCTTTTCCTTTCAGAATTTGAATGGCATCCGTGTCCTGTCTTTTGTTACAGTCCCTCAGGAGGTGCTTCTTTTTCTTTCTTTTCTGTGTGTATGCCTGAATTTGTGTGTGTGGAGGTAGACATGCATGTACATGTGCATGTACAAGGAGACCAGACGACAGCACTGGGAGTTGTTCCTCAAGAGCCATCCATTTTGTTTTTCCAGGCAAGGCCTCTCACTAGCCTACAGCTCACCAACTAGGCTAGGCTGGCTGGCCAGGGAACCCAGGGATCCATTTGTCTTCTCTTTTCTAATGCTGGGGTTACCAGTGTGTACCGCCTCACCCAGCTTTTTCACATGGGTGTTGGGAATCAAACTTAGATCCTCGTACTGGTTCAGGAAACGTTCTACCCACTGAGTTATCTTCTCAGCCCCGTTCTTCTTGTCTCTTTCCATCTATTGTTCATATTGAGTCATTTCCTACTCATTTTCCTCTTTTTTGATTCCTTCATTCTGCATTATATTAAACAGTCCACTGATTTTTGTAATATTTTTCAGTTCTGAAATTTCCCTTTGTTTCTTCTGTAAATATTCTTTGTCTTTGCTGAGACTTAATTTTTTTTTGGTTGGTTTCAAGCATGTTCACAATTGCTTGTTATTTTTATGGTGATGCTTAACGTCTTTGTCAAGGATTTAAGGTCCACTTCATAGGATGGAGCCCATACCTGATATTGATATCAGGCCTCAGAACCTCAGGCTAGGAAGTCGTCAGGCCATGGGAGAGAGCCCAAAACTATTATTCTACTATATCTATTTAGTATCTCACTGACTCCTAATGACTTTTTGTTGTACCTATAGATTAATGCATCCCTCACCTCTCACTAGAGAAACTTCCTCATGTAGCAGATGGTAATTAACACAAAACCCCATAACTGGTCAACATGCAGAGAGTAAGAGACTACAGAGTGCTGATCCCTCAACTGGATACCAGTGTAAAACCTCAGCCTCCAAAGGCTCAGGGATCATTGCAGAAGAGGGAGTGGGAAGATTGTAAGAGCCAGAGGTAGTGAATGACCATAAGGAAACAATTTCCCAGACAGCTGGTCAGTTACTCCTGTGAATTCACAGCAATGGTGACAGTGTGTACAAGCCCCATGTAAGTTCAAGTCAGACAGAATCCTAACATAGATGTGGGAAAGTTAGTAAGAAACGTCAACCCTATCTGAGGAAGTATTAGCAATGGATAGCTGCTGGGAAGGGGAGAATCAGTCTCATTTAAGAGACTCTTGGTAGGCTGACCAGACTCTAGTGGATGGACCCACACCGAGGGGCATTTGGGGACACAAATTTGACTATAGGCCTTAATAGTGTGTGTGTGTGTGTGTGAGAGAGAGAGAGAGAGAGAGAGAGAGAGAGAGAGATGAAATGTCTAGGGATTAAGAACGGAAGTGCAGATAGGAGAGGGGATCTAAACATCATCAAAATATAGCATATGAAATTTGCAAAAATCCAATAAAAAAATCTTTGTCAAACCATCACATCTCCTTCATTGAAATGCCTTGACGTGTTGACTATTACCATTTTATTTGAAATTCTCTGGGGTTTTATATGGCTAGAAATTTTCCTTAGGAATGTTAGTATTTTCCTGTTAGGTTATGAGGCTCTGAATCTTATTTGGACAGTTTCTGTTGGCTCTTTCTGACAGCACTCTGGCAGGGAAAGAGGGAGGTGATGTCTCCTTACCGCCAAATGGAGGAGAGCAGCCAAGATCCCTCACTCAGCCTCCTGTGAGCCCTGAAGTGCTGGTGGGCAACATCTCATTACTGCTGGGTGGGTCTGAAAGACTGTGTTTTCTGTGTGGCCCTTACCATCCCTATGGTCACTAAGTAGGCCCTGACTTGTTGGTATTCAAAGTCCCAGCTTTCCAAATGGCTTTCTTTGACACCTATCTGGTAGGGTGCCGCAGCATTTCATTAGCTTCATGAAATGAAGTCCAGGCCTTTACTGATTTGAATGGGTTATAGCCAGTTTTTTCCTATGTTGTTTGGCTGGAATAGAGCCATCGTCTAATGTTGCTATCTCAATGGGATGCCCCTCTTTTGGTGCTTTTAGGCAGACTGATTTTTGTGGCAGGAGTTTAGGCCTGTGCTCGGTAGCTTTTCTGAATGGGGGCTCTTCAGAGATGTGTTTACGATAATAAGGCAAAAGCAAATGCAACCAATTTGCCAGTATATTGCTCCTTTGGTCCTGAGGTGACTGGAAGCCTTAGTCCTTTTCTTACCTTTCTGAGTCTCCCTATGTTTTCTGTACACATCATATCCAGAGTTTTCCACGGTCCCTAGCAGGAAGGATAGGGAAAAGGCCATCTACCATCTTCTTAGAAGAAAAAGCTCTCCGTTTTAATGTGAAGGACACAGCCACAGAGTTTTGTCTGCTCATTTAGAGTGTGAATGCATATATATTCATGGATCATATGTGGTATGGTTTGAGGCAAGTAAATATAAATCACGTTGTTTTAAAACTGTATTATCATTATATACTTGGAAGTTACTTAGAAAACTTTTGAAAAGATTTTAAAGTAGATTGTTTCATTGGCCTATTCCTCCACTATTCAATTCCAATTTTTATTACAGTACTATAAATACTCTAAGGAACTTTGATTTGTTGTCTCTCTCCCTCCTGCCTTCTCCCTGTCTTCTTCCCTCCCTGATAGAGCTCTGCTATATATGCTATAGCAACCCAAGTTGGCCTGGAACTCGGCATCCTCCAGCCTCAACCTCCTGGGGGCTGGGATTACAAGCATGTGCCACCATGCTCTACCTCATTAGACATGTGTGTGTGTTTTATTTATATGCTTTCTTTTTGAGACAGGGTCTCCCTGTAGCCCCACATGGCCTGGAATTTGCTATGTAGCCCAGGCTGGGCTTGATCTCATAGAGATCCATCTGTCTCTGCCTCCTAAGTGCTGGAATTAAAGATGTGTGCCACCATGCCCTGCCGGTTCTTTTTTCTTTTCAGAATAAATTTTAATATATTTTTAAAAATTATTTATTTATTTATTATTTATTTATTTGTATGTGTGTATTGCCTGCATGTAGGTAAGAGCACCCACGTTGCACAATGCCCACAGAGGTCAGAAGAAGCTGTCAGATCCCCTGGGACTGGAATTACGGACAGTTGTTAGCTGCCATGTGGGTGCTGGGATTCAAACCTGGGTCTTCTGCAAGAACAGTCAGTGTTCTTAACCGCTGAGCCATCTCTCCAGCCCCAATAAATTTTAATTTTTTTTTTTTTTGGTCTTTTTGAGACAGGGTCTCCCTGTAGCCCCAGCTGTCCTGGAACTCACTATGTAGACCAGGCTGGCCTTGAACTCATAGAGCTCCACTTGCCTCTGTCTCCCGAGTGCTGGGATTAAAGGCGTGCGCCACGACGCCCGGCCAAATTTTAATATTTTTATAAATTCTTTTTGTGTATGCACACAATGTATTTTGATCGTATTCACTGTCACTCTTCCATTTACCCAGACCCATCCCCATTCCCCAGACTCCCTCCCAATTTCATGTCCTCTGTTTTAAAATAAATAACTCACAAGTCCAATTTGTGCTGCCCATATACTCTGGGTGGGAGGCCGTCCCCTGGAGCATGGTCAACCTCCCAAGGCCTACACCTCTAAAGAACCTGACACTCCCCCAGCAGCCAACAACTGTCAATAGCTTCTCAGCAGGGGTCTGTGCAGCAGTGTTCACTGGCTTAATCCTGTCAAGCTCCTGTGCAGGTGGCCACAGCTGCTGTGAGTTCATGAGCTCCTGTCATGGCCGGAAGACACTGTTTCACTCCATTCTATCCCCACCTCTGACTCTTCCATGATAGTCCCTGAGCCTTGGGGGAAGGAAGTGTGGTATACATGTCCCATTTATGAGCACTCTGTAGATACTTATTCTTTGCATTTTGGCCAGTTGTGAGTTTCTGCCTTAACTACTGTCCACTGTACAAAGAAACTTCTCTAATGAGGTCTGAGCTGTGCAAAAAAATCTATGAGTATAGAGATATAGATTTAGAGGGCAGTTTGATACTGTGCCCATTTAGCAAAATTGTAGAAGATTCATTGACACCCTGGGGCCTATGAGTTTCCCAGCCTTGGGCTCTTGGCCAGAGTTACAGTACCAGGCATGTGTTTCTTCCTATGAAGTAGCCTTAAATCCAAACAGAAAGTGATTGATTGCATCTATAATCATGCCACTCTTGCATCCATGGACATATCTTGTCATGCTGTTCATCATTACAGCTCAGAAGGTTCACAGCTGGGCAACATTGTTAATGACTTTTCTCCCCCAGCAGCCTGCATCACACCTTCCAGAACCATGGAAGCCAACCAGCAGGGAGGACACTTCCAGGTCAGTACCACTTGATTCCTCCGAGTCCTGTGACCAAAGCCTGTGGTGTCTTCAGCAGTAGGACCTTAACATCAGAGATTCTGGCAGGCAACCAAGAGCAGTGGAAATATCCAGTATTATTTTGGGGGTCTCTGGGACACTACTGACCAAAAACTCAAGGAATGGTATCCCACACCTGGCATTGGGCCTTTATTGGGTAACCTGTGTTTCAGAAAGGAGCATCATCCTCTGTGTAGAGTAACTCCAATTAAACTCTTTATGCTATATATATATATATTTTTTCCTTATGGCTTTTCAAACATTCTTAGTGTTAGTTATCCCTCCCTGACACCTCTGCCCCCTCCCATTTCTCTCTCCACTCCCCGCCCCATTCTTCCTTTCCCCTTCATATCACCTGTGTTCTACTATCCCCCTCCCTTAAGATGCCCCCTAATGAGTTTCTAGTTTCCTGCATTCTACAGGTATTACAAGTTAAACACACAAATCTAAAGATATGATGCTAGGATCCACATATGAGTGAAAACGTGCCATTTATCTTTCTGGGTCTGGGTTACCTCACTCAGCATAATCGTTTCTGGTTCCATCCATTTGCCTGAAAATGTCACAGTTTTATTTTTCTTTACAGCTGAATAAAATTCCATTGTGTAAATGTACCACATTTTTGTTATCCATTCATCAGTTGATGGACATCTGGGCTGTTTCTATGTCCCAGCTATTGTGAGTAGAGCAGCAATGAACATGGATGAGCGCTTATCTATGTAGTAGGATATAAAATCCTTTGGGCATATGCCAAGAAGTGGTATACCTGGATCACATGGTGGATCTATTCAGAGTTTTATAAGGAACCACCACACTGATTTCTTTAGTGGATGCATCAGTTTTCACTCCCACCAACAGTGTATGAGGGTTCCCCTTTCCCCACATCCACAAATTTGTTATTTGTTTTCTTACTCTTGTGATTCTAACTGGAGTAAGAGTATTAGTTACCTTTTTGTTGCTGTGATAAACACCAAGACCAAGGTAACTTATAGAAGGAAAGGGGGATAAGAGTCCATAATTGTGGGGGAGGCATGGCAACACAGGTGACCAGAGCAGAAAACCGAACGCTCACCACTGATGTGCTTCCTCTAGCAAGGTCACACCTCCCAGGAATTCCATGACCTTCCCAAAACAGCACCACCAAGTGACCAAGTGTTCAAATACTTGAGCCTATGGGGGACACCTTGTTTAAACCACCACAAAGAAGAAATATCAAAGTAGACTTCATTTGCATTTACTTAATGGATAAGGATAAATAAAATTCTTTGTTTTAGTTCTTCTTTTGAGAACTCTGTTGCATTCCATAGCTCATTTTTAATTGGCTTGTTTGTTTTCTTGGTATTTAGTTTCCTTTAGTTATTTGTATATTCTAGACACTAATCCCCTAGAGATGTACAGCTAGACACTTTTCTCATTCTGTAGGCTGCCTCTTCAGTCAATTAACAGGTCCCTTTGCAGCAAAGAGCTTTCAAATTTCATGAGGTCTCATTTGTTGATTGTTGGTTCTGTGTGCTCTGGGTCCTCCACATATAAATAAAGTTCTTACCTGAGCCTGAGTGTATGTCCTTTTCTGCCCTCTACAAGTTTCAGGGTTTCAGAGCTACAAGTGAGATCTTTGATCCAGTAGTTATTCATTTTTGTGAAGTGTGAGAAAGGATCGTTTTATTCTTCTACATGTAGCTGCCCAGTTTCCCCACCACCTTTTCCTCAACATGGTGTCTTTTATTTTTTAACCTCTTTGTCAAAACTCAGGGGGCTTTAGGTACATGGAAACCTGGATCCTAGATTCTATTCCGCTGGTTAGTGTGTCTACTTTTGTGCCAGTACCATGCTGTTTTCATGCTATGGCTTTGTAGTATAACTTGAAATCAAGAATGGCAATGCCTCCAGTGGTGTTCTTGTTTTTCAGGATTGTTTTGGCAATGCTGGGCTTTTGTACTTTCCTGTGAATTTTAAGAGTTTTGTTTTTCGATGTCTGTGAAGAATTGCATTGGAACTTTGATTGGGATTGCATTGAATCTATAGGTTGGTTTTGGTGGACTGGCCATTTTCACAATTTAATCCCATTGATCCCTGTGCATGGGAGGTCTTTCCATCTTCTAGTGTCTTTCTAAGGTTCATTGTGTTGCTTTTCACTTCCTTGGTTAGGTGTATCCCAATGCATTTCTTTCTTGAGGCTATTGTGAACAGGGTTGTTTTCCTGCATTTCTCAGTGTGATTGTCATTGGTATATAGGAAGGCTTGGATTCTGGTATGTCCATTTTGTAGACTCTTTGGAGGGGTTGCTCATACATAGAATCAGGTTATTTGCAAATAGGGATGCTTTGCCTCTTCTGTCTCCTCTTGTGTTACTGCTCTAGTTAGGCCTTCAAGCACTATACTGCATAGAGGTGGTGACAGTGGATAGCTTTTTCTTGTCCCTGATTTAGTGGGAATGCTTTGAGTATTTCCCCATTTAGGATGATGGAAACTGCTGGTTTGTCATATGCAGCCTTTACTATGCACATGACATATATGTTCTTTCATTCCTGGTCTCTTCAGGGTTTCTTTTATTTTTTTATCACAAAGGGATGTTCAGTTTTGTCAAAGGTCTTTCTCTACACCAACTGAAATGATCATGTGAATTCTGTCCTTCAGTCCATTTATGTGGTGAATTGTGTTTATTGATTTATGTATGTTGAACAACCCTGCCGCCTCCCTGGAATGAAGCCAACTTGACCACAGTGAATGAATTTTTGTATGTGTTCTTGACTATGGTGTGCAAGTATTCTACTGAGAATTTTTAAAAAATATTTTATTTATTATTTTTATTTTATGTGCATGAGTGTATTGCCTGCATGTATGTGAGTGCACCCGTGTCGTGCAATGCCATAGAGGTCAGAAGAGGGCTTTGGATTCCCCTGGAACTGGAGTTAAGGACGGTTTGTAGCTACCATGTTGGTGCTTGGAATCAAACCTGGGTCCTCTGCAAGAGCAGTCAGTGCTCTTAACCGCTGAGCCATTTCTCCAGCCCCTCTATTCAGAATTTTTGTCTATGTTCAACAAAGGAGATTGACCTATAATTCTCTTTTTTGCTGTGTCTTTACCTGGTTTGGGCATCAGGGTAATACTGGCTTCATAAAAAGACCTTGGAAATGTCTCTTCATTTTCCACTTTATGGATAATTTGAAGAGTATTGTGTTAGTTCTTCTTTGAAGGACTCGTAGAATTCTGCACTAAATTCATCTAGCCCTGGGGTTTTATAGTTGGGAGATTTTAAATTATTGCTTCAATTTCACTACTTGTTAAAGATTTGTTTAAATTATTTACTTTGTCTTGGTTAACTTTGGTAAGTCATATGCGTCTAGAAATTCATCCATTTCTTTTAGAATTTACATTTAGCTGGGCGTGGAGGTGCACTCCTTTAATCCCAGCACTCGGAAGGCAGAGGCAGGCAGATCTCTGTGAGTTCAAGGCCAGCCTGGTCTACATAGCGAGTTCCAGGACAGCTGGGACTACAGGGAGACCCTGTCTCAAAAAAGACCAAAAAAAAAAAAAAAGAATTTACAATTAGTGGATTATAAATATTAAAAATATGTCCTCATGATTCTCTGAATTTCCTGTGTCCTAATTTTTTGATTTATTTATTTTTATTCTATGTGTATGTCTGTTTTGCCTGCATGCATGTGAGTGTACCCATACCACGCAATGCCCATGGACATCAGAAGAGGGCATCACATTGCCTGGAACTGGAGTTATGGATGGCTGTTAGCTGCCATGTGGGTTCTGGGAACCGAACTCAGGTCTTCTGCAAGAGCAGCCAGTGCTTTTAACCACTGAGCCCTCTCTCTCTTGCTCCTTAATGTTTCCATTTTCATCTCTAATTTTATTGATTTGATCCTCTCTCTCTCTCTCTCTCTCTCTCTCTCTCTCTCTCGGTTAATTTGGCTAACGTTTTGTCAGGTTTATCTTTTCAGAGAACCAACTCTTTGTTTTATTGATTTCTTGTAGTTTTTCATTTTTATTTCATTCATTTGTGTCCTGATCTTTATAATTTTTCTCCATTTACAACTTTCGGGATTGATTTGTTCCTTTTTTTGAAATTTCTCTGATTTTTAAATTAAACACTTAGAGCAGTAAACTTCTGTCTTTGGACCGCCTTCGGTACATCCCTTAGATTTAGCTATGTTGTCTTTTCATCTTCATTTAATTCCAAGATTTTAAAATTTGTTCTCGAGTTCTCCAATAACTCATTCACCATTAATGATTACTCATGATTAATGAGTAATACTGGGCTATTACTTTCCACGAGTTTGTATAATTTTCTGTAGTTTCTCCTGCTGCTCGTCCCAACTTTATCCCATTGTGGTCAGATAGAAAACAGGATATTGTTTCAATTTTCATGTATTTATTGAGATTAGCTTTGTGGTGGAATATGTAATCTATTTTAGAGAAGGTTCTGTGGGCTGCTGAGAAGAATGTATATTCTTTGGTGTTCGGGACGAATGTTCTATAGATGTCTGCTAGGTTCATTTGGTCTATTGCTATTGTCCAGTGTTTCTATTCATTTTCTCTACAGTTGAGCTAATGGTGACAGTGGTCACTATTGGAGTCACCCAGTATTACTGTGTTGGGTTCATCTGTGACTTTAGTTTGCTTTACAAAATTGGATGAACCTATGTTTGGTACATTTATATTTAGAATTGTAATTTTCTCTTGAATTTGGGTATCCTGAGACTTCTTGGGGTCCCTTGTGGATACTGAGGGATGAGTGTTTACATCAATGATCTCCAAAGGCGTAGTTCTAGCCCAGGTATTCCCCCTAAGTCCCAGTCTCATGTGCCCTCTGCTTATTTGACTTGCTTCCTGAGGCATCAAAACTTCGCAAGTTCAAACTCCAATTATTAGTTTCTGTTCTCAAGCCTGCTTCTTTTTCCCCAGTCCTCATTCTTATAAGTAGAAAGTTCATTTATCTAGTTGCTCTGGTAAATGTTGATTCCTTTCTTTCTCTCAAAACCTGTATTAATTATTGTTTAGAACAAATTACTCCATAATATAGTAATTCAAAATAACAAATACTATTTCATAATTTCTGTGGACCAGGAATGCCTTGGCTGGGAAATTCCAGCTGAAGGTTTCTCTGAAGATGCAATAAAATGGCAGTCAGGCTGGAGACTCATCTGAAGACCTGGCTGAGGAAGGACCTGTTTTCAAGCTACATCACTTGGCAGGCCTCAGATCCTCTCAGGTTACTGTCCAGGGGCTTTACCTCCTCATCTTTGGGCCTCTCTATAAGGTGCCTCAGTCTTTGGGACATGATAGCTGGTTTCCCCCAGAAGAGTGATGCAAGAGACTGAGACAAAGTGAGAGGATCCAAGACGGAAGCCAGTGTTTTGTTTTTGTTTTTTGTTTCAATAACCGTTAGAAGAGGTGTTTATCACTTCTGCATTCTGTAGTCTAGAGTGGTCCTTGGCTCCAGCCTCCACCCAAGGGTGCAGGATTGTACCAGGGTGCGAATGCAAGATTTGATTCATTGGGAGCCTTTTCAGGACTGCCTGTTCCATAGCCCCTGTCTGACCTGTCCACAGCACAGCGCCTGGGATTCCTCTTTGGCCTCAAGTCCTGCTGCCTCCCAGCCCTGTTAGTTCCATTTCAGTCACACTGGCTTGTTGTTCTAGTCGAGCCCTCACTCAGACACTGGCGATTCCCAAGCCCTCTGGCTGAGATTCTGTTTCCTCTGATCCACATAATTTGCCTTCTCCCCGCCTTCAGCTCTTTGCTGACATGGAAACCCTCGTAATCACTCAGTTCAGAACTACAAACCACCTCCAGCGCTTGCTTGACCCTTTTCTGGTTTGTCCCATAACACTGATTACCAGTTGGTATGTCGCATGTTTAACTGTTGATTCTGATTATTTCCTGGTTTTCTCATGGGGTGTGCATTCATGTATTATGTAGACGGGGGTGGGCGTTGTTCACTGCTGCATCTCTAACACCTAGAATAGTGCCAGTCTTCCCTCCGAAGAAATTCAAATAAATGATCAAATTTAATTTTTTAATTTTATTTTTATTTACTTAATTTTATTTTTTTATTTTGGTGATGCCCTTACTGAAAGTTGCCCATCTATTTTTATTTTTTTCCGATAGTTTGGAGTTCATATATTTAAAATATTTTTCCTTCAATTGATTTAATCAACAGCTGGATTTGCTTTTATTAAAAATGAAGACACTGTCTTGTGTCAATTTCCCTCGTTTCTCTCTTAGAGCTTCCTCTCGTGCTGCAGCAGTCTGGGTCTAGGATTTCCATTTCACCCACTTTTCATTCACATTTCCTCCTTTCATCCAAACAATATTTATGGACTATCTGCTAACTTTCTGAGTTGTTTTAGCAATTAAAAATGATTTAAATCTTGCATGTTACACAGTGGTACCCATTTATCAAAATTGCACAGCTAATATTTGCACATCTCCACTGAGAGGCTGAATATACAAACAGACAATGGCCAGACCATACATAAAAATAGAACTTGATCCACAATCTGAAGCAAGCAGCCCAGGAAACCAAGCTTTTGTTGTAAGCAACCCCTGTTATAAGTCTTTCAGGAAGCCAGCCTGCTGTCTCTACTGACAGTTTAGGAAGCGAGACAGTAACCCCTTTAACAACCAATCCCAAATGGCTACATCTTGATTAATAACTGACAGATTCCCCCATTTATTTCCCCAGTTCTGATGTAGGACCAGCCAGAAAGAGCCAAATATTTCCTCCTGACAAATCAAAGCATACCTGTTTCTGGCCAGCTGCCCCAGGCCTACAGCCTACCTCCGGGGCACACCTGAAGCCTCCCCTCTGTCTACTATAAAGGTGTTTCACCCCTCTGCTTGTCAAAATACAGCTGATGACAGCCATCTCCTATGCTGTAGCAAACTCTGAGTAAATGGGCTTTTCTTTTCTCAACTGTTCTTCGTCTACTCTGGCACAATATATGCAATTGTGTGTGTGTGTGTGTGTGTGTGTGTGTGTGTGTGTGCGCGCACGTGCACATGTGTGTGTTGCTGTGGCTTTAACCCAGGGCCTTCTGCATAACAGATAAGTGCGCTATAACTGAGCTATACTCTGAGCCCAGCGGGTGTAGCTTTTATCTATGAAAGAGCTATAGTGATTGAATAGAGGTGACTGATGGTGATGGTACATAGAAGTTCATTGTACTGTTCTGATTATTGTCCGTATGCCTTGATTTTTTCCATAATAGTCAAAAATTGGGTAAAACATGGTGACCACTGTTTCTCTTATTCTGTAGTTTCCCTTTGGATACTTTTCAATTTGCTAGAACTGATTCAGTCTTCCGTCAAAAGAGAACTGAGTATCTCTTGGACTGGGCTGCTCTGGATGCCAGCGCAGGGAATGGAACAGCAAGAGTTGCTGTTAGGACCTAGTGGGTGACTGGTAGTGAAACCAGTAAGTAGCCGCTTGGCCAGGAGCAATGAGGGCCTTTTCATCTCCTTGTTGATGCAGGAAGATGGAGGGGGAAGTGACAGGTCTGTACATCATTAGAATCTCAGGCTTGGCTCTGAATAGGTGATTTTGGAGCAGGAACTTAAGGTAAGAGAGCCTGGAGTATGTTCCTAGGGGAAGAAGCACCTTCCAGGCCAGGCCTTGAGACAGGAAACAGATTGCAAAGACCTCAAGTGCCCCCAAGGGCTCTATTCTCAGCCATGGGATACTGTCTGTCTGTCTGACCATAGTGTCCACCCCAAATGTGTCTTAGATCTTTCTGCTTTTTGCCTTAAGAGAAAGAGAACTGGCTCCAGGGCAAAATGGAGGTATGGAAAGGTAGTGGGGCAGCTGCTAAGCCATACCCTCCCACTTGACAACTCCAGAAACTTTTCAGGGGTTCCAGTATCTCAGACCACGTTGATGATATGCTCTAACGCTGGCTTTCTCTCCTCTAACTGCCTCCTGGTGCTCATCCCCTTCAACTCCCTGTGCCCCGGCTCCTAGTTTTCCACACAGCTTGCTTGTGGATTACAAGAACAGCAAAGAGGCCTTGGTACCTGGAGTACAGGGAGGGAGGCTCTGGGGGAAGCTAGGCTGAGGGGTGACAAGCTGGGCTCGGTGGGATATGGAAGGCCCTGGTAGAGATGGTGGCCCGGGATGCACCTTTATGACCAGCTTCGGTCTTCTCAGCATGCCTGTGCCGAGAATCACAGGGCAGGGCCACTTGCAGAGGGGAGTTGTACCAGTCAGGAAGAACTATGGTGCACCAGACCTGGGCTGGCGAGGTGAGAACCTCTAGGTGGGGCCAGTAGGTTTCCTGATGGTGGGCAGGGGAAGGGGCTGTGGCAGGGGGTCAGTGGCTCCCAGGGTTCCTAGTTGGGTATCCAGAAGGGCAAGGCGCCAGCCATTGTGCTAAGAAAGGCATCCTGGGAGGATGAACTGATCCCCAGGGGATGCTCAGGACACATTAGGAGCCTCTGAGAAGGTCAGCACCATCAGCATGGGTGGCATCACTTCACAGAGAGCGGCAACCACTGCTAGGATGTAGTCATCAAGGATGAGATAGGCAGTGAGGCTTGTGGGCATTCCAAAGCCCCTTGTCAGGATGAAGGGATGGGTTGGTGAGGTCTGGCAGGCAGATGAGACGCTCCAGGGATGTCTGGGTGGGTTCTGGTGGCTCAGTCAGGAAGAGGTGCTTCCAGGAGAGAGGGCCTCACTGCATCAAGTCAGCAGCCAGCAATTAAAGAGCACAGCTCCTGGAGTACTGAGACCCAAGGCAATGGCCAATTGCCTTCTGGGCCTTTGCACTGCAGAATGTCCCACTTTCCCTCCATGTCCTTAGTTCTCAGGTGGGGGAGAAGCAACTTGTTTCTTCCTTATGATTTTCTATTTCTCAGTTTTCTGCTCTAAACAGATTTTTAGACAAGAAAAGCAACCAAAAGTTTTAAAGCACCAAACAAAAATCACTCAAAAAATAAACTGGAGAATTGTCTAGTTAAAAGGATTAAGTCCCAGAGGAATTCTGAATCTCACAGTTCAGAGGTTGTGGGCTGGGGACAGGCTCTCTAGGGGGCCTTGAATGAGGATCACAGCAGAAACTCCACAAAAGGATTCTCCAACCTAACCTTCCAAGTGGTTCTGAGAAGTGTCCCTTAGTTAAAACCAGACTGGCTGTTTATTTCTGACAGGCGTAGATATGGCCTCCTCTGTCCTTTAAGAATTCAGTGGTGGCCTCTGCTAACCATCGCCACAGGCTCTCTTTTTTGTTTAATTAGATTTGCCTGTCTTCTTAAATTACAGGCAACAAACAAACTACTTTCATAACTTAAAACTTAATGCTTTTATTAAAATGGAAAGAAAAGAGCCGGGAATATGACTCAGTATAGAATACTTGCCTAACATGTAAGGCTCTGGGTTTGATCCTTATCATGGCCATGAATGAATGAATGAATGAATGAATGAACAAATGAATGCAAAGGAAACTTTCTAATTCAAAATTTAAAACAACAGTTGATGGTTGACCAAAGCATCTATTGCCTTGCTTGCAAAGCCTATGTCCTCCCGAACTCCATGATGACCCAGCAGAGGAGGAGCCCTGGGTGTCTGCGGGGACACATGGTGACTGGGGCTGTCCATGAATTTATCTCAGTTTGAGCCTGTAATCTTCTTAACCTCTGGGTCTCTCTCTTACTCCTGCTCCCTCCCATTTTCCTTCTTCTAGAATGACCAAAAGAAATACAACTTGCCATTTAGGTGAGAAAAAAATTCATCTTCCCATCACAAAATCAATTAGGCAATGGGGAATTTTATTAGTCAATCATATAAGTAATTAAAAATATTGATTTGATGGGGGTGGCAGTGTCTGAGAGTTGCTACTGCCCCAGCCGTGGGTAGGCAGACAAGCATGGGCCACTGGGGAAGGGATTGAGAATGGGGGCTTTTAAATCATTCCCCAGTTCCTCCAAGGTCAAGTGGGGACACACGAGACAAGGGACTCGGCTGATCCTAGAGCCTTATTTCTCATATGGAAAGTCTGTCCTAACCACACAGGGTTCTCATGAGGATTGAGTGAGACAGTTTGTACAGCTCAGTGTCTGTTTATGGAGGTAGGACTTTGCTCCTGATGGACAGGGATTCTGGCTTCCAGCCTAACCTTGCTTGAGGCTCAGGAAGGGTGGGATAGAAAGGCCACTTAGACCTTGTCTCCTGAAACAAATCCCTCAGAGTAGAGACCCCTCCAAATTAGAGTCCTGTATAAAAGGGGTGATGCTGGAACTCAACTTTCCTTTGTTCAGGACCCAGCTCTGGGTCCAGAAAAGAAAGACCCAGCCCCAGAAGATTAGTTTTCTGTTACCTTTTGCTGCTTAGCAACCCCACCCTACAAAGCTCAGCAGCTTGACTAACTAACTCGATTTTGCTCCTGAAACTGCAAATTGGGCTAGGTGTGCTGGGGACCAGTTGTCACTGCTCTATCTACATTGGTAGATCTGGTAGGGTGTCTTTGCTGTTCCTCCCAAGGAGCCTTGGGCTTCCTCACGACAAGGCAGCAAGGCTACAAGGACCGCCATCCCAGCCTATGGTCTGTTGACTTTGGCCCCGGTTCTTGGCTGACTTGCTGTGATAGTTACTTTTTGCATTGTTGTGCTCAAAATATCTGATAGGACTACTTCAGGAAAGGAAATGTTGTCTCATGGTTTCAGGGGTTAGCCCAGGGTCACTGGGCTCTGTGATGCTGGTTCATGGTGAGACAGAACGTCATGGTGGCAGAAGCAGGCAGAGGCTACTCACCTTATGGCAGATAGGAAGTTGAGAGAGCAAGAGAGATAGGCAGTGCCTAGGGACAATATATCCCTAAGGACCTGTGCCCAGTGACCTGCTTCCTCCTATCTCCATCCTGTGTATGGCTGGACCTGGACCTGCCCTGCCCAGAAGGATTATGGGTGCTCATGTCCTGCTGCTCCTGAATTCCAAATTTGCATGGATTCAGGTTCCTAGATTCTCAGGTCTCTGTGCTCTATGGGCCTCAACTTCCAAAACCAGCAGGTCTCATACCCACAGTTGGGCATGTGGAAACAAGTACCTCCCCACTGCTGGGGCTGCCAGGTCCCTGGGAGTCAGACTTGGAGCTGGGGCCTCCCTTGAGGGGTTCCTAGCGAAGAACTGAGCTGAATACACCACTCACTCTCTTACAAAAGGATCTTCGAATGCCTTGAAACTTGATTTGTTTTTTGTTTTTTCATCTTGGCAAAGGTTTAACAACCTGTTATTAAGAAGTTTTGAGCCCAGTGGAGTAACATAGGCCTTTAATCCCAGTGCTTGAGGGCCAGAGGCAGGTGGATGTCTGTGAGGTCAAGGCCAACCTGGTCTACATAGCGAGTTCCAGGCCAGCTGGGGCTACAGGGAAACCCCGTTTCAAAATAAAGGAAAAAAAAAAAAAAAAAAAAAAAAAAAGAAGACAGGGCTCCAGGAGGTAGAGCTTTGAGCCGGATGTGGGAGGACTGTCCTGACAGCTATCTCCTATACCCTTCTACCCTCTTCCTTTGCTGTGGACTGTTCTACCTGAAGATCTTCAGGAAGGAGCTCCGGTGTGCTGTGGCCTTGGTGCCTTGGAGACTTGGGGGCAGATGTGCTACACCAGGCCCAGGGCATATCTGCCCTTTCCTGGGGACTCTATGTCTCTGGTTGTCATCATGACCTTGACCTCTCCCCTACCAGGAGAGAGTTGCCTGCTTTCTGGTGCACAGTTTTCCAAAGTCACCTCTAAGGCTGTGCGTGGGCTGCTTGTGCTCCATAAAGCTTGCTATTTGTTTAGACTAGCTGACATTTCCACAGTCTTTTATTAAAGAAAATATCCTGGGGAGAAGGCAGGATGTTTGCACAGAGCTTATGCTCTTTGCCTCTGGTCCCTGGTGCCCTAGAGCAGGTGGGTAGGGAGCAGAGACTTCAGTGGTAGCTTGTGGGGCTAGCACACCCTGAGCTGGCAGGTTAGGTAACAGGAATGTGGCTTCTTCCACCCTCTTCTGTCCTGCAAAGAGAGGTGGGCAGCACCTCTGCCTCACCAGATACACTCTGGGAACCCCCCCATCCCAGGTACAGGGACCCTCACCAGATACAGACTCTGGGAACTCCCCCATCCCAGGTGCAGGGACCCTCCTCTATGTAGCTCTAAGGGGAAAGACAGAGGGTGAGTTGAGACCCACTCCCTGCCCCCTCCTGCTGTAGTTCCAAAGCAGGTGCAGGACAACTGGGCTGGGTGTTAGTCTGTCTTAGCTCTAGTGTACTGAGCCTCTGCCTTCCCTTTAGTCTTTGTGCCAGCTTCTTTTCTGCTGGGTCCTGCCAGCCAGGGGAGTAAGTGGATGTGATTAGAGGTCGTTTTGAACTGACAATCTTAATTATTGTGTGAGAGTCATCTTAGCCACATCCTCCCTCAAGTATCTTTGGCCGGAGTCACCTGAGGTATTCTACCTCTGCTCTTCCATGGACTCTTCTGAGAGGTGGCCTGCTCACCCACCTCCCACAGCCACCATACCTGCTCCTCTGAAGAAAGCTGTCTGTGTTTACCTCCCTTGGCCTTCACAGGGGCTCTGAGGAGTGACTGTGCTCAGGTTCTCCCCACACTTGCTTCATTCCTAAAACAAGACCCTGGTATCACCATCACATAGCTGGGGGTGCCTCCCTCATCTCACACAGAGTGAACTGGAGAGAATTCAGATGCTGTGTATCTCAAGCCTCTCCAGGGTAGCCAGACAGACATCTTCCTCTCTGCTGTGCCTGTCAATCAGCTGAGGCCAAGTTCTGGAATCAGGCCTGGTAAGCAGCAGAAGCAGAGACACAGATGCTAGACAGGATACCTAACTGGGCAGTCATGGGGAACAGAGGGGCCAGCTTAGCATGTCCATCTCACCCAATGTAGAAAGCCAAAGGTTGTGGCTGATTTGGCCTTAATTAAATCTCACGAGAGGCCTGGTGTATGCACTGAGATGAATTGCTGGGTTCAAGTGGTGTCCTTGCATGTCTGTGTAAACAGACCCTCTCCATTCTGGGTCTCACCAGAAAATCACAGAGGACGTCTGCATTTAATTGGTCCATGGCTTGTGTTGGGACTGACGGCTGCTAGGATTTCCCATGGTACCCTGCCACAAGAGGGCTGCATGATTTGCGTGTTTGCAGACTGAGGAGAACAGAATCACCAGGGATGTATCCACCTCTTTCCAGAAGGAGGCAGGTACCTGGGGACTCCAGTCAGGGGTTGGGATGTTGGGGATGAGGCATGAAGCAGGGGTGCAGCCCGGACCCCACCTTGCCTATTGTTTTCATGTTCTTCCCACACAGAAGCTATAGAATCACAGAGGTCTCTGAAACAGAGGAGAGGTGGGCAGGAGACAGGGTGGCAAATCTGGGGGCTTCTCATAGTAGCACTCAGTGTGCCTAGGGAGTCATACCTCTGTCCTCCTCAGTAATGTCTGAAGGACTCTCCATAGGAGAGGTCAGAGGACCAGGAGGAAGGCGAATCCGGAGACACAGACCTGAATGGAAGCTTCCAACCTGAGGTCACAGGTCCTGAGTCTGTGGAGAGGCTACTTCTTTGAGGTACCCAAGGACAGAGTCAGGGCTTCAAACAAAGGGGACAAAGACACCTCTCAGGGAAGAGGACTT
Organism: Nannospalax galili; assembly: GCF_000622305.1. Taxonomy (NCBI): domain Eukaryota; kingdom Metazoa; phylum Chordata; class Mammalia; order Rodentia; family Spalacidae; genus Nannospalax; species Nannospalax galili. The sequence continues at coordinate 431,422 of NW_008337664.1, read as the reverse complement.
TGGGAAGTCTTCAGGGCTCCCCTGGAAGTGTTGAGCAATTACCTTGCCTTGTGGGTGTGACTGAGGCCCATGTGACTCCTGATTCGGACCCAGATGTCATTAGGCCTTGGCATGAGCTGATTGGACAGTTTGATCTGGGTCTTATTTCTTCTCTGAGGTGTTCTCGATGACTGGGGGGAGGGGAGTGTCTCGGTCATGCTGAGGTGTCTCCTCACCAAGGCCCTGGAATCCAGCCAGGTCAGCTGGCTGGGATGCCCCTGTGTATGGAGCAGCTGGCCAGGGAGGGCATAAGCACAAGGGAAGGTCAGGTGCCTGAAAGCTGGCAGCTTTCAGTCCTGAAGGGGCCTCTGTGCCTCTGTAGGAATCACTCCATTTTTGCCCTAGTCTAGCTCTCCTGAAGCCCATGGTGAAGACCTGCTGGGCTCAGACCCTCTGTGCATGTGTGGAGACCATGCTAGGGGATGAGGATGACAGTTTCTACTCCCTGGCTGCAGCTGGTCAGACACCCTTCCTGGTTGGGGAGCAGGGGTAAAGTATTGGGTTTGTGCTACTCAGACTACTTACAGAGGACAAGGGAGGCCACTCCATATGCTGTAGCTGGCACCTTGGCCTTTAAGGACTGCACAAACTGATCAGAAACGGTGCTGGGTTCTCAGGTCTAAAGAAAGCAAACCTGTTGACTCCTCCCATTTCTGATGGTTTTCCTGTGTCTTATGTACCCTTGGGCTCTGCCCAGCAGAAAGAGGACTCTGGCTTCTCAGGCTCCTCCACACTGGTGGTTGCTGAGGCCTGTGTTCCCAGAAATGCAACTAGAGCCAGAGGAGTGTGGGCACCTGTCCCACTCCCAGGTATGGGGTCACCTCTCAGCTTCAGGGAAACAGTCTGTTCCTTCATACTGAGGAGTACACTTTTCCAGTCACATCCCTGTTGATGGTCCCCAGGCTTGTTGTTGGTATGGGTCCCCAGGGTCGTTGCAGGGGTAGTGCAAGGACCTTTGTGTAAGCAGAGCCTTCTAGCTACCCTTTGAGAATTCCCAGGATACTGTGAGCCCCAGACTAGACTAGGCCAGACATGAACAGACTTAAGACTGTTCATGTAAGGATTCTTGTTAGAAGCAGCCAAAAGGTCCCCTCCCAGTTCCCAGGCTGTACAAATACAGCCATCAGTTGTAGGCTGGGGGTCAATGATCCATCCAGAGAGCCCCTCTGGTGTTAGCAACACCTGGTGGCCCTCCGAACTAGGGAAGTCCATCTAGCTCTCTGGGCCTCATGCTGAGATACTGAGTGGGGTAGAAGTGACTCAGGACTGAGAGGTCATTTTGTTGTAGCCTGCTAAGTCTCTGCCCTTCCCTGTCAGGCTGGCCTAGGACTTCTGTTCCCGATTTAATAGAGTGCACCAAGAAAGTACAAGAAGAAGCAACTGGTGACCAAGACAGGGACTGGGGAAGCAGGGACGGAAGACTCCGGGGCAGGTCTTAGAGGAGGGTGGTCCCCAGCCGAGGCAGTTAATTCAGCTGTGGGCTGGTTTCCAATGCCTCACTCCACTGTTGAATCTTGCTTGCCCCTGGGTCCTCCACTGGCACACTCCAGGATTCTCAGAGCAGTTCCATGGCATCTGAGGGTCCCTGGGAGTAGTTCAAGAGAGATGGTTTACAGTATAACAGACTTGGGGGACAACTCTAATCTTGTAGTAGGAAAGATCGGGCAGGACACTGGGAGTGTACAGGAAGCAGTTATTTTATCTAGGCTGCAGCCTGGTCCGACCGGCTCAAAATCTAGACGCCAAAGGGAAGCTGCATGTATTTCATACCTTAGGCATTGGATTACAGTGAGAAGGAAACTTACATACTGACTGGCGATCAACAAAGTCTTAAAACCAGGCAAATTATTATAAATTTAGAAAGAAAACAAATGTTAAAATGAGTCTGGATGTCTCTGAAACAAACAGAACTGAGGAGGTTTTGTCAGGACACAAGGCAAATGGTTCTAGTTAGTTATGTCAGGGTTCTAACCACAAATGTGTCAGTTGAACTTTGCTGACAAAGTCAGGGGGAGGGGGAAATAAAATCCCTGTTTTCCTTGATGCTTCATATTTTTCCTTCAGGCTCTACATCAACCTCTCATTTTCCTTCAGGAGACTGAGAAACACAAGATCCTTCTCTGATGAACTTGCAGATTCTGATCCTGCTTTGGAATTTTTGCTCCTTCATTTTCCATTCACAGCTCCCAGCCCGACTTGCCTTCTTCCTCACTGCGGCCTACACTGCATACTGTACTTCCCCACCTCTGCCCCTTAGCTGCCCTCCCCCTGACTCCTTACCACCTGGCTCTCCCAGCACAGCAGATCTGTCATCCCCAGCACAACAGGTCTATCAGCCCTCTGTCCTTGGGACCCCTCAACCTCTCGTCACCTTCAGCATCACTGCTCAGATCCCAGCCTCCACGGTCTGTGCCTCTCACTGGCCTGTTTCTCTCTGCTGTTCCTGTACTAGCCGGAGCGCAGGCTTATGCTGCCCTTGTCCATACAAACCCTCCTTCAGATTTCTGCTGCTTGAAGTAAAATTCCTTTTTCCTCTACTCCAGCAACACTTCCTTTTTTTTTTTTTTTAAAGACACAAGGACAATTGTATTAGAGTTTGAGAAATGAAAACAACAGGACAGGCAAGCTGCAGATCTTAGGGATCTTAGGGGCTGCCAAGAGAAGGGAGATGGATAAGCGGAAGAGAAAGTCACGCCTTCAAGAAAGCGGGCAGGTTTGGTTATAGAGGATGGAAAGTGGCCACATGACCTGGGGGGAGGGGGGTGCTTCCGAGAACAGGAGAGAAAGCCCATCAGGGAAAGTATGCTTAAGCTTTTGGGCAGTAGTGGAAAGAAAAAGAGACGGAAAGGAAAAAGGACTGTTAGACTTTTCTGTGTGCTGTGTAATGGAGGCTCTCTGTGGTGACTATGCCCCGTGCTTCCTCCCTGAGCCATGCTGCCTCACTTGCTAGTCCTTTGCTGCCCTGGGCTTTCCTGGTCCCCTTTCTCCTAGCCTGTCTGACTTGTTCTCTCTCAGCCTTAGCTCAAATATCCTCCTTCCAGAGAGGCCTCCTCTGGAGAAATGGTCCTTTTCTCTGTCTCCCGTTACTTCCTGCTTCTCCTTAACTGTGTGAGACTTTTCCTTGAGATGTGAACCACTGTCTATTCACCCCAGATAAGGCACTGACAACAAACCAATAGCACGATTCTACCAAAGTCCAATGGAGTTACAGCAGTATGGGTGAGAGGGGTTACTGACACTCAGAAAATGGAAGACCCAAAGAAACAGCTCATCCCATCATGGGTGATGATTCATGAAAACTGCAATCCTGGCGCTCTCTACACAACTTGCAGGCAGCTGGACAGATCAGAGGGTCTTCTCTCTCCCCAGCAGTCCTTAGTACTTCTATCACCTTGGGGAAGGAGAGACCTTGTGAATATTGTAAGCTTCAGGGACTTCCTGAGACTTGTTTAGTTCCTAAGCCTTGACGACCTAGAGGGAACGTTTCAAGATGCAACTCTGTGAGTCTTAATGAGCCTCCCTTCAGGATTACAATGTTTGAGTCTGGAGGACAATGTCTTGTGGATACCTGTCACTGGGCTGGTGTTTACCTCCTGTATCTCAGCAGTCTGGCTGATAATTGAGGGCAAAAATTCTGTCACAGACATCTTTCCTGTGCCTTGTGATGGCTTTATATACAGGGCCGTCTTCCATCACCCTGAGGTTACAGTGTGGATGTTGTCTGCCTCAGCAAAGCCTGGAAAGTGCCCCAGACCAGCGGCTCTGAGTGGAGAAGCAGTGGGTGCAGCTCCTACTGACGGCCTCTGCTCACAATCACTCTGCAGACACTGGCCTCAGCATCAGTCCATCTGTGGGCCAGCAGCCCATGATGCCTGGCTGTACTCCAGCTGTGGTGAACATCTGTAGCAGCTGGGTCTGGCCTGTAGCTCTGCCACATGTGCTGTCTCAGACCCTCCACTGGGGACATCCAAGATGATGTCAGATTCACACTACAGTTTCACGTGATGTAATTAGCTCCCAGGAGCCTAGGGAATGACCAGCCCGAGAAGGGGGCTCCTGCAGGTGTGTGTGTGTGTGTGTGTGTGTGTGTGTGTGTGTGTGCAAAAGTCTTCAGGGACTCTGCGGTCTCAGAGACTCACAGGGTTTGCTCTGTTATTTTAAAGAGACAGTATCATAGCTGTGTGAATGCTGTGGAAACTTCATGGCTCCAATTCCAGAGCATGACCTTAAGCAGTGGTTAGAGCTCTGCAGGCTCTTAAGCATACTTCTCAATAAAAATAGGGGGACATGCCTCTGTTCTCAGGTTTATGGTGAAACTGGAGTTTTAGAGTAAAAGCCATGGCTTCGGCAGCTCCACCAGGCTAGGCACAGACGCCAGTCCCAGTATACCAACTAAAGAGAGGAGGGATGGCAAAAAGTTGAGGGGAGATTTGATTCAATGTGTGGAGTGGGAGGAAGAGAGTCCAGTGACTCCAGGTTCATCTTCAAGATGAACACAAGCTTCAGGTGCAGAGGGGTGATTAGAGTACAGGCAAGATGTGTGTGTAGTTAGGCAGGGATAGGCTGACGTTGAGGCCAGTGTCTGCAGAGTCATGTGGTCTGGTGGGTCACTGCCTCAGTTCTAACTATGCAATGTGGTCCAAAGGAACCCTGAGTCCTCGAGGGGACACGCTGGTTCTCTTGATTACTCATGAATAATTGCCCTTATCTGGGGGGTGGTCCTTCTGAGACTCTCTGCTGTTACTGAAATCCAAGGTGACTATAGGTTTAGCACAATGACCAGAGAGACCTTTGGATACTTTTTGTGGATCTGAAACAAGACACTGTAAAAACTGACATTAAGAGGCCTGTGTTACTCGAGATAGGTTAGGGATCGCTGGATTTTGGATAGACACTCCCTAAGTGAGGAACACACCTACACAGAGGTGGGCAGGTGAGCCAAAGTGAAGGAGTTCTGCAAAATGAAGGCAGGAATGCCAGGCTTTCATCCTGGGTACTTATGGGCCCAAGTGAGGAATCGATTATCTTAAGAAAGCATTTTCTAAGTACCTGTTATAATGGTAGGGCTGAGATGTACAGAAAGTACTCAGGGCAGGGTCACCCAGAGTGAGCTCAGGGTGGTACCACCAAAGGGCAGAATGGAACTCCAGTGGCAGGAGGGGACTAGAAGTTCAACAGCAGCACACTCAGCTGTGTATGGGGAAAGCAGGAGCTAAGTACCCGGAGGGGACCTGGTGGGGCAGGCAGGGCAGTGGTGGGCGACTTTCCCTCAGTGAGGTGCCCTGACTAGCAACCACATCTAGAACACTCACAGCTCACTGAAGGACTGTCCACCCTGTGGAGGGACCTTAGACAAGTGGGCAGCTAACCTAGGGGTGGTCTTCTCTTTCCTGGCTCCTTTAGGTCCTGTAGTCAGAGAAGCCTACCCAGAAGGAATTAGAGATGATGATTCTGCCAGCTAATATGAGCCATGGGTCACTGCCAGGGGCCTACCTGAGGGGTGTGCCTTCTATCCCAGAACTTCTCCTTCCCAGGGGACAATGGGCACAAGAGCCAAGGAATCCAGAGTGTTCTCTGGAAGCTGGAGAGGAGCAGGAACCCCTCACCCCTGCCAGCCACAGGGACTATGTGCCAGCCTCAGGCCAGGGACTTGTCTTCCCTCCGTAACCCCTCACTTGGGCAGAGGAGCTTATTGGAACTGCTGGGATCTGGCCAGCAGAGTAGCTCATGTCAGCTTCGTGGTCCCTGCTTGGCAGACACTGTTTATCTGCCACTGCTTCCTCCAGGCAGGCCCACACGGGTACAGATGCCAAGGGACTCCATGTCCCTCCCCCCAGGTGGCCTTGATCCTCTTCAGCACCGGAACAGAAAGTCTCTCACCACCTAGAGTGCAGGTTTTTAGGTGCTTATGGCCTAGTGCCCACGTGTCTTGATGGACTAGTACCTGCCCTACCTGACCCTCGGGCACAGATAAGTCCCAGTAGTAGTGTTGTGTGAAAGGACTGAAGTGTCAAAGTGATAAAAACAATAAAACCCAGTGAGATCAGGTGATCCTCTTGCCCTCTCTCCCTGTCCTTGTGATGCTGACTTCCTGGCTTTGGGATGAACTGGCATCTCTCAGTAATGAGATGAGGGAACAACTTGTACTCTTACATTCGGGGAAACAGACACCAAGCCCTAAGCAGCCTGCACTGGGCAGGCCCTTGTTGGCCTCTGGCTGGGGCTTGTGGCCAAATCTGCTTTCTCTGACACGGTGGCTTCCTCTCTGAAATGTGGCACTAGCCCAGAACTTTCTTCTGTTCTGAGTGTTTCTCTGGCCTTTCCCAGGGTCTTTCCAAGCTGGAAAGATTCTGAAGGGTGACACGTATTGTTCCAGGTTTCCATCTGCACTTGTCATCAGGGATGGGAACGGAGAAGGAAGCATGCCAAGCCCTTGTTCTCTATGACAGGGGCACATCTTCCCAAGGTTTAGACAGCCAAGCTTCCACAGAGCATTACCCAGACTCCAGGAACCTAGGTGTGCTCTCTCATAGCTTGGAACTCCTTGAGACCCAGGCCTGAGGGCAGACAGGGAGCTTGCCTCTGACGTCCGGCTACAGTACTGTTTCCAGATATCATCTCCTCTCTGCTGACAGATCCAAAGTCCCAGAGCCTCTGTTCAGAGGGGCTGTTATCACTCAAGAAGAGTACAGACTTTGGAAAAGCCATGCTGGTTCCCTGGGAGGTGGAGCTCAATGCCCCATAACTCTATACACAGCCCCCACTCTGTGGCTAGACTGCAGCCCAGGCCCCTCCTTCCATGGTTCTTGGGCTCCTGATTCTCCTCACTTCACGCATGCACCCTGTGCTGTGTCTGTGCTGTGCCTTCTTCTTGGGCTGCCAGTCCCCTGCCTTTCTCAGTGAGGAGCCTGGCATCCATGCTCTGCTCTTACCTGTGCGCTGATGCCGAGCAAGTCTCCCAGTAGCACTCTTCCTCTTGGCAGGAGCTGCAGCTCACCACATCCCTTCCAGGACATTCTATAGGATGAATGATGTCCTAGTTCCATTTCTGTTGCTGTAATAAAATACCCTGACAAAAAAAAATCAGCTCATAGGAGAAAGCATTTAGTTAAATTTAGTTCAGAATTCCAGGTTAGAATCTATCAAGGAAGTCACTGCAGGAGAAGCTTGAGACAGCTGATTACATCATAGCCTCTCATGAGCAGAGAGAATCCATATGTGCATGCTTCTTGGGCTCAGCACTTTTCAGCCCAAGATCCCCTGGCTAGGGAATGGTGCCACCCACAGTGGGCAGAATCTCCTAAATCAATTAACATAATCAAGGCAATCCCCCACAGACATGCCTACTGGCCAGCTTGATCTACACAATCCCTCATTGAGACTCTCTTTCCAGGTGATTCTATATCCAATTGACAATTAAAACTAACCACTGTAAATGACAAGTGTGTGGCGGAGCTGGCAGTAGCTGGGTCTCTATCCTCTTCCCTGCCCTAGTTAGGCTGGCCTGGTGGACCACAGATCTGGGAACGAGCCCAGAATCTCAGACTTCACCTGCTGAACCAAAGTCCTAGCCTGGGGTGGGGGGCATATAAACAAATCAGGCCTTGAGTACAAAGCCTGTGGGTGAGATGCATGTGGTCTCTTTCTAGCCTCTGAGACTCAGGGCCCTACCCAGATACCTCTGGTTCCTATTCTAGACCTTAGACCCCTTCAGTCTTTTGTTGATGGCACAAATTCATTATTCTGGGCTCTGGGTTAGTTGGCCAGACCCATAACCTATAGAGGACTCAGGAAAGGGCAGGCATCTCAAAGCCTCCGTGGGAGTGATGTGCTTGGTACAGGAGCATAATAGGCCCAAGGCAGGTGTCCCAGTGATTCCAAGCCACCTTCTAATGTGGCCTGTGGGAAACAGAGGCCTGAGCCCCATCACATCTGATGTATCTTTGCTTTCCTTGTTTTTGAAGATTCATGCAAGAAGTTCTGAGAAATTCTATGATGAAAATCATTTACAGCAGCGAAGCCTGTAGCTTCACAAAACCCAGTGCTTCCCATGCTCCTGGGGACCCTGTGCACTTGTGCTGAGACGCTCACTGTGCTATTATCAACCCAGAGAGCCAGTGGGTCTGTGCAGCTTCAGGCAGAGAGTTGAGAGTCTAGGGAGTTCTTGCATACCAAGTGAGAGAGCTGAGGCTTGCTCCCAGGGAACCTCCTTATGGCTAGTGCCAGACTTGGGAATGACCCAGAAATTCTCCTGGGATCCTTACTTCTTTGCTGCTCTTTGCTATCCTAATCCAGCTCAAGGATTCACAATAAACTGATATTTGAAGAAGTTATTACAGAAATAGCCATTGGGAATACAACTTAATAAGAAACAAAAAAAAAAAAAAGAGTAACCTAGATCGTTCTCCTCCATGAAGACAGGTGCAAAACCCATGATGGATAGTCCTCTGTGTCTGTGGGTACGTCACTCTCAGAACCAACCAGCCATGGACAGAAAATATCTGGGTGAAAATTGCGTCTGTCCTGAAGATGTACAGATGCTTCTCTTGGCATTAGTCCCTGAATAATATAATGTAACAGCTATTTGCATAGCATTTGCATTGTATTAGGTTTTATAATGAATGCAGAAGACGTAGAATATTTGAGATGATTCTGTCTAGGTTATATACAGTGCTGCATCATAAAGGCTTGGTATCCCAAGATTCAGGCATCTATAGGGGGTCCTGGAGCCAATCCCCCTCAATACCAAGGGATGACTGAGTTAACAAAGAGCCTCAGCTGCGCATTGAGAGAATAACACTCCACATCCAGGACAGCGGTCTTCTGGTGAAGTAGGGAAAGGTGCTAGCAGAAACTCATTACTGGGTTGGGCCAGGATCATGGACAGGGAGCACCAAGGTGGTTCTGGAAGCTGCAGTGCCTCATTTCCTGACCCTAGTGAGTGGTGCGGGCTTTTGCACTTTGGGAAATTCATGGAGCTGCACCTAGGACATTGCAGTCTCTGCGTGGTAGAACATTTCAACAAAGTTTAAGGCAAAAAGCAACCAGTGAAGAGGTTTGTTCTACAAAGGGAAAAATGGGAAATTAGCAATTTAAAAGTCAACCCCCAAATAGTCTCTAAGAAATGTGGGTAAAGAATTAAAAAAAAATCAAATCTCCAAAAGGGTAATCTGAATGGTCAATAAAATATATGAATTTGGGGCTGGAGAAATGGCTCAGTGGTTAAGAGCACTGACTTCCTCTTGAAGACGACCTGGGTTTGATTCTCAGTACCCACATGGTGGCTAACAACTGTCCGTTCCAGGGGATCCAAGTTCTTTTCTGACCTCCACAGGCATTGCACGACACGGGTGCACTTACATAATGCAGGTATTACATTCATGCACATAAAATAAAAACAATAAAATATTTTAAATAAAATATATGACTTTAGGAGCCAGTGAGATGGCTCAGCTGGTAAAGTTACTTGCCCCTAAGCCTGAGGACTTGAGTTTGATTCCTAGAACCCACAAGGTAGAGGGAGAAAGCCAATTCCTGCACTTGTCCTCTGACTTCTTCGTGTGCCCTGCCGCTAAATAAAGTAAAAAAAATATATATATATTTTATTATTTTTATTTTATGTGTATGGGTGTATTGCCTGCATGTATGTGAGTACACCCATGTCGTGAAATGTGGAGGTCAGAAGAGGGCTTCAGATTCCCCTGGAACTGGAGTTAAGGATGCTTTGTAGCTGCCATGTGGATGCTGGAAATCGAACCTGGGTCCTCTGCAAGAGCAGTCAGTGCTCTTAACTGCTGAGCCATCTCTCCAGCCCCAAAATAAAGTAAAAATTTAAAAAAGTGAAATCAGATGAAACTGAAATCAAACTGAAACTATGATGTACAATTTTTAGGTCCATCAGTCTGGAAAAACATCAGGTCTGATAATCCTAAGAGAGGGTACGCTGAAGAGCAGTGAGACGCTCAGGCCTGTGGGTGAGCAGGAGTGTAAATTAGTCCAGTCCCTCACAGGAGCAGAGCGTGAAATGTGGGAATTTGAAGAAGTACATTCCTGAGGCTGCTGAAACTCCACTCGGGAGCTAGACCCTTGCACATCGCTAGGACACCAGGGTGGCGTGTTTCATGGTGTCGTCTGTTACCACATCAAGTCAGGAGTAACTTGCTAGGGAAGTAGGGGAGTGAACTGTGAGAACCTTCTATGGTGGGATCCACATGGAGAGGTTCCCATGAACAAATTAATCTGTATGCATTAATATGGAAAAGCTCAAATGTGACACAAGGCACTTAGAGACCTTGTGTGTCCATGCCCTCTGCATGTGTGTACATGCATGTGAATGCATGTATGCAAGCGTGTGTAAAGAACAGACTACAAATAGACTGCTTGGACCTGGTCAGGCTCTGCTTCGTGGGAGGAGGCCAATCACTTGACTTCTGAGTCTAGTGGGAACATTATCTGTAAATGTTATTGTTTTTTGTTTTATTTTTAAAATGTTTTATTTATTATTTTATGTGTATGAGAGTAGTGCCTGCATGTAAGTAAGTGTACCCATGTCGTGAAATGCCCGTGGAGGTCAGAAGAGGCTGTCGGATCCCCTGGAACTAGAGTTATGGACAGTTGTTAGCTGCCATGTGGGTGCTGGGAATCGAACCTGGGTCCTCTGCAAGAACAGTCAGTGTTCTTAACCACTGAGCCGTCTCTCCAGCCCCATAAATGTTATTGTTTTTACACAAATGTAAAGCTTCAGTAGCTTAGAGCCCACCAATGTCAACATTTATCAATTCTGCTGATGTGTGATATACACTGGTGTCTGTTATATTAGTATATATTTTTCTATAGTTTAAACATAAAAAACATAAAGGAGAACTGAGGGGCTAAGTGGGGGAAATCTACTTTAAAAAGGTAAGTCGCAGCCGGGCGTGGTGGCGCATGCCTTTAATCCCAGCACTCAGGAGGCAGAGGCAGGCGGATCTCTGTGAGTTCAAGGCCAGCCTGGTCTATGTAGGGAGTTCCAGGACAGCTGGAGCTACAGGGAGACCCTGTCTCAAAAAGACCAAAAAAATAAAAAATAAAAAAATAAAAATAAATAAATAAATAAAAAGGTAAGTGGCAGGTAAATGGATGGAACTGGAAACAATCATCCTGAGTGACAGAACCCAGACCCAGAAAGACAAATGTCACATGTTCTCTCTCATACATGGATGCTAGCTTTAAATCTTTAGCTAGGTGTGTTTCAATTGGAACAGAGGTCAGGAAACTAATAAGGGGCCATGGAGTTGGGGGGCCTCATGGGAAGGGAGATTGATGGCAGTGAGGTAAAAGGGGGGAAGGAATGATGGGATTGGAAGGGTTAATCGGGCTGAGGAATAGGAGGCAGGGCAGAGGCAGGAGTATGGGGGAGGATAACTAAGACCAGGGGGCTTTTGAAAAAGTCATTTGGAAACCTACATAAGCTTCTTCAAATATATACATAGACAGTATAAAACAGTTTAAATGGAGTTGACCACAGTGGCAGGTGGGGGGACATGATGCCCTACCAGATACTATAGGTTAGTAAATAAAAAGTCCAAAGCCAGGAATGAACTCCTTTCGGAGCAGTTGAATAGAGGAATCTCATATACCCTGGGTATTGCCATTGCTCCTGGTTATCCACCAGAACTTGGCGGTAAGCTCCTGTTGCTGGACACACTACATATGTGAATTGTAGAACAGACAAGGAGAGATAAAGCTGGTACTGAGCTTGAAGCTGGCTGGCTTGAAGCTGCCATGTTTGCTACTGGAAGACAAAGGTAATCATCAACCTCACCCAGCTGTGAACCCTGTGAGTTATAATAATGACTGGTCTGGCAAGATGTCCACTGGTTCAATAGTGACACAAATGTTATGGGAGTAACCAACTACCTTCCTATGGGATTTAAGGCCTACTTCACAAGATGGATCCCATACCTGGCATTGTTATCAGGGTCAAGAACTTATGGTTAGACAGGTCACATGCTGTAGGGGAGAACTATTACTATTATTCTGCTAAACAGACACAGTATCAAACCACCTCCTAATACCTTATACCCTCAGATTAGTACATCCCTCAGCTCTCACTAGAGAAGCTTCTTCTTACAGCAGATGGTGCCTAGTACAGAGACCCCCCCCACCCCAACTGGATAACATGTAGAGAATAAGGACTATGGAGTGCTCAGCTCTAAATGGAACACTTATATCACACTCGCTCCTCCAGAGGCTCAGGGATCTTTTCAGAAGAAAGGGTGGAAAGATTATAAGAGCCACAGGTGGTGGGCAAATAAAAGGAAACCATGTCTGGACAAAACAGGGCAGCTGCACATATGAACATATGACAGTATGAACAAAACCTCTCAAGCCCAAACCTGACCCAGCTTAGATGGCAGAGGTAGACAAGAAGCCCCAGCCCTAGTTGACGATCTCTTGGCAAGTGATAGCCACCAGGAGAAAAGTCAGTTTTCTTTAAGGGTGTGATACCTGATAAGTTGACTAGTCTCCAAGGGATGAAGCCACAACCAAGAGCATTTTGGGAACACAAATCAGACTCAATAGGTCTGTTAAAAAAAAAAAAAGAAATGATAATAGAAGACAGGAAGTTTGGGGATGGAGAGTAGGGTACAGGCACAGACGGAAGGGGGTTTGACTATCATCAAAATGCATTGAATGAAATTCTCAAATAATCAATAAAACATTTTTAAAAGGAAAGGGAAGTGGTACCAGGTGTTGTTGTGCAGTTAATTCTCACTGAATGTGAGTTTCAGGCCATCTGGACTGCATAGCAAGACCCTGTCTTTAAAAAGTAAATAAATAAATAAATAAATAAAAAAACACCAGGCCTGCTGGCACATGCCTTTAATCCTAGCATTTGGGAAGAGGTAGAGGATCTGTGAGATTGAGCCTGGCCTGGTCTACACAGCAAGTTCAAGGCCAGCTAGGGCTACAGGAAGACCCTGTCTCAAAAAGACCAAAAAATAAAAAGTAATTGAAAGGAACAAAAATGTAAGTGACATTGGGAATGGGTGGGATACAATCCTACATGTAAAACAGGGAGGGCTTGATTTGGGGTTCACAAACTTGTCCAGCCTGTGACTGAGTCTGAGCCAGTGTATCCCCTACCTCCTTTGGTGGACAGAGCCTGTAGTTTCCTCAGTTTTGTTTTGGTCACTGCCCTGAAGCCTGCATATCCAGGTCCATATGCCCTAATTTCAGGTCTCCCCAAGGCCTCTGGTCTCCAGAGGACCTGGTCCAAGAAGTTGCTGGTGATCCTGTGGAGGAATAGTCAGGCTTCCCACCCAGGCCTGACTCCAGACCTCAGGGTAGCTGGGGTCTCCATGCCACTCTCTTTTTCTAGTCTGGATGGGATTGGAAGTCAACTGTCCTGTGCTATGAATTTACCAAACATCTCACTTGCTTCCGTCATGGTATTGATTCTGGCTCATTCACCTTCTGTAGAGCCAGCTTGCTTACATGTCCTGGGCAGGCATCCATCTCACCGTTATCTCCTTTACAGCCTGGATAGAAGCCCAGTCCCTTCACCTACAATAGCAACTTCCTCTCCTCTTCCCTCCCATATGAATATATAATTTGATTATAATTTACATAAAGACACATGCATCTTAACAGTTTGATGATTTTGATCAATGTGCTTGACCACTTCCAACTTTAGAGTCTGGAATTCTCCCAGAACCCCAGAGAGTTCTTTTGATCCTTGTAGTCACACCTCTACTGCAACCACCGACCTGTGCCTGTCTCTCTACAGTTGTGCTTGTCTTAGAATTTCAGGACAGTTGCTGACTTCTTGGGCCATGCACATTTCTAAGTTGCGTCTTTGTGGCTCTGGGCATTGGTGCTTTTTTTATTCTTGCTAAGTGGCATCCTGCTTGACGGGTGCGTCACAATTCGCTTATCCATTCTGTTGCCGTGCTTTTGGAGCCTTTCCAGGCATTTTTGGTGTTATGAATAAAAATGCTATGGATATTGATGTAAAGTCTCCTTTTAAGTTTTCATTTCTTACATATAAATACTTAAGGGTGAAACGTCTGTATTATAGGGAATGCACAGATTTAGTTTACTAAATCCTGCCCAACGGGTTTGCATTCTTTTTTTTTTTTTTTTTTTTTTTGGCTTTTTTGAGACAGGGTTCCCCTGTAGCCCCAGCTGTGCTGGAACTCACTATGTAGACCAGGCTGGCCTTGAACTCATAGAGATCCACCTGCCTCTGCCTCCCAAGTGCTGGGATTAAAGGCATGCGCCACCATGCCCGGCAAGGTTTGCATTCTTAAATCCCTTACTGCTCCCATTCAACTGTGAGAGATCCCGTCCTCATCAGCACTTGCTGTGCTCAGAGTTTTCAGTTTTAGTCAAGTGGCGGTAAAGTTGCTTCCATTTGTGATCTGAATTCCCACTGCCCCGGGGACTAGTGCGTGATTCCAAGGTCTACTTTGTTGGTTTTTCTTTTTAATTTCAGCCTTCTCCCTCTTCTCCTAGCTCCCAGCCACATGACCTGCCCCACTGGGTACTGTGTCTCACCAAGGAATTCAGGACAGACGAGTCTCTTTCTTGTTTTATTAGATTGGTTTCATCTTTTTTCTTCCGTATATATTTTCACTGTATTTTTGTGCATTTCATACAATGCATCCTAATTGTATTCAGATCCCCTTCTTTATCTGCACCCTCCACTGTCCTCACACTGGATTTCATGCATTCTGTCATATATGTTAAGGCCTATTGATCAAGTTTGTGTCCCCAGATGTCCCTCAGTGAGTTCATTCACTGGAGCCTGTTCAGCCTGTCTAGCATCACTCCCTTAAAGAAGAACAACTCTCCCTCAACAGCAATCAGCTCCCAATGGTTCCTCAGGTAGGGTTGAGGTTTCTTACTGTTTCCCCAGTTCTATGCTGGGTTTTTATCTGGTTTGAATTTGCATGGGTCTTGTGCATGTTGTCACCATTGCTGTGAGTTCCTATGAACAAGTTCCCGGAAGCCTGGAAGACTGCTTCCTTGTGCTCATGCACCACCTCTGGCTCTTACAGTCTTTCTACCCCTCTTCTGCAATGGTCCCTGAGCCCTGGGTGGCTGAGATTTAATGTAGGAATCCTATCCAGGGACACACATTCTAAAGTCTCTTATTCTCTACATTTTGGTTAGTTGTGGCTTTCCATGTTAATCATTACCCGCTGTGTGAGAAAGCTTTGCTGGTGAGAGCTGAGAGATACATAATATTCTCTCTAACCCCTGTTCTGCTTTGTTCCATGAGCCTTGGGTGCAGAGGTTCCAGTGTGGATGTGTCGCTTAGGTCTGGGCCTCTCACAGATTCTCATTTTTTCCTTTACTTAGCTGGTGCCTCACTAGAGTGAGTTGTCAGCCTACCTTTCACTTCAAGAACCATTTAAAAAAATTGTGTCAAGCCACTTTTTATTGTGACAAAATACAATTAAGTATATGACATAAAAATGAGCATTTTTTAAAATCTTTTTGAAGCAGGGTCTCCCTGCAGCCCCAGCTGTCCTGGAACTCAACTATGTAGACCAGCCTGGCCTTGAACTCACAGATATCCGCCTGCCTCTGCCTCCCAATTGCTGGGACTACAGGTGTGTGCCACCATGCCCAGCTTAAAAATGAGCATTTTTAACTATTCACATGTGAACAGTTCAATTTTTTCATTTCCCCAAACTGGTATTTCATACTCCCTGAAAGAATAACGCCACACATCTTCCTGTCTCTAACTCCTGGCACGTGCTGTATCACTTTCAGTCTCTGATCAGACTCTTCTCAGTGTCACCTGAGAATGGAGTCATGTCATATTTGTCACATTCACCTTACTGGGCCTGGTTTATCACATTAACATGATGTGCTCGAGGTCCATCCAGGCTCTCATGGATTACAATTTCATGGTGACATTTCACAATCAATTTAGGGTCCAAGCAGGAGGAAGTGGTTATGACCAGTGGCTCCAGAATGCTCCATCTCTGTAGAGTGTTTCTTCCCTGAACCTCACGTCTTAATAATATCCTATTTTTGTCTGGCCCATCCCTTGTCTCTTTGGCCTGCTTCCTGGACTACTGCACACGTGTTACCCCAGGCAGGAAGGGTTACACTGATGCTCCTGCCTGATCTGCTTTTGGAATCTGCTGTTGAGCACCAGCAGATACCCCATGTCCTGCCCCCACCCCTTACCTGCTCTGCCCTTCAGACTGAAGATTGCCTTGGCCCAACTTCGGGTTTGCACTTAGGTAGTGAAGTAATCGCAGTGGGAAAGGCTGGAGCAGGGAATCACCATGGAAGCTTGTGGCGGTCGGAACTGTGCAGCACCGGCAGCAGGAGTGACTAGTGAGCATGCGTGGACGAGCCGGCATGGAGGCGTGAAGAGAGGGTGGGTCAGAGATGACGCTGAGGCTGAACTGTCTAACTTATATTTTCAGGTTTATAGACATTCTCGTATATGAAAAATGTCCTTCAGGGCAGAGATTTGTGCAATATATTTCTGTTCTCCTCTATAAACAGTATAGTTCTCAATGGGTACAAAATGTGATTGGCAAGTGGGTGGATGGGTGGGTAGATGATTATTGGAAAGAAAGACAGATGAATGGATGGGTGGACAACAGAAGAAGAGTGAAATGACATGTCAGTGGGAGGGTGGATTGACTGTTGGATGGGTGGGTGCACAGATGGTATTTTAGCTATTTTCCCTGCTGCTATGACAAGAGCAATTAAAAGAAGAGAGTTTAGTGTAGCTCACAGTTAGAGGGTACAGCCACCATCGTGGAGAAGGTGCGGTGGCAGGAATGGCTGTAGCTATGCCGATGGGTTCATGGGGCAGCTGGTCACACTGCATCCACAGCCAGGAAAGAGAGATGAAGGCTGGTGCTCTGCTTTCTTGGTTTAATTCAGTCCAGGACCCCAGCCCATGTGATGGGGCTACCAACCTTCAAAGTGGGTCTTTCTACTTAGTTAAACCTATCCACACGGACATGCCCAGACGTTTGTCTCCTATGTGGCTATAAATCTCATCACACAGATAATCAAGACAGGATTAACTCATATCTGAATAAGAACTGAAGAGTGTTGGGGGACCCTGCTGCTAAGGTTGCAGTCCACCATGTCCGGATAGCTCTAAGGAGCTCAGCAGTATATGGACAGACTCCCTTTCTCAGCAGGGGCCCCCTAGTCTCTGCCTGACCTACCTGGAAAGTGCCTCCAAGCATGGATGCCTGACCTTATCTGGAACATGACCTTTGGCATAGTTACCTGGAGTAAAAACTACCCCCAGGTTTTTTCTATATGATAATTAGGCATTGCCCTATAGTTGGATGATAGGATGCCCCTACCATATGTAAATAAAGCATATGATGAGCACCTATCAGCTGAGGCTTTGGCTGCTGCCTCCACACTATATTCCCCCTAACCCCCACTGAATAAATGGGGCTGTATCACTGAATCTGCCTCCCCGGAAGTTCTTTTCCTTCATGCTCACTGGCCGTCCTGACCCTGTTCATCACTTCTGCTCCCTTTGTTCTCATGGATCGGTGGCCAATGGCCCATGAGGGGAGGGAGAGACCCACAGAAGACTAACCATTACAGATGAGTATTGGATGAATGGGTGGATGGACAAATGATTGAATGATGGGGGAGGGAGGGGGGAGGGTGGACAGTGTGAGTGGATGGAAGGCTGGCTGTGGAATAGGTACATGGCTGGTCTGCGCTCGATGGAATTCACAGCACAGAAGCTCTCAGTGAGAGGTGTTATCTCATAGCCTCAGCACCGAAGTCCCAAGTTGGCTTGGGAAAGGATATGTACCTATGCTGATAAGCACTGCCTGCAGCTCTTTCCTGGGGCTCCTAGGAAGCAGGCTGCTCACAGACACTGGCAAAGTCAGGACTCTAACTCTGTCTTTGATGACCATAAATAGGAGTTCCTGTTAAAGTTGGCTGGTACTATTAGTATTTAGGCATTGACAGGTTTCCAGGTAGGTGTGTGCACAAGTAACACACATTATTAACCTAAGGAGTTACTCCTGTATATATGTACACACACACACACACACACACACACACACACACACACACTACACAGAGGTCCTTCCAAAACCAAGGGTCCCCTCAGTAACAAGAGATGTGTAACCTCGAACAGACATGTCACAAAATCCCAACTGGCCAAGCTGTACTGAAATATGCATAAAATAACACAATAAAAGATGGATGAATGAACAATTTAAAAGTCCCAAAGCTTTAAATATTGTGCCTGAAGAGCATTGCTCCATGCCGTCTCCTGAAGTGGGCTCTGCAATCTGTGGCACAGACAGCCCCAGATGAGCCCTCTTCCTCTCCTTGCTTCTCTTCAGCCATGGATTCTCCAGCAGCTGTTTTCCCCTTATGGTCCTGGACATAATCTCCCATTCTGTCCCAGAACTCTGCTGTTCCTGCCTAATTGCAACCAAGTGCATGCCTAGAACACATGGCTACCCCAGGACCTTTGCCTGGATGTAAAGGATCCAGACACCTGATGTTGGGGCTGGGGCTTCCTTCCATCCCAAGCCTGTCTAAGAAGACAGTCACTCCTAGTGGCAGTGCTGTGTTGCGGTCCCCACTCTAGAATTCATGGTTGCTACCACGTGTGCAGCTATCTATGTGACCAATGCACTGGCTGGGGATCGAGGCCCCCCCAGGAATAGTTTCAGATGGGAGCCTTCCTAGGCCACAGAGGAGCATTTGGGAGAAAGGTGCTACTTCAGCAGTGAGAGAGGCACTAGGGTGGACTCCCAACAAGGGTGGGGCCCTGTACAGAGAAGTAGCTCAGTAACGCACAATCCCAGTGTGATACATCCAGGGTTCTCATGAAGACATGAAAGGTTGAGTTCATTGTTCTGGAGGTAGCAAGGAAAGGGGAAAGGCTGGAAGTGCTATTATCCTGGTGTTTCTTTTTGGCCTTTTTCCTGACACATGGAAGACAGGATGAACAATTAAAATGATTATAATAACTCACAAGAGTCCTCTGTGAGGTGCTCCAGTGTTATTGTGCCCAGAGCTGAGAACTAGAACCCTTCCTTCTCCCCCAGTCTGTCCTGGAAAGATGGGGCCTAGGGAGTGGTTGGTCAGGTTAAGTATGGTCTGAGCTGGCACCAACCTCCAGGGAACTGGAGCAGCGTTGTATGTACTATAAGGGCCTGTGACTTTGCCAACTGGACACCTTGCCCACCAGATCAGGGACTCCTAGACCTGTGACACAGGGTGCCATCCTGGGGGTGGCTGGCTTGGACTGGAGGATAGGGGCTGTACCTTTGCAACATCAGGGGTTGGGGCTGCTCTCAGCTTCTAAGGAGGGCTGATCCTGAACAGAACAAAGTTCTAGGGAGTTGAGCATTGTGCCACCCTCCTAAGGGTTTTCTACTCAAATGGGAAGAATTCTAGAGTCCTGCTACATCCATGTTGGAGCTGCAGAGACCGTGTGCTGAGGCTGAGCTTTGTGAGGTCTGCATCCCCTTACCCCATGGCATCTACTGTGGTATATATCAGGGACAGAGGCTCAGAGTTACCTCTCCTGCCAGGCAAAGCCTGAAAAGATGGTAATTCAATTGCCACCACCTTAAACTGCGAAAATTGGCATTTTATTTTCGTATGTTATAAAGAGCTATAATTGCCTGTAGGAGAACAAGGTTATTCTAAAATGTACAAGGTCAGGAAAATACACACACACACACACACACACACACACACACACACACACACGTCAGTCAAAACCAGCAGGCACTCTAAGAGGCGAATGCCAGTGGTTTGCAAGCTTAAGGCAAAAGTGTGTACACTGGTTTTTCAAATGCTTGGAAACAAACCAGCCATCACTGGGTTGTCACTGAGAAAAGCTTTGAGTCACCAATCAAGGTGGCCTGAGGTCCTGTGCATGGATGATGTGCCTGGCGCTAAGTGAGGCTCACCCTCATGTAATTCCTGAATGAGTATGGTGGCGGGAAATCAAGGAGAGTGTGGGAGGAAGCAGTGGTGCTTGACTGAGAAACAAGAACCTTTTTGTTCTGACTGACTCCTGTTCTCACATGGCTGCAGGGAATGAGGGGTGCTGATTGTCTGGGTCAGACTCCAGGTGGGGCTCTGTGCTTCTCCTGGGAAAGGAAAAGACCGTTAGGGTGGTGGTGGCTACAGTGTACCGAAGAGCCAGCAAATGCCAAAAAACAAAAGATAATTTTTTTGGTGCTGAGGTTTGAACCTCGTGTATTCTAAGAACATATTCTACCACTGAGCTACATCCCCAACCCCAAATAAAGGATTTTTGTTGTGTTTTGAAACAGGGGTCTCCCTGTAGCCCCAGTTGGCCTGGAACTCACTATGTAAATCAAGCTAGCCTTGATCTCAGTGATCTACCTGCCTCCCCAGTGCTGTGATTAAAGGTGTGAGCCACCACGCCTGGCCCAAATAAAGGATTTTTGAATTGCCCTGTTTGATGTCAATGTAATAGCTAACGTGAGTCTTCCGTATTACAGATGAGGACAGCTGTGATTTACAGGTAACTGGGCGCTTGCCTAACGTCACACAGAGCTGAGAGCTACAGAATCATTGAGCCTAACTGCTGTCCAGCTGCGAGCTTACAGCCTCCTAGCCTCTGGGGGCCTGTGTGTACATGTGCACTTGTATAGACATGAGCTTGTGAACATGCATGCATTTATATGCTCACGGGTGCATGATGGAGGGGGTACACAGGTGTGGCAGCATGGCCAGGAGAGCAGGCAGTGCCACCTGCCCACTCAGTCCACGATCGTGCTTTCTTTGCTCTAAATGTTCTTAATGAAGGACGACTGAGCAAAGGCACCCGATTCTGATGAGGTCTGAGGTTGGAGTCTGTTAAGAAAACAAGTGCTATAGAAAATGCTCAGTGGTTAAGAGCACTGGCTGCTCTTGCAGAGGACCTGGGTTCGATCCCCAGCACCCATATAGCAGATAATAACTTCCCACAACTCCAGTTCCAGGGGAATCCATCGTCCTCTTCTGACCTCTGCGGGCATAGCATGACATGGGTGCACTTAAACACATGCGAGCAATAATTCATACACACAAAATAAGAACAAAATATTTTTAAAAGAAAGCAACAAATAAACAAACAACACCAGAATGCTACAAAGGACCTTGTGGGGATGATGGGAGAAATCTAAGCATGGACTGAATATTAAAAAGCAGTATTGCATCATTGTTAAACTTCCGGTTTGGGGGCTGGAGAGATGGCTCAGCGGTTAAGAAAGCATACTGCTCTTTAAAATTTTTATTTATTTTTTATTTTATGTGTATGAATGTTATGTCTGCATGTAAGTACATCTGTGTTGCACAATACCCACAGAAGTCAGAAGAGAGCACTGGATCTCCCAGAACTGGAGTTACAAATGATTGTTAGCAACCATGTGAGTGTTGGGATTTGAACCTCAGTCTTCTGCAAGAACAGCCAGTGCTCTTAACTGCCGAGCCATCTCTCCAGCCCCAAGAAAGCATACTGCTCTTGCAGAGGATCAGAGTTTTGTTCCTAGCACCCAAGTCCAGCTGCTCAAAACTGCTGGTAAATCCAGAGTACCTGATCTTTGTCTGGTCTCTATGGACATTACATTCACATGCACATACTGACACACATACACACACACACACACACACACACACACAATTTTTTTAAAGTCTTGGTTTTGATTATTATACAGAGTCGCCATAAGAAAGTGTCTTTGTCCTGTTAACAGTTGGTCAGTCTAAGTAAAATGTATGTGGAATGCATCTCATTGTTCCTGAAAATAGGTTTGAGATGATTTTCAAAATAAAAAGCTTATAAAGCAGTGTCTTTTAGAGTCATGACAGTGCTCCTGTGTAATTTACAAAGAAGAGAGAGGACAGTGAGGCTGAAGGCTGAGGACACCCCTAGACTGGACAGCAAGGGGTCTGGTTCGGTGCCCCTGTGCCCCTATTGGCTTTGTTGGGTGTCTAAGTACGTGTTCAAAGAGGTTTACAGGCCACAGAGGCTCTCAAGTGTAAAATAGAAGGCAGAGGTCAACTGAAAATCAATTGTGTGGAGGAGAAGGTCAGTTGCTTGTCAGGGAGGCCTCCTTGGCAGCCCTGGGGGCGGGGGCTGCTCCTCCCTGAGACTCCCCCTCCTGAACCTGCACCTTAAGGGGCGTGGGGGAAGGGGCTGCCACAGCCTAAGATCCAGAGTCAGCTCTCCAAAGTAGAGTGTTGGAACATGCAGGCACCAAGGAGGGAAATTCCGCAGGTGGGTTAGTTCCATGAAGGGCTTGCACTGTTCTGATAAAAACAATGTGAGTGTGTGTGTGTGTGTGTGTGTGTGTGTGTGTGTGTGTGTGCATTAAACATTTTAGGGATTCCACATGAAAATTAAGTTTTCTTAGTTTTGTGATTAATATCAACATTAAACATTATAAAAAATAAGTAGTGAAATGCATGCTGATGATTTAAAATTTTTAATTTTTCTTGATTTAAAGTTGATGTTAAATAACAAGTGAAAACATCGTGACACAAATGAGATGGCAAATGAAAAGATAAAGCTTTAATGTAGCCTCAGATATGAAGAGATTGGAGCATGTGCCTCTCTCCTGGAGTCTGCAGGCCTGACAGTGCCTCCAACCCCTTGACTGAATATCCCTTACCTTACCCCAGGCCTCTCTGCCTGTCCCCTTTTCACTCATCGACCAGGTTCAGAGTTCCAGGTGGAGGATGGTGGCCCCTCTGGTCTAGGGCCCCCTTGAAAGCAGATGATTAAAGGCTCAGCAGGTGGTGATGGAAGTGGCCCATCAGTTCCTGGAGCAGTTTTCCTCTCTTTTCCCTCATCCCTGTACCAGCTATTCCACAGGGCTCCCTGAGGATTCTGAGGAGGCCAAAATTTAGACACATGTGAGAGTCCCAATGAGTTGCCACTAGAGTTCTCGGGGTCCCTTGCAAATTTGAACGCTATGAGAAAGGAACTCTGTTCCAGGTTGGGACTATATATAGTATGGTGCTGGAAAACCAAGAAATCAATGCCCAAGGCAGTTATTCACAGTAGTTAATGTTCACATTGCCCAACAGAGAACTGCTGTCCATGTATTGAGCCCAGAGCAGTAAGTAGGAAGTGTTCAAGGGGCCTAGTGAACCTTCTGCACATTCATCCACTCGTCCACCCTTTAGTCTACCATATGTCCATTTATTTACTACCCATTTGTTCCTTCATCCACTATCCATCCATGTATTCATTCATGCATCCACTCACCTATTCATTATCCATTCACTCACCATTCTCCACCTATTCATTGTGGGAACCCATCCCCCGATTCTCTGCTGACCTTGGGTTGTACCCTGGCTGTTGACCATAGTTACTGGAACACTCAGTACCACATGACCCACCCACAAGTTCCTGTTATTGTGCTTCTCTGCAGCTGAGGCGGAGACTCACTACTGGGACTTTTTGACTGGGCTGGAGAGCAATATATATAGCAGGCTGTTCTGGCAATAAAAAGAAAATTCTCTCCACATGACGTGTCCTTTTTCAAGTACTCAGCCCCTCGCCCAACCTCCGAGTGCGATTTGTAGTGCTGGTGCTACAAGTGGAGGTCCCACCGAGATCGGGAAAGAAGGGACAGTGCTGAAGGACCACGTGGGAGCCGGCCGGCAGGTAAGGGGGTGAATTGGTGATATGGGGACCACTGGGTCTACTCATCTGTTAGAAGACCAGTTAGTGGAACTGCTAAAGAAACAGGGAACTGGTATTAAGACACGCACAGCTAAGGATTTTATAAAGGTTTTACAACAGAGCAGTCCATGGTTCATATATTCTGGGGGTCTTAATAGCCCGGATTGGGAGGAGGTCAAGAAGGATTTAGAAAAGTCTTACATGAAAAGGGACCCGAGAGCATCCCTATAGCCACCTTTTCTTTATGGAGACGGGTACTGGACGCACTCCTTAGTGATAATGCGAAAGTGAAAGAACAACTAGCCGAGGTTAAAGAGGCTTTTGAGGGGGCCCAAGAAAAAGAATCTGAAAAGTCACTCCAAGCGTCGGAGGCTGAGGGTGGGGAAGATTCTGGGACCCCTGAGTCCTCAGGCAGAGATTCTGAGGATGAGATATCTGGGTTCTACGAAGAAAGTTGAGGAAATGCTAACTTAACTCACATCCCCCAGCTCAAAATCCTAGCTGCACCGACCACTCGGGCACACCACAACCCTCAGCGCCTCATGGGGGTCCAGGGGTTGTTTTGTTCCCTGTCATAGAGGCTCCAGACCCCAATCAACAGGGTCAGGTGCTTCGACAAGAGTTTGACATTCTCCATAAAACAGGTATCCCTTACAACCCCCAAGGACAGGCCGTAGTTGAGAGAGTGCATCGCACCCTTAAGTGTTATTTGCACAAAATTAAAAAGGGGGAACTGCACGGTCATTTAACATCCCCTCATTCAACTTTAGCCCTCACACTTTATCTTTTAAATTTTCTGACGGTGGATGTTCAAAACTGCTCGGCCGCTGATCGGCACTGGAGGCCCTTACGTGAGGGCCAGCCTGTGGTCAAATGGAAGGATCTTTCCTCAGGAAACTGGAGAGGCCCAGACCCGGTATTAGTCTGGGTCCGAGGATCTGTTTGTGTTTTTCCACAGGATGCCGAACACTCCTATTTGGGTCCCTGAGCGTTGTGTGCATGCTGTGTCTACACTTCCTGAGGAGCAGCAGCCAGAAGATGAGATGGGCGTTGGTGAAGAATCCCCCAATCTTGATGCCAGTGGAAATTGACAGTTTTGTCTGGCCAACGGTGGTCAGTACCAACTACACATTAGGGAAGGCTGCTATACTTGTGAGTTGGGAAATGGGTAATATTACAGGCAGTTTTGATCTCTCCAACGCCCTCTGCTTTTCTAAGGTTCTTAATATTGCTTTACTTAATAGCAGTAGCTCCCTCTTAGGGCCTTGCATTGTCCTCAGTAATTGGTCAGTCGGAGACTTTCAGGCCAATTCCTCAAATGCCTCTGTGCTTGGGCTGGAAGGAATATGGGGGTCCAATCAATTTCAACCGTAATTACACCGGTTTTTCTTTACCTCCTCTGCCGGGGCCTCGGTGTTGGCCTGGACCCCTACAGTTTGAGGCTGTTGTCCCTATATTATGGGGTGACTATGTGACCAAAGAGCCTTGGCAACTTAATACCTCAGACCACCCCCTCTGGTGGTATGGACCTCGGCTTCCATTTAAAAATAGCACCACACAAGCATCCCCCTTTCATTACAGAAACCCTATGATGATGGGGGGGGGGATCCCTACTTTTGCAGGGAGGTTCCTCTGCGGACCTTATGCCTGCATGGATGCTGTCCCTCTGGTAGTGAGGGAAGCACGTTATTTCAATAGCACTATTTCCTGGAATACCTCTGATATCTTTGATGGTAACCTCCAGTTTAAAAACACATCACATAGTAAAAATATAACCCGTCTTCTGACCCTTGCATGTTTCCCCCTTTCTTCTTCCTAGTCACTAATGATTCTTTTTCAGAGATAAATAATACCTTAACCTGCAGTGAGAAAACGTGCCACCTGCGCAGCTGCTGGGGTCCTGCGAGCTCGGCTATCCTGGTATGGGTCCTGGGCATCGTCCCGATTCTGGTCAATGTGCCGGGCAGCTACCCGGTTCACCTCATAAGGGAGAAGAGGGATTTTGGAATCAGCGCAGCAATCATCGCAACAGTCGCTGTGTCTGCCGCAGTCGGCCACTGCAGCTGGAATAGGTCTTGCTCAAATGGCTGTCATGGCCGAGACATGGACAAACTATTGGGACGGATGGCACAGGCCCTTGATACTCAGGGCGAGATAAATTCTTTATTGCAACTGGGCATCCTAAAATTAAATCAACAAACCGCTCTGTTACAGGAACAAGTTGATGCATTGTGGGATATGCATGTTAGCCTGCTCTCCTATCTTTACCCATATCTGTGTCACTTCTGCTAAGGTGTGCAATGCCTCAGTAGCTGTGAAGGAGCTCAATAAGTTCTTGCAAGGACCATGAAATTCACAATTTCTGAATTATACTTGTCAGCTGATGCAACAAATCATATCTATAAATGAAACAAAAGTTCCTCCTGTGTCCGGGGAGGCTTTTGTAAAGGGTCTCCATGTAGTTGGAAAACTGTTTAAGGAATGGAGTGGATCCATTGCCCTAGGCCTCCTGGTCCTGGGCACTACAGTTCTAGCCTTGGTGTTTCTTTGCCGCTTACGCAAGAGGCAAATTCAGAGCCATATGTATACCTGACAGGTGCTGTTGACACTATCAGCAGAGAATCTCTTAGCACAAATTTGGCTAAATCTACAGAAAAATAGGTACCCAGTGACGGGTAAGATCTAGGGGGCTCATATCAACCTAAGACAGAGGACTTGTGAGGCCTGAGCAGGTTCCTCCATGATGGGTAAGACATGCGCTAATGACCTGGACGACCTAAGACGGGCCTATGCACCCTGGCTATTGACCACAGTTACCAGAACACTCAGTACCACATGACCCACCCACAAGTTCCTGTTATTGTGCTTCTCTGCAGCTGAGGCAGAGCCCTGGTGTTTTTTCCACTTGTCTGGGACTTTTCGACTGGGCTGGAGAGCGATATATATATATATAGCAGGCTGTTCTGGCAATAAAAAAAAAATTCTCTCCACATGAATGACCCGCTGACATGTCCTTTTTCAAGTCCTCAGCCCCTCACCTGACCTCCGAGTGCGATTTGTAGTGCTGGCTCTACAATTCATCATCCATCCACTGCCCATCCATCCATTACCCATCATCTATCTCCCTCCCATCCGGATATCTATCAACCACCTACACTTTCTTCTATTTGAACTACCATAACACTGAACTAGAGTCCAGGTGGCTGAATGAAGACATCTATTTTTGCATAATTGGACTTCTGGAACTCTAAACGTGCTGGCATGGAGGTTTCTGGTGAAGACTCTCTTCCTGGATTGCATATAGCTCTTCTATCTCTGGGCCCTCATATGGTCTTTCTTTTGTTCATGTGTATAGAGAAAGATCTTTGACATCTCTTTTTCTTCTTATAAGGCACAGGACCTATTGAATCCACCCTTCTGACCTCACTTAGTCTTAATTTACCCCCCCAAACCTTCTCTCTAGATAAAATCACATTGAGACACAGGGCCTCAATTTATGAATTTGAAAGAGTCATTGAAACCAGCCACCCGTATTTTCCAATCTACCATCTGCCTTCAATTTGTCTTCTTTTTTTTTATTTTTTGGTCTTTTTGAGACAGGGTCTCCCTGTAGCCCCAGCTGTCCTGGAACTCACTATGTAGACCAGGCTGGCCTTGAACTCAGAGATCCGCCTGCCTCTGCTTCCTAAGTGCTGGGATTAAAGGCATCCGCCACCACGCCTGGCTCAATTTGTCTTCTTTTAAAATTTGTTTTTGAGACAAGATCTCACTCTGTAGCCCAAGATGGTCAAACTTGGCAATTCTCCTGCCTCAACCTCCCTACTGTTAGGATTTTAAGTGTGTTAATTGCTTTTCCTGTTACTGTGATGAACTACTCTGGAAAAAGCAACTTAAAGGAAAAATGGTTAATTTTGGCTCACAGTTCAAAGAGGGAGTCCACTGTGGTGGGAAAATCATGCTGGCAGGAGCCTGAATCAGGTGATCACTTTGTATCTATAGTCAAGAAGACAGTGCCGGGTATGGTGAAGTATGCCGTTAATGCCAGCATTTGGGAGGCATAGGAAGGGGGATCTCTTGAGTTTGAGGCCAGCCTGGTCTACATATCAAGTTCTAGGCTAGCCAAGGCTACATGGTGAGATCCTGTCTCAAGAAACCAAGAAGAAGAGGAAGAGGAGGAGGAGGAGGAGGGGGAAGTGATGAATGCTAGCTTAGCTCCTTCTCCAAAAAGGAGAGAATAATAAAGAATTTAGTCCAGAACCTCAGCCCGTGGAACAGTGCTACCCAAAGTTAAACTGAATCTTCCCACCTCAGTCAGTGTAATCTAGATAATTCCTCATAGGTATGCCTAGAGGTTTGTCTCCTAAGTTATTCTAGCTCCTGTCAAGTTGACAGTATTAACCATTACAACATGCATGAGCCACCACATCCAGCTTCTGATTTTCTTTGTTCTCTTCTCCATCTACCCATCCACAAGTACTGATTGAGCACCTGCCCTGCTCCAATAATTTTCTAGGTTCAAGGGGATTCTTCAGCAAACCATTACTCCTATTTGGGGGATAAACAATCAAGTAGGCAAACATAAAAATAGCAATGCTGATGTGCATCAACAAATAACACATTTAGCCCCAGCAGAGGACTGTACATGGATTAAAGTTCTCAGGGGGCTCTGAGTTGCAGGAACCCCAAATATCAACAGTTCTTTAGAGTTTGTACTTGGGTGCTCCCAGGTTATACCAATATCAGGGACTGATATGCCATAGCTCAGGCTTGGAGACCGAGTCCTGGTCCATAGTTTTAGTGTTGACTGCCTCCAATGGCCTATGTTTTCAAGGCTTGGTCCCCAGAGTAGTTTCTCTGGGAAGTGGCAGAACTGTCAGAAGTGGGGCTTATGAGAAGTCCTTAGGCCAATGGGAGCACGTCACACCGTCCAGCTCTGCTGCCTTACCAGAGTTCCAAAGCAGTGCAGACAGTTAAGCTGGAACCTCCAAAGCTGTGAGCCACAATAAAGCCCTTGCCTTTGTAAGCTAATTACTCCAGGTATTTTGTTATGGTCTCAGGAAGCTAACACACCCATGAAGATAGAGCCTCGGTAAGTATGCAGTCTTTCCACTTTTCTCCAGCACCCTCCAAGCCTGGCTCATACAATCATCAAGATCCTTGGTCCCCATCTCTGGTGTCCATCTGCACTCCCAGTAGTAGCTATTCACAAAGCTTTATCAAGTGTGACTAGGTTATATCAGTACTGGGATTAAAACTTCCTCAAAGTCCAAACAAAATCCAAATCCATCACTAAAATCAGAAGGCCTGTCTTGACTCACCCCCAACTCCTCTGTGTCCTCTTGCTGCTCCCTGAGCCTCCACTGCAGGCTGCTGGTCATCCCTGGGAAGGTCAGCTCAGTCTTGAATAGGGCTTTCGAACTTGTGGTCACCTCTGCTGGAACATGTCTTTGACCTTGGCACGGTTCCTTTGACTCTCAGATCTTGGTATCCCTGGGAAGGTCAGCTCAGTCTTGAATAGGGCTTTCGAACTTGTGGTCATCTCTGCTGGAACATGTCTTTGACCTTGGCACGGTTCCCTTGGCTCTCAGATCTTGGCGCAGATGACCCTATTCAGAGTCTCTGGTGTCGTTGTCTCAGACCCTGCCCTGTTGCTGTCCTTCTCAACCAGGAGATATGCCTCTGGCAATGCTGGCTTCTCCCTGGCTCCTGGGTCTTAGCAAACCAGAAATCCTTCATCAGCTAGGAAAATAGACAGCTTGGCCAGTTGGGGTTGGGGGGTAAAGCCTGAGCCAGGGGACTAGGACTAGGCAGGCATGTGACACTATTCCTAGGGAGAAATGAACAGACATCTGTTCACCTCGGACAGGGAACCAGGGACAGATCAAAGGCCAGAACCCTGCTTGGTGAGCCAATGAGTTCTATTGGGTTACTTACAGGATTTGAGGTGAGAGGTTACTCACAGGAGCAGAAATGACTCAAAGACAACAGCATCACCCGAAAGTCCACCCTAGCATGGGTTACAGCTCACAAAAGCAGAAAATTTGGAGCACACTGCACAGCCTACAGATAGCTCCTCAGATTGGAGAGTGTCCTTTCAGGCAGCTCAGTTGGCCTGTACTTCAGGTACCTGGACTGGTCTCTGTTCCAGGCAACTCTGCTTGTCTGAGTGTCTTTAGGACTAATATTAGCTTGGAGAGAAAGGGGCCAGGTGAATCTGGTCAATTTCAGGGTCTTCCCAAAGCCACTGAGTTGTTTACTTCCTGAGCTTAATGAGCTTCCCCCACACCCAGCAGTCTGGAATGTTTCACTTCCCCTCAAACATCCTACTGTTTGCCTCCCTTCAGAAAGTCCTGTTGTTTACTCAGTTTCCTTCCAAGAGGGTTTCATCTTGAAGGAAATTGCCACACAACAGCAAGCCACATGAGAAAGTTCCAGAGAAGGCTGGGAAGCTTAGTTTGCAGCAGTGTCAAAGTAGATGTTATTCTCAGATGGTTAATCTTTCATTTTTTAATTGTCTTTATGTATGTGTGTGCATATGAGTGTGCATGCGTGTGTATGCATGTGTGTATGCGTGAATATGGAGGCCAGTGGTCAACACTGAGTATCTTCCTCTCACACTACCTTATTGGTTTTGAGGCAGGCTCTCTCACTGAACCCAGAACTCATCTACTCAGACTGGCTGTCCAATGAGTTCCAGCAATTTCCCCCCTCCGCAGTGAGTGCTAGGGTTACTGAGGCATGCCTACTTGGCTTTTCCATGGATGCTAGGGACTCAAACTCAGCTCCTCATGCTTGTGCAGCAGATATGTACTGACTGAGCTATCTGCTCAGCCTCTTAGGTGTTTAAATTATTTTTGTGTATGAATGTGGTATGCTGTGTGTGTGATGTATGTAGTTCGCCTCGGTATGTACATGTGTGCACGCAGGCACATGGATATGTGTGTACCTGTGTGTGTGGAAGCCTGAGGTCCATGCTGGGTGCCTTTCCCCAGTCACTTTTGAGTTTTTGAGGCAGTGTTTCTCACTGAACCTGTAGCTCGTCAATTTGGCTGGGTGGACTCACCAACAAGCTTTGTGGATCCTTCTCTCTCCACCCACCCAGTCCTAGGGTATAGGTATATTCTGCCTGGCTTTTTTTTTTGTCTTTTTGAGACAGGGTCTCCCTGGAGACCCAGGTGTCCTGGAACTCATTATGGAGACCAGGCTGGCCTTGAACTCACAGAGATCTGCCTGCCTCTGCCTCCTGAGTGCTGGGA
>NW_008337664.1:397633-400307 GCF_000622305.1 Nannospalax galili | reverse complement strand
TGGACTCCCCAACAAGCTTTGTGGATCCTTCTCTCTCCACCCACCCAGTCCTAGGGTATAGGTATATTCTGCCTGGCTTTTTTTTTTGTCTTTTTGAGACAGGGTCTCCCTGGAGACCCAGGTGTCCTGGAACTCATTATGGAGACCAGGCTGGCCTTGAACTCACAGAGATCTGCCTGCCTCTGCCTCCTGAGTGCTGGGATTAAAGGCATGCACTACCATGCCCAGCTATCTTCCTGGCTTTTTATGTGAGTGCTGGGGATCTGAACTCAAGTCCTTATGCTTGTGTAGCAGGCATTGTACCAACCAAGTCTTTTCTCTAACCCCTAGGTGGTTAATCTTGTTAACTTGGTTGAGTTGGGAGTAGCTTATGAGGTTGACTAGAGTATAACTCAGGTTGTATCTGTGAAAGTATTTCCAGAGAGGATTAACTGATAAGGGAATGGAGACAGCACCATCCCCTAGGCTGGAGCCCTGATGGAGTAACTGAGGGAAAAGTAGAGAGCTCACAGCAGGTGCATTGTCTGTCTCTGCCTCCTGAGTCACATGGTGTGAGTCACTCTATCCTCTCCCTTCCCCACTGAAAACCATGACCTAAAATACATTATTCCTTTTTATTTCTCTCAGTCACTACCTAGTTCCAGAACATTTCATTGCCTCTAAAAAGTCTGTACCCATTACCAATCCCTCAAGCCCCTCCTGTCTGCCTTTATAGATTGCCTGAATTTTATATAGTATAAAAAGAATTATGCAGCCTTGACTGCCCCAGCCTCATTCACCCTCCCAGTTCCCCCACCCCATCTCTCCTCTTAGTGTGGGCACTGGCCCATTTCTTCTCTTGGCACCCCAGACTTCTGGATTGCCCTCTTGGCCCAGACTCCCCATTGCTTCCTGATTCTTTGCATCCAGACCAACTCAATTCCTGGGTCTAGTCCCCTGGAGCCCTTGGGGCCTGTTCCTGCCTCCACCTTTCCTTTGCATACCTGAGACCAGCCTTCGTCCCTGGTTGTCCCACTCCCAACCTGGATTCCTGAGACCAGCCTCCTTCCCTGACTGCCTGAGAGTCCCAAATCCTACCTCTACCTACCAATCCTCCCAAATTGTACTATACCTGCTGATGAGAGGGATCCAGACCTTAGGAGAAAGGCTGAGAACATCTTATCCTCATCTTACTTGGGTCTCTGTGGGAACTCCTGAGCAGCAGACAAAAGCCTCCAATATAAAATCAAAAGAGAGAACCTGAAGCCTAAGCCAACCAGCTTTTCATGCCCAACAAGTAAACCACAAAGGTACATAAAGTTTACAAAAAGAAGCAGACCTAAACTCAACAAAGGAAGGCTTGAGTCTCACACAAGATTTGGAAACTACAAAAGAAATCCACGTCAAAGTCACAGCAAAAATAATAATAATAATAATAATAAACATGAAAAACCCAAATAATATATGCTGACCAAGTACCAACAGTTCAGTAGAGGAGAACAGTGAGAACCTCCTAGAGATAACATAGGACATGGAATTCAAAAGAACAGTTATAAAAATGTTAAAAGAATTCAGTGAATTTAAAGAACACACAAAGAAATCAAAGAACTGAAAGAAGATAAGGATAAACTTCTAAATGAATTCAGAAAAGAGTTAGAAATGGTGACGAATACTCAGGATGAAATGAAGAAGGAATTGAAACATTCAATAAGCCAATTAGAAACGACAGGAGAAAGCCTCACGAAATGGAAAACAGAGTATCAAGATTGGAAGATAAAGTGGATGAACTGGACCACTCAAGGAAAGATGATGAAAAATTTAAGAAATGACAAGAATGGAATATGGAGGAACTGTGTGACACCATAAAAAGACCAAACTTATGACTCATAGGCATAGGGGAAGGAGAAGAATCTCAGGATAATGGTATGGACCAGATCTTCAACAGGGTTGTAAAAGAAAATTTCCCAAAACTAAAGAAAGACACGCACATATAAATACAAGAAGCACATACAACACCAAATAGACAGGACCAGAAAAGAACCTCTCCACGGTACATCATAGTAAAAACACTAAATGTACAGAACAAAGAAATAATACTGAAAGCTGCAAAGGAAAAACAACAAGTCACATATAAAGGAAAACCCATCAGAATTGCAGCTGACTTTTCAGAGAAAACTATGAAAGCCAAACGAGCCTGGACCAAAGTATTACCAGTTCTAAATGACCACAGATGCCAACCCAGACTACTTTATTCAGCCAAAATGTCTATTACAGTTGAAGAGGAAAGACAAATCTTTAATGACATAAATAGGCTAAAAGAATTCATGTCTACAAAACCAGCCCTTCAGAGAGTTCTTGAAGCAATACAAAGAGCTGAAGAAAGGAACGACTATACCCAAGGGGTAACAGAAAGAAACTTAATGAAAATAACCCTGGAAATGCACAGTTACACCAAGAAGGTGAACAGAAATCAAAATGACAGGAATCAATACACATCTTTCATTAATAACTTTAAATATCAATGGACTGAACTCTGCAGTCAAAAGACACAGACTAGTTGAATGGATTAAGAAACAAAACCCATCTTTTTGTTGTCTGCAAGAAACTCATCTCACTTTCAGGGACAGGCACTACCTTAAAGTGAAAAGATGGAAAAAAAATATTCCAAGCGAATGGTGCTAAGAAGAAAGCAGGA
>NW_008337664.1:397298-397592 GCF_000622305.1 Nannospalax galili | reverse complement strand
AAAGGATGGGAAAAAATAGACCAAGCAAATGGTACTAAGAAAAAAGCAGGTGTAGCAATTCAGATATCTGACAAAATAGACTTTAAAACTAATCAGAAGAGAGAAAGAGGGACAGTTCATTCTGATCAAAGGGACAATAAATCAAGAAGATATTACAATCATGAACATATATTCACCAAACTCTGGTGCAACCAACTTCATAAAAACAATACTACAGGACTTTAAGACCCAGATTAATCCCAACTCATTAGTAGTGGGGGAATTCAATACCCTATTGTCTCCATTATGTAGGTC
>NW_008337664.1:390521-397209 GCF_000622305.1 Nannospalax galili | reverse complement strand
AAACACCAAAGGACTTACTTTCTACTCAGCACCCCATGGAACTTTCTCCAAAATCGACCATATACTGGGGCACAAAAAAAAGCTCAGCGAATACAAAAAGATTGAAATAATTCCATACATTCTATCAGGCCACAATGCAATAAAGCTTAATACCAACACCAGAAGAAACCCTAGTAACTACAGGAACACATGGAGATTAAACAACACACTCCTGAATGATGAATGGGTCAAAGGAGAAATTAAGAAAGAAATAACATATTCCTGGAACTAAATGAAAAGGACAAGAAGACATAACAAAATGAAATAGAAACAAAGAAAACAATACAAAGAATCAATGAATCCAAGAGCTGGTTCTTTGAAAAGATAAACAAGATCGACAGACCCTTAGTCCAGTTAACCAAAGGAAAGAAAGAGCACCTCCAAATCAACAAAATCAGAAATGAAAGGGGAAACATCACAACAGATACCAAAAAAGACCCAAAACATTATAAGGAATACTTAAAAACTTATATGCTACTAAATTTGAAAAATCTAAAAGAAATGGCCAGGTATCTAAAAACACGGGAATCACCAAAACTAAATCAAGAAGAGATTAACAGCTTAAACAGACCCATGGCACATAAGGAAATTGAAACAGTAATACAAAACCTCCCTACTAAAAAAAGCCCAGGACCAGATGGATTTACACCAGAATTTTACCAGACATTTAAAGAGGATCTACATCTAACACTATTTAATTTATTCAAAAAGATAGAAATGGAGGGAGAACTTCCAAATTCCTTCTATGAAGCCAGCATCACTCTAATACCAAAGCCACACAAAGATACAACCAAAAAAGAAAACTCTAGACCCATATCCTTAATGAACACAGATGTAAAAATTCTCAACGAGATACTTACAAACCGTATATAGACACATCAAAAAGATCATCCACCATGATCAAGTCGGCTTTATTCCAGAGATGCAGGGATGGAACAATATATGTAAGTCAATAAACATTATAAATCATATAAATGGACTCAAAGACAAGAACCACATGGTCATCTCAATAGATGCAGATAAGGCTTTTGACAAAATTCAACATGCATTTATGTTCAAAGTCTTAGAGGGAATTGGACTGGAGGGAACATATCTCAACATAACTAAAGCCATATACAACAAATCCATGGCCAGCATTGTTCTAAATGGCGAAAACCTGGAAGCATTCCCATTAAAATCAGGAACCAGACAAGTCTGTCCACTATCTACACTCCTCTTTAACATAGTGCTTGAAAGTTTTGCATGAGCAATAAGACAAGAGGAGGAAACTAAAGGAGTAATAATCAGAAAAGAAGAGATCAAATTATCCCTTTTTGTGGAGCTGGAGGAGGAGGGCCACAGGGAGGTCTGAGTGTAAGCCCAATATGGCTGGGAGCCCCAGATGGGTTTGAACACGGGGTGACATGAGCTAACTGGTACTATCAGAATGGGAAACAAATGATGTGTGTGTGTGTGTGTGTGTGTGTGTGTGTGTGTGTGTGTGTGTGTGAGGGGTGTGTGTGTGTGTGTGTGTGTATATATATATATATATCTTGGAATAAACCTGACCAAAAGCATTGACCTCTACAATGAAAATTTTAAATATTTAAAGAAAGAGAATGAGGAAGACATCAGAAGATGGAAAGGACCTCTCATGTTCATGGACTGGAAGAATTAATATTGTGAAAATGATCATCCTACCAAAAGCCATTTATAGATTCAATATAATGCCAATCAAAATCCTCAGGACAGTCTTCACAGAATTGGAAAAAAAACATCTAAGATTCATATGGGAGCACAAAAGACCTCAGATAGCCGAAGCAACCCTGAGCACTAAGAGCAATGGCAGGGGGATTACTATACCAAATTTTAAACTGTATTACAGAGCTACAGTCATAAAAACAAGATGGTACTGGCACAAAAATAGACCCATAGATCAATGGAACAAAATTGAAGACCCAAATATGAGTATATGCAATTTCAACAACCTGATATTTGACAAAGGGGCTAAGAACACTCACTGGAGGAAAGACAGCATGTTCTGTAAATGGTGCTGCCAAAACTGGATCTCCACCTATAGAAGAATTAAACTAAACCCCTATCTTTCACTTTGCATAAAAGTCAACTCCAAATGGATCAAAGACCTCAATGTGTAGCCTGAAACTCTGAAACTTTTAGAAGAAAACATTGGCAATAACCTATAAGATATAGATATAGGAAAGGTCTTTCCAACAAATGGGACCTCATTAAGCTAAAAAACTTCTGTACATCAAAATAAGCAACCAAGAAAGTGAAGAGAAAACCCATAGAATGGGAGAAAATCTTCACTAGCGACACATCTGAGAGAGGTTTAACATCCAGAATTTATAACGAACTCAAAAAAGAAAGTATCAAGAAAGGAAGTAACCCAATTAAAAGATGGGCTAAGGAGCTGAACAGAGGGTTCTCAAGAGAAGAAATAAAGATGGCTAAGAAGCATCTTAAAAGATGTTCAACATCATTAGTAATTAGGGAAATGCAAATTAAAACCACTTTACGATTTCATCTTACCCCAGACAGACTGGCTAGGATCAAGAGAACAAACTATACCAAATGTTGGAGAGGATGTGGGGAAAGGGGAATGCTCATGAACTGCTGGTGGGATTGTAAACCTGTTCAACCCCTATATAAAGCAGTGTGGATAACCCTTAAAAAACTAAAAATGATCCTACCATTTGACCCAGTTACCACTCTTCGCATATACTCAAAGAACTCATCCTATTACAGAGACACTTGTACATCCATGTTTGTTGCTGCTCTTTTCACAATAAGAGATGGAAGCAACCTAAGTGTCCCTCGACTGACAAGTGGATAATGAAAATATGGTTCGTTTATACTATGGAGTTCTACTCAGCAGTAAAGAAAGATGAAATCATAAAACTTGCAGGTAAATGGTAAATGGATAGAAGTAGAAACTTTTTTTTTTTTGGTCTTTTTAAAAAATCTTTTTGAGACAGCCCCAGCTGGCCTGGAACTCACTATGTAGACCAGGCTGGTCTTGAACTCACAGAGATCTGCCTGCCTCTGCCTCCCGAGTGCTGGGATTAAAGGTGTGTGCCACCATGCCTGGCTAGAACTAGAAACTTTTATAGTAAGTGAAGTAACAGACTCAGAAAAACAAATGACATATATTCTCTCTCATACGTGGATCCTAGCACCAAATTCTTGTAAGTGAGTGTGTATCCAGACATAACTATAGGAACCAGGATAATAAAAAGGAACCAGGGAGGTAAAGGAAAAGAACAAACCTGAAAGAGAACAGTAAGAAACAGGTGTTACTAAGGGTTATATGGATAAAAATGGGGTTATTTTAATGGGGGGTGGTGGTGGAGGGTTATATAAGGAACCTTGGGGATAAAGGAAAAGAAGGAGCTCAAGAGAGGTGGGATCATAGGAGAGGGGTATTATCAATTTCCACTTTTTGTGGCTGAATAAATATCCACTGTGTATATGTACTACATTTCCATTGTTCATAGTTGTTAGTGAACAACTAGGCTGATTCCATTTCCTTGCTATTGTGAATAGAACAGTAATAAACATGGATGTGTGAGGGGGATACAGAGTTCTTTGGGTATGTGTCTACAATGGTACAGTTGGGCCAGATAGTAGTTCTGTCTAATTTTTTGAGGACTCTCCATGCTGATTTCCATAATGGCTGTATCACATTCCA
The DNA here is from genome assembly GCF_000622305.1 of Nannospalax galili. NCBI lineage: Eukaryota > Metazoa > Chordata > Mammalia > Rodentia > Spalacidae > Nannospalax > Nannospalax galili. Next base: position 393,482 of record NW_008337664.1, on the reverse strand, counting down.
TTCCTACCAGTGGTGAACAGAGCTGTCTCTTTCCCCATACCTAGCATTTTTTGTCATTTATTTTCTCATGAGGTCCATTCTAACTATGGTGAGATGGAATCTCAAAGTAGTTTTAATTTACATTTCCCAGATAGCTCAGGCTATTGAACACTTTTTTTTTTAATCTTTTTGAAGCAGGGTCTCCCTGTAGCCCCAGCTGGCCTGGAGCTCACTATGTAGACCAGGCTGGCCTTGAACTCACAGAGATCCGCCTGCCTCTGCCTCCCAAGTGCTGGGACTATAGGCATGTGCCATTTTTTCAATTAAAAAATTTTACGTGTATGGGTGTTTTGCCTGCATGTATGTAAGTACACCTGTGTCATGCAATGCCTGCAGAGGCCAGAAGAGGGTATCCGATTCCCTGGAACTGGAGTTACAGAAGTTGTTAGCCACTATGTGGGTGCTGGGAACCAAACCCAGGTTCTCTTCAAGAGCAGCCAGTGTTCCTAACCACTCTCCAGTCCCTTATGAACACTTTAAAACGTATCTATTGACCATTCGTATTTATTCTTTGACAACTGTCTATTCATTTTCATCAGCCCATTTATTGATTGGCAGTTTTGTTTTCGTGTATTCTTCATGTGTTCTAAGTGTTAATCTCTTATTTGAAGCACAATTGGCAAAGATTTTTCTACCATTCTGGAGGCGGTTTTAAAATATATACTTTTACTGGCTCTTTCATAATCAAACCCCTCTCCTCCATCTTCACCCTCATCTTAACACCCCTCAACTTCATGCCCTTTATTATTATTTCTTTTTTAAAGTATTTTATTTATTATTTTTATTTTATGTATATGTGTGTATTGGTAAGTGGACCCAGGTCGTGCAGTGCCTGCAGAGATCAAAAGATGCTGTTGGATCCTTTGGAACTAGAGTTATGGACAGTTGTTAGCTGCCATGTGGGTGCTGGGATTCAACCTCAGGTCTTCTGCAAGAACAGCTAGTGTTCTTAACCACTGAGCAATTGCTCCAGCCCCATATTATTATTTCTTTTTAAAGGCCTATCAAGTCTAATGTGTGTTCCCAAAATACACTTAGGTGTGGGTCCACCTCCTGGAACCTAGCCAACCTATCATACCTTAAAGAAAATGGGCTCTTCTCTGTCCACAGCTATCAACTGTCAGTACTTCCTCATCTAGGGCTGGGGCTTCTTGTCCGCCTCTCCTTCCATGCTGGGTTTTTCTCTCTGGCTTGGAATTGCATAGGTCTTGTGCATAATGTTACAAGCAGTGTGGGTTCATATGTACAACTGCCCTGTTATGTCCAGATGACACAGTTTCCTTGTATTCATCTACCACCTCTTCTAGCTCTGTGATGGTTTGAATGAGAATGTCCCCCAGAGGCTCCAAGTATTTGGGCATTTTGTCCCCAGTTGGTGGTGCTGTTTTGGGAGGTCTTAGAAGGTGTGGCCATTTTGGAAGAAAGTTCTTAAGCTGTGCTGGATCTCGAGTCACTCTCTTGTTTCCTGTGCCTGGTTAAAGATGTGAGAGCTTAACTTCTGCTCCTCCTCTAACCACCTCCTGCCTCCCCACCATGATGGACTGTAATTCCTCTGGAACCATAAGCTCAAATAAACTCTTTCTTCTATAAGTTGCTTTGGTCAGTGTTTCTATCACAGCAGCAGAGAAGTGAATGATATAGGCTCTTCCGTAATGATCCTTCAAACAAAGTCTCTTATTCTCTGCATATTGACCAGTTGTGGGTCTCTGTGTTAATTGACTTCTATTGAAAGGAGAAGCTTCTCTGGTAAGAACTGAGAGATCTAATAATCTATGAGTATAAGAATACATCATTAGGAGTGGGTTTAATCCTATGTCCATTTAGCAGAATAATAGTAGTAGGTTCTCCTTTATGGCCTGAGACCTGTCCAACCACAAGTTCTTGGCTGTGATAACCCAGGTATGGGTTCCATCTTGTGAAGCAGGCCTTAAATCTAACCAGAAAGTGGTTGGTTGTTGGGGGACCCTGCTGCTGAGGTTGCAGTCCACCGGGTCCAGATAGCTCTACAGAGCTTGGTGCTGAATGGAGGACTCCCTTTCTCAGCAGGAGCTTCCTGCTCTCTGCCTGACCTTATTTGGAAAGTATCTCCAAGCACAGATGCCTGGCCTTATTTGGAACATGACCTTTGGCATAGTTACCTGCAAAAACTGCCTCTAGGTTTTTTCTGTATGATAATTAGGCACTGCACTACAGCCAGGCAATCCCACCTCCCCTCTCTACATGATAGGGTCCTCCTGCCACATTCAAATAAAGTATACTATAAGCACCTATCAGGTAAAGCTTTGGCTGCCATCTTTACCCTATATTCCCCCCCACCCCTGAATAAACGAGCTGTCTCACTGAAGCTGACTCTGGAAGGTCCTTTCCATCGTACTCATGGGCCGTCCTGACCCCGCTTGCTGCCTCTACTCCCTTTGTTCTTGCAGGTCAGTGGCCAACGACCCACAAGGGAAGGGAGACACCCACAGTTGGTTACTCCCATAACAGACATGCCACTATCCCACCAGTGGGCAGTCCTTATTGTAGCTTGCAGGGACCACAGCTAGGTAAGGGTGATGATATTTTTCTCTTTCTGTAGCATGCATAACTCATGCTATAGGTCATTCAGTAGCAGCTTGATTTCTCCTTGTTTGTTCTAGGACTCACATGTAGTGTCTCATCAATTGTGTTGTACTGTCAAGTGCCAGCGGGTAACCAAGAGCAATGGCAATAGTTAGTATCATTTGAGGGTCTATGGGACTCCCCCCTGGTCAACAACTCCAAAAGAGGAAGTCCATTCCTGAAATTGGACTTTTAATTTGCTAGCTTGTTATGTCTGGTAGGGGCATTGTCCTCTTCATTGTAGGGTAGATACATTAACCTCTTTTTATATTTTATATAAATATATTTTAAGAAGTTTCTATAGTAGTACGTTTCTATATA
>NW_008337664.1:383958-390272 GCF_000622305.1 Nannospalax galili | reverse complement strand
TTTGCAATTCCCACAGGGGCCAGAAGAGGGTATCAGATGACCTGGAACTGGAGCTACAGTTAGCTACCATGTGGGCGCTAGGAACCAAACCTGGATCCTCTACAAGAACAGCCAGTGCTGAGGGAGTCAGACAGATAGACAAAGCCAGAAAGGCAGAACAATTCTGGAACTGGAGCTACAGTTAGCTACCATGTGGGCGCTAGGAACCAAACCTGGGTCCTCTACAAGAACAGCCAGTGCTGATGGAGTCAGACAGATAGACAAAGCCAGAAAGGCAGAACAATTCTAAGTAGTTGGCTAATACTATACCACTGTAGGTTGGTAAGTCTAAAATATGGAGCATAGGTTGGCAATTTAAGGAGGAGTTGATCTTATAGTCTTGGTCTGAAATTTGTAGGCTGGGATCTCAGACAAAGTTTCTATGCTACAGTCTTACTGTATAGCTCAGACTGGCCTGGACTTGAACTCATAGTCTTCCTGCAACATTTTCTCAAGGGCTGGGGTTACATGTATGCACTACCATGCCAATTACTAGGTTGCCGTCCTTTAAAAAATATTTTATTGTTCCTTAATTTTATGTGTATGAGTGTATTATATGTGTATGCTTGTATGTATGTAAATACACCTGTGTTGTGAAATGCCCATGGAGGTCAGAAGAGGGCATCAGTTATCCTGAAACGGGAGTTACAGATGGTTGTTAGCTACCATGTGGGTGATAGGAATTGAACCCAGGTCCTCTGCAAGAGCAACCAGTGCTCTTAACTGCTGAGCCATCTCTCCAGCCTCTAGGTTGTAGTCTTGGGAGTTTCTTCTTGTTTAAGAAAACTTCATCTTTGCTCTTGACCTTGGAAGGAGTTATGAGGCCATCCACATTTCAGAGGACAATCTCTTTTATTCAAAGTCTACTAATTTAAGTGTTAATAACACCTAAGAACAACCTTCACAGAAGTATCTAGACTTATAGTTAGCATTGTAACAGATATCACAGCCTAACAAAGGTGATATAAAAAATCAATCATCACACAGATATACCTATCATGTAGATGTATACACAAGTTAGAAGTGTGCACATATGACTCCTTTGTTCTACCAAACAAGAGGGCATAACAACGAATATAAGCAGCCCCCAGATCTTGGGTCTTAATGTCATTCTTTAACAAAGGAAACCAGAGCTCCTTGGAGAATGCTTAGATGCAAGACTAGGGCAGAAAATACTGTTGTGTCTATGAATGATGGGGCACATTTTGATAAATGTATCATTTGGCAATTGTGTCACTGTGGAAACATCATAGAGTGTATTTCCAAAAAATTAGTTAGTGTAACCTCCACTACTACACACTTAGGCTGTATGACATATATGCAGTATGGCCTATATCATATAGCCTAAGCCATACTGCATATGTGGACCATGATGAACAAAACAGTAAGAGATTAAATCAAGCACAAGCAGGCTGGTGAGGTGACTCAGAGGGTAAAGGCTGTTACTACCAAGCCTGACAACCTGAGTTCCATCCCTAGGACCTACGTGGTAGAAGGAGAAAAAGAAACTCCTGCAAATTGGCCTCTTACCTCCAAGTGCGCACTATGCCATGTGCTCTCCTTTCACAAAGTAAATATATAATGAAAATAAATCAAGCACAGAGGAAAACTACTCAGTCAAGAGACTCAGTAGACATGCAGTGTATGTGACTGGATGCATAGCACTGCATACTGATCACAGTTTTTTCCAAGTAGAAGTGTGCTTTAAAATAATAATAAAAGCTGGGAATGGTGGCTCACACCTTTAATCTCAGCACCCAGGAAGAAGAGGCGGATGGATCTCTGTGAGATCAGGGCCAGCCTGGTCTACATAGCAAGTTCCAGACCAGCTGTGGCTACAGGGAAACTCTGTGTCTAAAAGACAAATAATAATAATAATGTGACTACATAATCAATAACATAGTTGTTTACTAGCATCATCAAGTGCTACATGCTGGACACAGGTATATAGCCTGTGCTAAGGCACTCAGGCCTCACACGTGTGGTAAGCATTCTACCAATGAGCCACATTCCTAGCCCTGTGCTCTGCTTTTATACAACGGACAGCACAATAAGCTTATTTTCTCCAGCATCACCAGAGACATGTGACTTGTATGTTGTCCTATGACATTAATGGTTAAAATGTCACTAAAGAAAAGGAATTTTTTAGCCTTATAATCTTATGCAACCACTGTCATGTCTATTGATCGTTAAATCATTATGCGGGGAGTGACTACTTTTTCTTGTTTCAGATATCTATATTTAATTAAGATCATTTTGTTGGGATTTGAGGAGAGTGAAATTCAATGAAGTGTTCAGTCTGTCAAGACTGATTGGTAGTTTCACTGATCCTTTCTCCAAGCTTGAACACTTTGTAGAAAATCTTGGGTCATGATCCATCTTCCCCTAAGATTGTGGAGCTCAGAGCCAGCCCTGAGGCTCCTGAGAGACATGAACTCATCACACAGTGTGTAGAAAAGATGATGCAGCTACAAGACCCAAATCAGAATCCCACCCTACCCAAATCCCCAGATTCTCCTGGAAACCTGTGAGTCTCAAATGAAGGGTGTAGTGCATGTGAGCGGCCCTGAGCAACATCTGATCCAGGCAAGGTGTGTTCCTCTGTGGCCTATCTATCCAGGGCCCAAGGGAGCCTCTCAGAGTCACAGGTGACAACCACAAAACCAGCCAACACAGCCCCAGGGGATGGTAGCTCAAGGACATGTTACTGTTTTCCTTTCCCGATGGTTCACTGGATCCAAGGAGGCAGAAGCTTGCTGAGGGTCGCTGGGGAATCCCTGATCCTTCTTTGCCATGACAACTAGAAGCAACTCCAGTGGAAATATAAAGTAGAAATCATCTCCATGGGCTTCTTCTTGCACAGAGGAAGCCAAATGCTCTCAGCAGGGTCCAAAAATGTGGGCTGAGAAGCTTGGACTCCAAATGGTCGTGTCTCTGGGCATTTTGCTACTCAGGACTGTCTTTTCTTGGGCTAGGAGGATGTCGAGATTCTGCTCTTGTGATTGCCCAGTCTGTGAAGCTGGCCTGTATGGGCTTCCACTGCCCATGAGCCTGTTGGAGGTAATTTTTTCCATTTGGGGGACCACTCTGAGTGTCAGTATGAAAGGCCTCCATACGTGAAAATGACAACATCTTACTTGTCAATAGTATAGGCAGTTAGCAGGGGTACATGTTCTATGGACTGTACCTCAGAACCATACTTCTCCACTGAGACTTCTGGGGCTTCCTCCCTTCCCTCTAAATAAAGCACCAGTGAAGACACCTAGACCTGGGCCTGCCTCCCTCAACATGCCCTGTGTCCAGGCAGCCATCATTCCCACTACGTCCTGCTCTGCCATCTCTCCACCCTCTGTGGTCTGGGTCGACTCAGGGGTGATGGTTTATAGCCTCAGGGAGCCCTGATGGGCTGCTTACAATGGGGGTTCAGGGCATTGATGGGATCCTGGTAAAGGCCCCACAGGGCTAGGCTGGAAGCCCACATATGTCCCACCCTGCTTCCAAGACACTAGGGGGTCTCTTGCCCATCTGGGTGCTTCCTATGTCTGGGGACAGGGGTGTCAGCCTCTCTACATGGTCTCTTACTTGTCCTTCTGTGTTGACCCTTGCCCAGCTGTTCTGAGCCCAAAGTCTGTCCCTAGGATGGCTTTAGGGGAGCCAGTGCCTGCTGTCCTATCTTCACACTGTGCTTTTATACAGGATGGGAGCCTCCTGGCCACACTCCACTAAGGCCTCTGTTCACTGTGCTAGGATAAGCAGTCTCACACTACCTTGGAGGATGAGCTTGCCCACAACCTCAGCAGTGTACCTTTCCTGGTGGCATGTGGCAGTCTCCACAAACTCATTCCTCTTCTTCCGGCTGCATTCTGACACGGCCCTTTTCCTTTCTGAGTTTGCCTGGTGCAGTCAACGTGGGCACTATTCAGGGATCAGCCCCCTGCCAAGCACTGTTCTCCCCTACCGCGGAGTCCCGGCCAAGGCAGCTAGCCAGGGAGGTCAGTTTTTAGACTAGCTGTCATGGGACATCAATGTTGGTCCTGGCTAGGATCGTGAGAGTCTCCTGAGAAGAGGTTTCCATGGACACCAGTGGCCAGGCTGTGACCCAAGACAGATGCAGGCCAGACCTTACATTCCTCTTGGGAACCCAGCAGCACTGGACATGTAGGAGGTTCAAGAGGCACTGTGGTTTCAAGGTCACAGTCCTAGGACCTGCACCCTCTGCAGCCCTAAGGCCTACACATGCAGGAGATGCATCTTTCTGGACAGGTGTGAGATCTGGCCAGGAGCCTTTCAGCACACCGTCCCAGGCTCTTAAGTTTTTCAGCTATAGACCAAGCAGAGATTCTTTGTTGATGGCCAGGACTGCATAAGCCCAGCCCTTCTGTGAAGGTCAGCTGCCTGCTCTGGCTTTTCTCCTACAGCTAATACTTTCTGATGCTAGCTATGTTTCAGACCCTGCATGGGACACCTCAAACATGGGAGGGTAGCCTTCCTGGCCAATTTCACAGTGAGGAAACCGAGGTTCACAGAGGATAGGTGCTCACCCAGTCACAGCTGAGTCTGTGTTTCCCCAACTGCTTTACAGAAGTACAGGTCACAGGGTCTGTTCTCTCTGACCATGGCCTCTGTTGATCCCCTATACCCTAGAATGGCCAGTTAGAGTGGCAGGGCCATTGTGAGGGGCTTTGTCTGGTAGCATAGGAAGGGTGGACCTGTCCTAGTACAGCAGACTCTGGCCACCCTCTTCTCTTGGTCTCTGTGCTAGAATTCTTCAGAAGAACAGAAAGGGACACAACACACACACACACACACACACACACACACACACACACACACACGCGCGCGCACACACAGACACACACACACCACTCACTCTCTCTCTCGGACCACACACACACACACACACACACACACACACACACACACGCGCGCGCACACACAGAGGCACACACACCCCTATCTGTTTCGAGCTATTTGCCTGTCTACCTATTTGGAGACTGTGAGAGTGATTTATTATAATGAATTTGTTCACATCAATGTGGAGGTTGAGAAGTCCTAAGTTGTATAGCAGGCAAGCAGCTCCCAGAAAGCTCAAATCTGAAGTCAGTTCAAATCTGAAGGTCGGTGGACTTGAGAGCCCAAAAGATCCTATTTTCAACTTCAAGTTCAAAGACCAGAAAAGATCAGTGTCTCAGATCAAGGCATAGGACAGAAATAATTCTGTGTCTTTGTTCAACTTGGGCCTTTATGTGATTGGCTGAGCCACCTGCATTAGCAAAAGCAGTCTGCTTTACTCAATTTACCATTCAAACAATCTTACCCTAAGTAATCCTTATAGACCCATCCTGGCTAATATTTGACCAAACACCCATGCACTGTGTGAACCAGTCAAACTGACACATGAATTTAAAACCATCACGGGCTCTGAGATCCCATGCTTATGGGCTCTGAGTGCCCCAGCTGCCACTACTAGGCTTGGTGCATCCTAAGGGATAGTTCTGGCTATACAGACAGGACTACCAGCCTGGAAGGGGCCCTCACTAGTATGTCTCCAGACAAGTGCTTCATATACTCTGTAAATATTCCATGAACACCTATGCCATGTGCTCTGATGACTGGCACTAGCAAATGGAAGTAATCCAAAGGCTCCATCCAAGTGTGTCCCACCCATAAGCTATGACCAGATGAGAACTCTGGGCCTTGTAAGGGTGGAGTGACTGCTCGAGTTCCCACAGCTGTTAGAGGCACTGCTGGGATCTGAATCTGGGGGAGCCTAGCTCTGGAGGACACTTTCTCTGCCCCTTCACCCCACTGGGAGTCACGTGGCCTCCCCGACTCTAGCTGACTCATGGAGTGGCTGGTGAGCTGAGGTTCCTTGGAAAAGTCTAGAATGTATATCAGGAAGCTGATGCTGAGCAGACCTTGCAGAGAGAATGACCCTCTTTCACCAAGGGAGGACTATAGGTCTTGCCAAAGTTCTCTAGGGGCTGGCCTTAGGAGGGGTGCCTGGAAAGGCAGTCGAGGGGAAGCAAGGTAGGCTTGAAAGAGGAGGGCTCTTCATGCTTTTGTGAAATGACCCCTAGACTAAGCATAAGAGCTGGGTTAGAATGATCTTTGGACAGCCTAAAAATGTTCCTTTCAAAATCAATACAGGCTCTTAAAACACTAAGATAGTTTTAGTACATGCTGGGATTCATGAGACTGAGTTCAAAATCTTGGCATGTGAGAGGGAGAGAGAGAGAGAGAGAGAGAGAGAGAGAGAGAGAGGGAGAGGGAGA
>NW_008337664.1:365185-383915 GCF_000622305.1 Nannospalax galili | reverse complement strand
GAGAGAGAGAGAGAGAGAGAGAGAAAGAGAGAGAGAGAGAGAGAGAGAGGCTGAGGAAGAAGGGAACGTGCTGATGAGTGTGGAGAAAGGCCCTGAGAGAGACAGCATGACCCTAGAGTGGGGTCTGGGATTTGAATCCAAGAAAGGCTCACAACTGAGGAACAAAACCTGTGCCACAGGAGGAAAGGGTCTAACTTGCAGCAACCTGTGGAAGTTGGCTCCACAGATAGTCATTCAGCTCTGGCTTCAAGGACCAGCACACTCACATCTGTTCTCCAGTTGAGGCCCTGCCAGGACATTAGGACCAACCAGAGCAGACTCTGGTCATTGCTCCTCTCTGACCCTCCCTGTCTATTCCTGCCTTTCTTATATACCACGGCGGCCGTGTCACCATTTGCTTTAAGTCAACTCTTACCTCGCTCTGTCCTGACTTAGACTGCCTCAGGTCTTAGTTCTAACATACCGGCGTTTGCCCCGACTCTTACTCTTGCACTGTTCATAGGGTCTCTGTGAAGGCGATTTGGGGAATTCCCAATTTTCAAAGCACCTTGTGTTGGCCAATCCCTCCTTGAACTGTGCCCAGGATGGTGAGGCCATCAGGGAGGACGGGGAGGAGCTGAGCTCCTGGGAGCCAGGCTCTGTGGAACTCAGCAGCTTCACAGAAAAGCACTTTTCTTTAAGAAGCCAGGCTCAAGTTCTGACTTAGCAGCTATTCTCTACTTTGTCATTTAAGAGCAGATGCCTTTATCTTAGAATCTGTTTTGTCTAGGGATTAACACAGCTACACCATTGTGTTTTTGAAAACTATTTATGTAGCCTTTTACCCCAGACTCTTGCCTTTGACCCTCCTGCCATTGTGACTTTTGTTAAACAGCATCTAGCCAGATTTTGCTTTTGTGTCCAGTCTGGCAGTCTGTTCAGAAATCCTCCGGCTAAGATTTGCTTGTGACCGTCAGCTTTGTGTCCTGGCTTTCTTTGGGCATCTCTTTCCTGCTCCTTTCCTCATTTCTGTTGGAGTGGTGGAGCTGTGTTCTCTTCCTCCTTCCTAATGGCAATCGAAGGTGTCGTCTGACAAAGGCTTCCCAGAAAAACACCCACATCCTCTTCCTCAGGACCTGTGAATATTACCCAATATGGCTCAAGATGGAACTAATTGAAGGATCCTGAAAGAAGGGGCTTATCCCAGGCTGCCAGGTGGCTCTCAGGCCATCTCAGGTGTCCCTAGAAGAAAAACAGAGTTTTGATCCAGACACACAGAGGAGCCTGTAAGGAGCCAGGCACACACTCTAGTGACATAGCCACTGCCCAGGGATGTTATGGCAGCCACAGACATTAGAAGAGGAAGAAAGGAGCTACCTCTAGAGCCTCTACAGCCCTGCCACAGCAAAGTCTAGGATTCTGTCCTCTGTACTCATACCCTACTGCAATAGGTGAACAAATTCTCAGTGACTTGCTGTTGCAGGTACAAGAACCTGGCGCAGATGTTATATTTTAGTAAGTTGCTCTGAGAATTTTAGCATGCATACTGGGGCACGCTCCCTGCCTGTACGTGGAGTTAGCCCTGCTTCTCAACCAGAAATAAGCATCCCGCCTTGCTCTTTGGTACACTGGCCTCTCCTTGTTTGTACAGCCAGGAATTAATCATTATTACTACTCTGTCAACTGCCAGCCCCTTATTAGATTTTCCTAGTTACCAACTTCTTTGGTCACCATTGTTCCTTTAAATACTTTTTCTTATTGTAGTAGAATATATGCGATTAAAAATGCTATTTAGGAGGCTGGAGAGGTGGCTCAGCAGTTAAGAGCACTGACTGCTCTTGCAAAGGACCAGGGTTTGATTCCCAGGACTCACATGGTGGCTACGAACCGTCCTTAACTCCAGTTCCAGGGGAATCTGAAGCCCTCTTCTGACCTCCACAGCATTGCACGACACAGGTACGCTCACATACATGCAGGCAATACACTCATACACATAAAATAAAAGTAATAAAATATTTTTAAAATGCCATTTAACCACTTCCATATATAATCCGGTGACATTCATTGCATTTGTAATGTTGCACAACCCCCCCCACTATTTTTAATTCTTTTTACTACCCCAAATGAAAGCTTCTGTTGTGTGTATATCGCATGTTGTTTATTCATCTGTTGATAGGGACTTGACTGTCTTTGCCTTTTGGTTGTCCATAATGCTGTTGTAAATTTTGGCATATATACATATTTTGGGGTCTCTGTTTTCAGTTCTCTTGAGTATTTACCTAGGAATGGGACTGCTAGGTCATATTGGTACCCTTTTTTCAGATTTTTTTTAAGCATTTCATTACAGCTTTAACATATTCAGTAACACACTCCATGTTTGGCATCTTGATACAGGGTCTCCCTGTAGCCCCAGCTGGCCTGGAACTCACTGTGTAGACCAGGCTGGCCTCCATCTCACAGAGATCCCCCTGCCTCTACTTCCAGAGGGCCTGGACTAAAGGTGTATGCCACAACGTCTGGCTTCTTTTTAGATTTTTTGAGAGGAAGCCAAACTATTTTCTATAGAAGTTGCACCATTTTGCATCCCTATCTGGAATATACAAGGACTTCAACTTCTCCACATTTTCCCTAGTGGGGGTGGAGTGATGCCATTGTGGCTTTGATCTGCAGTGCCCCAAAGGTCGAGGATGCTGAGCATGTGCTCATATGCTCATTGGCATTTGTTCATCTTCAGAAAAAGATCTAGCCAAGTCTTTTGCTGATTTTAAATTGATTTGGTCCTTTTGTTTCTGAATTTTAGACGTTTTTCTATATTCAGGGGGTATTAAATTACTATCAAAAATATGTTTGGGGGCTGGAGAGATGGCTAAAAAGTTGAGAGCACTGACTGCTCTTGAAGAGGACCTGGGTTCAGTTTCCAGCACCCACATGGTGGCTAAAAACCATCTGTAACTCCAGTTCCAAGGGACCTAATGCCCTCTTCTGGCATCCATGAGCATTGCATGTCTGTGGTGCACTTATATACATGCAGGTAAAATACTCATACACATAAAATAAAAATAAAATAAAAATGTTTCTCAAATATTTTCTCCCATTCCACGGGTTTTCTCTTTTCACTTGCTTAATGTTTTCTGAAAAATTGTAAAGTTGATGGAGTCCAAATTAGATGATTGTGGTCACAACTTTGAAAGGAACATTTGGACCCTGCCCCTTCCCCTTTGTGTCTACCATGAGGTGAACAGATTTGCTCCAGCAAGCACTTTACAGTGACGTACTACCTTGCCACAGGTCTCAAAACAGCAGGGCCAGCCAAGAATGGCCTGATAGCTGAAGTCCTGCCTCAGTCAAAAGATATCTTTTTTTTCTTTATAAGTTGATTATCTTAGTTATTTTGTTACAGTGATGGAAAGCAGCCTAACAAAATATTACATCTAAGAGTCTGTTGTCATGCCAAAGCCATGAAGATGGGTCTCTCCACTCCCTTCTAAGAGTTGTATAGCTTTAGCTCTTGGATTTATGTGGTTGATCTGTGTTAAGTTTTGGATATGGTATAAGATAGGGGCTCAGCTCTGTTTTCTACGTGGGGAAATCCAATTGTCCAGCTCCATTTGTTGAAGATTGTTTTTTCTGTTGAATGGACTTAGTGTCCTTGCCAAAATCAATTGACTATAAACTGGACTCTTAGCTTTACTCCGCTGGTTTTTATGTCTATTTCTACACTGTACACGATTGTGACTTCTCTAACTGTAATGACTTGTGATATGAGGAAACATGAATTCTTTTCATTTTGCTGTTCATTTTCAAGATAGTTTTGCTGCTTGAAGCATCTGGAAATTCCATGTGAACCTGAAGATTTTCTTTTCCTTCTTAAAAAAAAAAAAACCAAAAAACAAAAAACCATTTCAGGTTGGCAGTATTTGGGGGACAATCCCATGTGTAATGAACCTGCACAGATTCTTTTTTATCTTAGGATTGTCCCTGAAACTATGCAGCAACTATTTAGATAGCATTTGCATCTTGTTAGGTATGATGTGTAATCTAGTCTATGGGAAAGTGTGCATGGGTTATTCGCAAATACTACATTTCATGTAAAAACTTGACTGGGGGCTGGAGAGATGGCTCAGCGGTTAAGAGCACTGACTGCTCTTGCAGAGGACCCAGGTTCAATTTCCAGCACCCACATGGCGGCTACGAACCATCCTTAACTCCAGTTCTAGGGGAATTTGAAGCCCTCTTCTGACCTTCGTGGCACTGCATGACACGGGTGCACTCACATACATGCAGGCAATACGCTCATACACATAAAATAAAAATAATAAGTTAAAAAAAACTTGATTGGTGGATTTTGGTGTTAAGGGCAGCGGGGTCCTGGAAGGCCTTCCCTGCAAACTCTGAGGGACAACGAAATAATGACTCCTCAGTAAGGTGGCTGTCCTGCCTCCTGGTCACCACAGTTACATCTGCTATTTCTCATTCCTCATTTCTGTCTCTGGAAATGTTCCTCAAACACAGCCATGTGTTTTAAATAGTGTATATTTTGCTTATTGCTTTTTGGGAGTGTGTTTATGGAATATGCACATGTGTAGCAACAATGCTTCCAGGGGCTCAAGGACACATTATCACTGACATAGAGTCTATTGTGCCATGTGTGTGTGTGTGTATGTGTGTGTGTGTATGTGTGTGCAGTATATGTGGTGTTTGTTCAAGTGTGTGCAGTCAGTGTGTACTGCCTGTGTGCATGCTCAGAAGCCAGAGGAGGGCATCAGGTATCCTTCCTTATTTTTCTCTGCCTTATTCTGTTGAGACACAGTCTTTCACTCTCCCTGAAACTAGACTGGAATCTAGAAAGCCCCAGTGATCCTCATATCTGTATATCTGTCCTCCACACTGCTGAGATCATAGGCATATGTGTGACCTATGTGACTTTTTATGTGGATGCTGGGGATTTGAACTCAGGTCCTCAGGCTTACACAGAAGCACAGAAAGCACTCCTTGCCCACTGACCCACCTCTCTAGGTCTTCACTGTGCCTGTTTTGTTGTTGTTGTTGTTGTTGTTGTTGTTGTTTGTGGTTTTTTTTTTTTGGTCTTTTTGAGACAGGGTCTCCCTGTAGCCCCAGCTGTCCTGGAACTTACTATGTAGACCAGGCTGGCCTTGAACTCACAGAGATCCGCCTACCTCTGCCTCCCAAGTGCTGGGATTAAAGGCGTGCACCACCATGCCCAGCAGATATATGCAAACATGTATGTGTTATATGTATTAATAAGCATGCTTATGAAATATTGCTTTTCTATGCTTTTTTCAAGCATCTTTGGTGTTCTCTCTCTACTTCCTCTCTTTCCTACAGAGTATCTTAACAAAACCCCCAGTGCCAAGCATGGGAGACCTCCCTTCCAGTTGTTGGTCAGGTGCATTGTCATTGCCTTTGGTTGCCTCTTGGAACTTGAAAGTAAGGACTTATTGCTGAAGATACCACAAACTCTGGGCACAAGACTTGGAGAAATCAGGCTTAAACTGACCTGGAAGCCTCCTCCCTGAGGACCAGCTCTCATAGTACCAGAAGTTGCTATGCAAGGTGTCAAGAGAAAAAGAAATCAATAGACATACCCAGTTATAAAGCCTATAAACCACAACAATGACTGCCCTTCAGATATTCCTGGTGGTGCAATAGGATTCTATATTAGGATTGGACCCAAGGCTCACTCAGTAGGAAAGAATTCAGGTCTGGTACTGTAAACCTAGCCAAATACCCATGGCTAGCGAGGTCATAGACCCCAGAGGAGACTCCAGAGAGGTCATCGACCCCAGAGGAGAATCTACTAGTTTTGTTTCTTAAATCAATGCAATTTATCTCCCCCACCCCCTCTTTGAGACAGGGTCTCCCTGTAGTCCCAGCTGGCCTGGAACTCTCTATGTAGACCAGGCTGGCCTTCATCTCACAGGGATCTGCCTGCTTCGGTTGACATTGGATATCCTCTTCTATCCCTCTATCTTATTTTCTGATACAGGGTCTCTCATTGAACACGGAATTTATGGTTTCAGCTACATTGGTCTGCCAGTGAGCTCCCAAGATCTGCCTGTTTCTGCCCCACCCTCTTAGCACTGGAGTTACAGACATGCACTGTAAAGCTCAGTTTTTATATGAATGCTGGGGCTCTGAACTCATGTCACAGCAAGCACTTTACCCACCACAGTACTTAACCACCCTACAAAGTAACTTTTTTTTTTTTTTGGTCTTTTTGAGACAGGGTCTTCCTGTAACCCCAGCTGTCCTGGAACTCACTATGTAGCAGGCTGGCCTTGAACTCACAGAGATCAGCCTGCCTCTGCCTCCCGAGTGCTGGGATTAAAGGTGTGTGCCACCACACCCGGTTCAAAGTGGCTTTTTAAAACAATTTTTTACAAAAACTTTATTGAGAATTTCATACATGCATATATGGTGTTTTGACCAAATCCCTGCCCACTCCCTCCCCTCCAACATTCCCCCTTCTGGAGAGGTAACTCCAAAATCTTTTAAGGATTAGATACAAGCTCCCAAATACTTTTGACATTTTTGGCCTTGGAACAGAGTATGTTGCTAACAGTTAAGTATGCCTCTGTTTGTATTATCTGGGTGCCTAGATCCTTTGTTTATTGGCTGGGTAAAGCTGGTTGGTACAGGGTTCAGGTCTCTGAAGTTTAATTTGGAGGGAACTGATGGCTTCAGATTAGCTATTCAGGGGTACCCACAGAAGCCCAATTCAGGCTCCAGTCAGGTACATTCAGGCTTCCTTCACCACGTGGAGGCAGGATTCAGGCTCTCTCAGGCAGTCCTGTGCATTGTCAACCCTATGCCAGAAGGAGGCCAGAGTGGGGCCAAAACTCCACATTCCCTGGTGGTCTGCTGAGATCTCAGCCTTAGCCTACCAAAGGGAGATCTGCCCTGGGTCTTGGGAGGGGCCTCACAAAATCCCAGGTAGGGGGATGGTATGGTGCAATTAGGGGAAGCTCACCACCACGTGGGTGTTGTCCGGTCCCCTGGGTTCTCAGGCCCTTTGGTAGTTGGAGGCAGAGGGAGACCAGAACCCGGCACTCTCTGGTGGTTTGCTGAGCTCTGAGTTTGGGAAGAGTGGCTGGATACTCAGGTGAGGGTCCAGTGACCCTGTTTGGCAGTTCAACAAGCCCAATTGTGACTATGTTTAGTGATCAGGCTCAGCTGAAGTCATGATGTTAGTAGTTATTTCATGCAGAAGGTGGGAGGGGCCTCACAAAATCCCAGGTAGGGGGATGGTATGGAGCAATTAGGGGACCCTCACCACCACATGGAGGCAGAATCTGGAGGCTGTCCGGCTGTCCACTGGGTTCTCAGGCCCTCCGGTAGTTGGAGGCCAGAGGGAGGCCAGAACTCTGCACTCTCTGGTGGTCTGCTGAGCTCCGACCAGCTACCCCAATGGAGGAGCTGGACTTTAAGACACAGATTAACCCCAACTCAGTAATAGTAGGGGACTTCAATACCCCACTGCTCCCATTAGACAGGTCAACTGGACAAAGAATAAACAAAGAGATGTCTGAATTAAATGATACCATACATCAAATGGACCTAACAGACATCTTTTGAATATTCCACCCAAGCACCCCATGGAACCCCCAGTGGAGGTCTAAACCCATCCTCTCCACAAAGTGACTTTTTAATGTGTGTGGCATGTATTCTGCATGTTCATGTGTGTGTAATGTGTATAGAGGTTCAAGACTCTTCCTTGATTGCTCTCTACCTTATTCACTGAAACCAGATCTTTCAAATGAACCCAGGGCTTGTCAATGCCAGCTTGCTCCATTAGCCCATGTCTCTGTCTTTTGAGTCCTGGAATGACAGACAGGACACTGTGCCTACCTGGCATTTATGTGAGTGCTGGGGATCTGAACCCCAGTTCTCATACTTGTGTGACAAGCACTTTATCCACTGAGCCATTTTTAAGGAGGGACTATTAGCCTCCAGCCCAGGGCTCTCTAGGTATCTGGTACACCGAATTGGAGAATCTTGGGTATCCCAGCATGCACATGTCTAGTGAGTTCTCCCAGCTATTGTTATGTCTATACCACTGATGCCATTTACAAAGGATGTCGCTGACGTTCAAAAGGGCAAAGTGACCTCCTTCCCCATCATTATATCTTCAGCAATCAGTAGAGCTGGAGCACAAATTTGCTCTCCCATTTCCTAGTCTAGTAGTGATGACAGTGTCTCTGTCTCAAATGCTGGCTGGAGGAGCCTGTGAGGCAAAGCTTGTGGTACCCACTGCAGGTCACAGCTGGACCTGAGAGGAGCTTTGACCTTAGGAGCAACAGCCATGGCTCAGTCCTGCCTATAGGCCAGGAATTCCTCATCCACTCTTCAAGACAGAAGCAGCAAGGAGCCCACTGCATGCAAGAGATACAGATCCTGGGAGATCCCCTTGGAAAACATGATGCTAGAAAGACTCTTCTAGCCCCACAGCCCTCCTCAGTATGCAGTGTGGGGATCCTCTCTGGCCTGTTTGCTGGCATCTAAAACAAGATCATGTGGCATGTGCTGGGTCTCTTCCTAAGTCCACACATTTCTGGCCTTGTGAACATGTCAGTGCAGGAGCTGAAAATGTCAGAAGATGGGCAGGGTGCAATGATTATTTAGAACCCCCAGTATTATGTCGGGGAAAGGTTGGCCTGGAGGGGGTCACAGTGTGGGGAATAGCAAATAACATTGACTTTTCTCAGTTACCTAGGTGGCATGTGTATGCCTGTCTGGAATTCTGTGATGAGAGAGATCTTGAAGACTCTCAGTGGGCACGGGCATGTGATTCCAGTGCCCACCACAGAGAACACTGAGCATTGGGGGAAGACTATGGAGCCCACCTCATGTCCAAGGAGATGGAGCTGCAGCGAGAGGGACATGGCCTGCAAGCTCTACCATAGAGCTCAGGCCTCCTGCCCCCAACCCAGCACTCTGGAACATCCCAGATCTCTTCCAAGTACCATCAGGTTCCATGGCTATAGCTCTGTTCATCCTGGGAGTGTGGGTTAATGTGGTGTTACATATTGCATGAGGCATTCTGCTGCCGAAGAACATCAATGATTCTTGCTTACAGGCAATCCCGCCTCTGAACTCAGTACCCAGGGGATCTCTTAACCTGGCTTAGCAGGTCAATAGGTACCTTGGGGAGGCCTGGAGGGACCCCATTGGGGGGGCAAGGCTGAAATGATGCCCTGAGTACTTTGTGCTAGGGAGGAGGGCTACTCACAGGCACTCTAAAGTCATCTTAGCCACAGGCTCAGGGAAGTGTGGCTGAAAGTCCAGACCTGGTTCCCTTGCTGTGGAAGGGGTGTCATGGGCACGGTCTCACACTCACAGGCCACCATGGCCTGCCTTGCCTCATGGCACCATCTCCCACCTGTGCCATCCCTGCAGCCCCCAGCTTGATTGCCTCCACTTTCCAATGGTGATCAGCTCCACTTGAAAGACCTCAGATAAACACTTGTCATGACTGTCGTCATTGGTATTTGACATGCAGGCACCACTGACATCTCATAGGCATCTTGGCCTGCCTTGGACAGACTTTATCCTGTCCAGAACCACGGACAGCAGATCTCCATGTCCCGTCTGACCATACTCCCCAAAGCTCCATCTGGCTTTGCCATGGACCTATTTGGGTGAGGAAGATGCACAAGCTTGTCAGCGTAGCAGTTTGGACTCCTTAGGGGAACAACTACCAAGTACTTTCTTTTTGTGGATTCTCTAGCTCTTGCTGGGTCTAGGCTGGCCGGGTGTGGTGGTGGTGGCTCAAGCCTGGCAGAGAGTGTGGACAGGATCGTGGGCTCCTTCTTCTTCCTAGACTTGTATCTGTCCTCTTGAGTCCTCTAGGCTGGCCATTTGGGGTGGGGCTCTGAGCACCATGTCTCTTGAGCTACTTACTCAGGGGAAATGATGCTGTCCTCTGAATCTCCAGTAAACAGTAGGGATTCAGAAGGAGACCTGCGTCTCAGTGGTGTCCCTCTAATGTCTGCCATTTGTAGCCAGGACACAGGCTCCTCCTAAAGGGTGGCAGGTGCCCACTGTCTCCTGCCGCAGCCCTGAGCATTTGCTGTCTTATAGACTGGCACAGTCCGGTTCCTTCCCCTTCAGCCTGCTCAGCTTGATCTGGCCCTCAGTTTAGGGTACAGGCTGAAGGCCAGTCACCTGCTGGTAGCACAGGGGCCCTAGGGACCTCTGATTGCCAGACTTCAAAAGACTGAGAAACTTCCCTGCCTCTCATTCGTGACACGAAGGCACATCAGATTGCCACCTGATTTCCATCAGCTCTGTCTTTCAGAGGATCCCCAGGGGTCTTGTGAAAATGGACCAGCCCTGGTCTGGCCCATGGAAGGTACAGTCTCACCATTGCTCTCCTGTCTCCAGATAGGATCATCATCAATAAAAGTGTCTCCATATTTCATTAAAGTTACTGATGGTCTGGCTGGAGGTGGCAAAGTGCTGGGAGCTGACAGACAAAGGCTTCCAGGGAGTACAAAGCCAGGTCTCCAGGCCTCAGGGTAACAGCCAGACACAAGGCTGAGGGGTAGGAGGTAGGGATTGGGGTGGTGCTGCCAAGACCCTTATACCCTGCAAAGAGGCTGACCATGGGGAGTGGCTTACTTCCAATTATTACAGGCTGGCCTCTCTAATCACAAGCTAGCCCAATCTAGCTTCACTCCCTGATTAGAGACCCGAGTGGATGACAGTCTCGTCTTGGCTGTGTTTCTTGTCAGTCTCGTCTTGGCTGTGTTTCTTACAGGGCTGTGAGCACCTACGGCGAGAATTCCAGTTTTCTAGCCTCCCAGGCCTGGAGGTAGTGGGGCGCTGGGCATAGTTGGTGTCCTAAGGCCTGGCTGACTTCCAGAGATGACTATTCTACTCTGCAGGCCTCATCCTTAGTTGGAACTTCAGTAGTATAATAACAATGTTCCGCTAAGGACCAGCTAGCAGATTCAAGGGAAGTGATAGTAAGGGAACAGCATTACCCAGGGCTGGAGCATAAGGCAGATTTCCTCTACCAACCCCACCTAGAGCCCGGTTGCCCTGGCTTCAGAGAAGCCCTGTGCCTTTGGCACCAAGGACTGTGGCCCTGACTTTTGGGCCAGTACATGAGTGTAATCACCAGAATGAATATCAGCAGTTCAAAGCCCAAGATAGCAGATTTAAGGGCTGTGGGAGTTCAGAGAATATTTTATCCCTCCTGGAGTCTCCCCAGTATCCAATCTATGTAGGAATGCTGTTAAATACCAGGAGGTCCTCTGAAGAGGCATGCCCCTCCAGCCTCAGGTATAAGCACTCCTGATCTTCCCCTACCTCAGGGGTGAGATTGAGCCTTGCTATAACCTCCCTCTGAGGCTCAGATCTGAGTTTCTCTCTCTGCTGCTTCTCTTTCTAAGCCTGGTGCTAATGGGCTATGTCCATTAGGGCTGATGACAGGAACTGCCACCAGTGAGATGTTCTTTGATCTCAGGGTAGCAGGACAAGGAGAGGTCAGGAAGAGGGGATGACCTCTTCTGGCAGCCTGGCTCTGAGTACCTAGGCCGGGGTGCTGCCTGCAAGGGGCAGGAGAGTAAGAATGTGGAATCAAGACCCTGAGGGGCTAGACAAGATGTTCTACAGAGGCAGGACATAGGCCCAGGCAGTCATGGAAGACATCCTGAGAAGCCCACTGTGCCCCAGCACACCCAGATCATTTGTTTCCAGATCCTTCTTAGAACTTTCTCCTCCCTGCAAGGGTTTATCTATCCTCAGAACACTGAAGAATGGGCCTGAAGTGAACCGCAGCACTGAGATATCCTTGAAGGTCTCCTTCCCGCTACCAAGGGGTTTGACCTCTGGTGAGGTCAAAGTGAGTCAGAAGCCCACCTCAGCTTCTTTCTTGTGAAATCTGAAGTCCTGTATCCCTCGTCAGAGGCCTGCATGCCTTTCTAACATAACCTACATCTGAGGAGTCTTTAAAGGCATCTGGGCTGGCCCGGGGCCCAGACTACAAGTCACAGAATGCAGCAGGACATTGTGCCTACTCTCTTTCCGATACAGATGCCCTACAGAGCTCAGCATCCAAGCAGCCTGGCCTACCTGGGATTTCCCTATGGATACAGATCAACCAGAGCTTAGATTCTGACACCAGGTTGTTATCCCTGCCCAGTGGAGGGACATTGCCTATAAGTGTCCCTAGCTGCTATATCACCAAGGCTCATGCCTTTGGGGGCCAGTGGCTAGACAAGAGGAGGTACAGTCAGAGCTTTTTGGAGGTCCACAGCACCCCTTGAGTAAAACCTGTTGCTCCCAGCAGCAGCAGCCAAAAGCAGGTCAGGGTGGGGAAGAGAGACTTGGCACCTGCCTGGTCCTCTGGCTCCCCAGTGGTCTCCTCCACAGTGGCCTCATCTTCCTTCCCAACACTTAAGATTCTAAGACGTGACCCAGTACAGGGCCAGAAGGAACACCCTGTCCTGAGGGCTCTTCACTGTGCAGTGTGCTATGGTCCCCTAGGAGTCCCCTGGATTCCTGAGGTAGTGGGACCATCTTATCAGTACCCACAGGACAAACCTGAGGTTAACAGTCTGCTGCAAATGCCATGTTCCGAGTGTCTCCACATGAGAGCCCTCTTGAGACCCAGATGTGAACATCACTCATCCTGGTCCAGGAGATGCTCGACATGGATCATCTCCTAATCATAGACAAAGAGACCATCAGTATTAGCAGAAGAAAGTCATAAAGAGACATAGAAAGGAAAAGCAGAACAAAACACAGAACCAGGGAACTAAAGACTGATGAGGAGGCCAAGACAGAAGAAAGAGATGGAGAATGAGAGAGAACAGAGAAGAGAGCAAAACTCAGAGGCCGAGCCATGGCACATGTGGAGTGAGCTGGGATCTAGTGCAGAGGCATGGGTGATGACGTGAAGGTGGCTGATACGGGTGGGCTGGGGGAAGATGACGTTGAGCCTACTTCCTAGGACATTAGGGTCCCATCACTATCAGTACTGAGCAGTTCCAAGGGCCTGAACTGGTGACTTAGGTATATGGTTTGGGCCTTGACTCAAGTGACAGGGGTGGAGGAATCTTAGAGGTCTAGGTTCACGTCTCTTTTGGGGGCAGCACTATGACTGGAGGGGAAAGGGTTTCACAACAAAGCTGGGCGTGTGGCCCTGGGGAGGCCACGGGGTGCAGGCCTCTCTGCTCTGGGGCTGGACAGACAAGCAGGACCCAAGCTGTTGATCCTGAGCTCAGAGACCTGCTTTGGAAGATAGTATTGATCCATCTTGTATGTAACCCTGCCACAGCACCAGTTAGACATGATGATGAGGTTCCTGATCATGAGCACTTATTCACAGAGACTGGTAGACTGCAGGGTGGGACAGAGGCAGCTAGGAAGGGGCCAAGGGTGAAAGTCATGCCTGGCGTTATGGGTGATCCGAAAAACCCTTCTGGACCCCTTGGTCTCCTCGGGTACCTGGGCAAAGCCTTTTTAGGGTCCTGTCCAACCTTAGAATCCACAAGTGTCATGGACAGCTGGCCCACCTTGTTCATTATGGGCAATACTAGTCCTGACTTGCATTTCCAAAGAGGAAGTGGTTTGAGTCATCAGCTTGGATTCTGGCACCTGGCCCCTCACCGTCTGAAACTCAGGAATGTGGATGGTGTTGTCCACTGAAAGGTAGAGCAGGGAATGTCCATCTCCTAGGGTTGTAGAAGGTGGAGTTCTGTGAAAGTGGGCGCCTGTGTGGCCTGAGCCTGGAGTGCTGGGCCAGTGGGAGCTGGAGAACCCAGCTTAAGAGCACCTGCCTGATGCATCCTGAGTCCAGTCAATACTCTGAACTCTAGGAAAAGGGAGGCTCAGCAAAACCCAGTAGTTCAGCCCCCACTGAAAAGCAGAAAGCATCCCGGGGGGCAAGTGCTGGCCATAAATGCCAAGGGGAGCGTCCAACAAGGCAAACTAATGGTCTTCAGTGGGCGAGGCAGACAGCTGGGAATCACAGGCGAACTCCAGATCAATGCGTGTGTGCTGATTTGCTGAAGAGGCTTTTATGAAGTTTAAGCAGAGTTCATTGTTAAATACTCTTATGTTCAAAGGATGTGGGCGGCCATATTAATTCCTTTTCTTTTACAGATCAATAATTACATGGCTTATTTGCTTAAAAGGCTCAGGTTGAGGCAGGGGCAGGATGGGATGTGAGCCTTGCAGCTCCAGGGAGCAGGGTTAGAGGTCCAGGATGAACCCTACTGTGTTCAGTAGTGACCAGGAATGATAGGCACCCCTTGGGGAGCCGTATTCAGGGTTCTTTCCACCCCCGACAAGCTTCCTTCAGAATTCAGTATCATGCTGTTTGGTGCTCTTCTCCTAGAGCCAAGCAGACTTGGCATGTGGCAGGTCCCTCTACCTCTGTCCAGGTCAGGGGAGCCAGGAGAGGAGCTACACAGGGGCTGTGAGCCGGGGGAGGGGGAGCAAGGTAGCAGAGTCCCCTGTGCCCAGTCGGTGCCTTGATGGTTGCTATTTGGTGTCGTGAAACAGGAACACGGCTGTCATCTGAGCCTGTGGAGTGGAACTGGTAGCCCCGGGGGTTTCTATGCTGCTGACTGCTATAGTCCCCGACTTTGTCTGGCAAGGTATTTACATGCCCAGGAACCCCCTTCTTCTCAGTGGCCTATGAAGTAAGAGGTTACAGACATGGGGGCTGTTCCTTCCTAACCTGAGAATAAGGTCCTGAGATGTGCCCACTTGACCAGCTTGTAGGAGGCTCAGCTGGAGGACCCTGGTCACCTCATTTTATCCAATTCTTAGAGATCTCACAAAACACATTTTATAAAGGAAAAAAAGACAGGGGGGCAAGAGACATTAAGTCTAGATGGGCAAGTGTTTCTCTATCTGGGCCAGGCTTGTATCATCTATTGACAGCTGTGTAGGACAGTCACATGGGAGCTCTCTGGTGAAAAGTAACTGTGATTGATTAACACTGTCTGTTGTGGACATGGCAGTGGCAGTGGCAGCATGTACGTCAGAGTGGTGGCACATACATTGTTTATCTTCAGCCTCACATGGATCATAAAATCTACATGGCACTAAGACTGCTGTTCTGTTTGAGAAGCAATATGCAAAATCTCTTTGGAAAATGATGTCTCATTGCTGAGTGGCTCTCTTGGGCCCCACCTGATCTTGTTCAAGTTCACAGGTGCACAGACACTGCCGGGAGGCTGTTATGAATTCTATTTCATCTAATCCTTGATCGCGAAATGGGAAAGAATATTAGAGATCATTAAGCAGGTAAAGGAATTTGACAAATCTTGATCCAAGTTGGGAAAATGGATATAATAAATTAATCTACAGACTTGTGGAGGGAGGAAAGTCATTGTTCAAGAACAGTGACAGGCAGAGAGCTCATCTGCTGTGGGGATGGTACACAGGAGTGCCTCTGGAGCAGAAGCTCTGATGTGCCAGATGGAAGGGAGGAACAGGTGACTGAGGCAGTGACCTCCAGACTGTCCCTCATTGCCTCAGCTCCAGTCAGGGTGTAGAGATAAGAATTAGCATGCCCCTTAACTCTCTCTGCATAAGAGATAGAGAATGGCCAATTCTTGGAGACTATCAACAGACTAAGGAATGACTCATTCACCAGATGTTTGCAATGACCAGGCCTATGTGTGGCATTTCAGTCCCTACAATGATCCATGTGACTATGACATGCTGACCTGGTAAGGAGGTCGGGGACAAGGCCCAGGTCAGGAACATGATGCCAGGGTCTCAGATCTGATGTCCAGTCACAGATACTTTTACTTGGGACATGCTGTAGGTATACAAAAGGCACTTTTCCTGGTCTCCCTCTTTAACATGCACACCGTGCACCTCAGCAGACAGCAGCTCCATCTTTGTAATCTCTTACCTACAAGTCTTGACATCTACCTGGGCACTCACTGGCTTTCCCATCTCTCACACCTCATACACTAATAGATCCTCTGGCCTACATCTCCCACATTCCCCCAGAATACAACCTCTCTGGCCTGAGCCCCTGCAATAGCCTGTGCTGTTCTCTTCTGCCTACCTGCCCTAAGATCAATCTGTCTTCTCCAAAGGGCCATGATGATCTTTTTGAGTCCTCATGAGAACCCACTGTGCCCACTACTTCTCCCTCTTGGCCACCTCTCCAGTCAAGTCCTGCTCTCCCTTGGTGCCCCTATTCCACTGGCCTCTATGTAATCTCCATCTACCAGGTCACCCCAGCCATCCAGGTTCTAGTGATTCCCCTCTTCAGATGTCTTTGTGACTCACGTCCTTCAGTGGGGCAGCCCTTGGGCTTGTCTCCCGAGCCAGTGTTATGGGCTGAATACTTGTGACCCCTTTCAATTCTTAGGTTGAAGCCCAAATCTCTCTGTGGCAATGTTAGGAAGTACAACATTTGGGTGTGATTAGGTCATGAACATGCAGACTTCATGAGGAGAAATAATGCCCCTAAGAGCCATAAGACAGGTTGCTCCAGAGAACCATATGAGACCACCATGGGAAGATGGCTTCTACCAACCAGGGAGAGCCCTGGCCAGAATGTGACAATGCTGGCACCTTGACCTTGGACTTCTCGTCTCTAGAACTGGGGAATACGCTTGTTGTCAAAGCCCTCAGCTTGTTACGGCACACCAACAGACAAAGACAGTCCAAAATAGTGCCCTTCACATCTATTTGTCAGCTGGAGGAAGGAGAAGGCTGAGCAAGTCCCACAAGCGCCATCACAGGTGTGAGTCCCGGGCTGCTCAGGGCAACCTTCTGATCCCATATACTACATTCTTCAGCCCTGGAGAAGCTCCTAGCCTGGATGAGGGGCAGTCAAAGGGAACAGAAACTTCTGTGGAACATGACAGGTACTGTGGCAGGCCCAGACCTAGGCCCAGGCCCAAGCTGTGGGCATGAAGGGGAAGAGATACTCAGAATTCTCTCTGGAGCACAAGTGGCTACTACCTGAGGAATATTCACAGAAGGGCTTCCAATAAGAGAGCAGCAGGCACCAGGGCTGAGAAATACAAAGTTTCCAGGCCCAAATAAGATGTCAGTACTCCTGGCCCGAGCCCCAGGGATATCCTGTACTCTTCTGTCCACCAAAGTAGACTGACATTAGACTGAGATGGTATGGTCCCCAGGACCCAGTGTGCTCATCTCCTGGAAGAAAGCGGACTAGCATCTCCAAGCCATTCTGAACTCCCTCACTGCTCTGTTCTCAGTCTGACTGCTAATAGTTCCGGCAGGGCAGAGCCTCGATGGGTAATGGGACCTTTCTCGAAGAACACCCTGTGCTTGGCTATAATGTGCCCTTAGTATGCAAGTGTGCTGGATCCATTAGCTTCAAGTACACCATCATATTGTTTCCTCAAATACAATTACTTCCTACAATTACCCTCTAAAGAGACATGCCCCAAGATTTGGGGGAGAGGTTCTGGAAGGCCAGAGCTAAATCAAATCAGGATCTGACTTGTAGAGTTGAGGCTGGTACATGTGGCATGTGTGCAATTGGGGACCCTCAAGGCCCTCAGCTGTGCTATCGCTGTTGCCCCTCCAAGCCCTTTACCTCAGAGACTAAAGCCTCATCCAAGAGGATGAACAAGGACACCACTAGGGGAGAAGTAAGGCTGGAAGGCTCTTGAGAGACATGGCCAAGAGGAACTCTGCTCAATGCGTGGTCTGGTCCAAGTCTGGCTGAGTCTTCACAGTCTTGAAGCTCTGAGCTATCTTCTCTCTGACTCTATGTCCCCAAACAAAGTAGCTCAATACTAATGGTATTAATAAGAATCACATCAAATAAACACCTTCCTAAAGACCTGCATCCATTTCTTCACTCAGTCTTTAACAGTAGCCCTGTAAATGGGTCTTATTTCCATTTTATAGATGAGGAAACTGAGGCAGAGAGGGTTGGCCATTTGGTGGACACCTGTGGGGTAATGAATACCATTGAGGCCCTGCTCTGGGCAGTGGGTATGTAATGATGACTGAGTCTGATGCTAGCCTGTTGGGGGAGGGAACTAAATTGGGGGGGACAGAAAAAGGAGCCCACTCAGGGGTGGGAGTCTTGTAGAAAAAGGCCCTCTCCACAGGAGGAACTCTGGTCTCTGGAGGAATGATACCTGAAAAAAAATGTCTGAACGGGAAGGTGTGACTTGCAGGGATGTGGGATAAATGATAAAGTGGACGTGGAGCTTGCCAAGGTCCCGCTTGGAATGAATTGAGTGTGGTGAGGTACACAAGGGCCCAACAAAGGGCGTGTCTGATGTGGGGGGCAAGATGGGAGAGAATACAAGTTGGAGGGTGTTCTAGTTTGCTTCTCTATTGCTGTGATAAAACACTGAGCAAGAGCAACTTGGGGAGGAAAGGGTTCATCTGTCTTACAGGCTACAATCCATCATTGAGGGAAACCAAGGCAGGAACTGAAGGCAGGAACCAAGGAAGAATGGGCTTACTCCGCTTTCCCTGGTTTGCTCAACTACCTTCAGGATACAGCCCAGGTCTACCTGCCCAGGGATGGCCCAGTCCACAGCAGACTGGACCCTCCTTCATCAATCAGTAATCCAGCAAATGCTTCACAGATATGGGCACAGGGAAAATCTGATGGAGGAAATTCCTCAGTTGAGGTTCCTTCTTCCCAAGTGTGTCAAGCTGACAACTAAAGCTACTGGCAGAGGGTGAGCAGGGGCTGGGAGCAGTTGTGGTGAGGGGAGTGGCCCCACTGTAACAAATGGGATCTCACACACAT
>NW_008337664.1:359888-365034 GCF_000622305.1 Nannospalax galili | reverse complement strand
ACACACACACACACACACACACACACACACACACACACACACATCCCAGATGATTCTGCTTCTGCTGAGACGGAGAGGCTATCAGACGCTGAAGGAGAGAGCTCACAAAGGTGGCAGCTAAGGAAAGGGCTCTGGAAAGGGTTTAAGCCTGAGTGAGATGCAACATCTGTCCAAGCAGAGAGTTCTGGGTCTGTTTTGCCTTTTGAATACCAAGTGCTGCGAAGTCAAAATACTGTGGAATGTACAGGTGTCACATGGGACGGGCCATGGAGAGCGAAGCCTGGAGAGGGAGGCCAGAGCCACCTCCATACACAGCAAGGGCCAGTGCAGAGACCAGAGTGGAGGAATGGGATGGGGACAGAGTCAAGGCTCACCGCTGACTCCTGAGCAACGGAGAGAAAGAAATGCAGAGGTTTGGAGCAGAGGGAGCCATCTCCCAGCAGAGGCCCATCTGCAGTCCCACTAGATCGTAGACCAGGCTCTACCGTGGCCGTGGCTGAGGCTGATGTCTCCTTTGTCACTATGCACACTGCCCTCTCCAGGGGAGCTAAGGACAGATGTCCCCCTGTTCCTTCTGGCTTCTACAGGGTGGGGCTATGTGCTTGTCCATCAGACCAGAAACTGCCAGATTGTATCTCCTTCATCCCTTACCCCAGTGCACTTAGCAAACAGGGGATGCTCGGAATGCCAGTTACATTAAATTGAATCCACCATGTCAGTTTCTTATCTTATTCCTGTTCAGAGTGGGCTCGCCTAGTCTAGTATCTAGTCCCATAATTCAGTGTGCTCCACTTTGTGTGCCTCAGCAGCGCATGCACACCAGATTAGGATCATGGTCAATATCTGTTTTATTGTCCTTCCACACCAACACAGCAGAGCATGATCGATCGCCCTCCTGGCTGCTGATAAGGAGCAGGCTCAGCTCGGTCAGACAGGCCCTCGGGCGCCAGCAGAGCTCCCTGGCCACCCCAGCTCCAGAGAGCTGGTCTCTCAGCAGTCAGTGTGCCCCGCCCCACTCTGCCTGGTGATGCTCAAGAAGGGAGGGGATGTCCCACCCTCGAGCAGTCCTGTGTAGTACTGCAGTCCAGTACTGATCTGGGGGCAAGAGGGGAAATAACGTGGACCTGGTGGGCACTGGATACTCAGCCGTGACTTCTCTGCCCACCACCCGAGGGGCTTCCCAAGCAGACCAAAGTGAATGTTCCCTAGGGGCATGGCTTTCATGTCTTCCTTCATTCTTGGACCCCCACACTTAGGAACACCATCCAGAATAGGCTGGCTTCTGCCCTGTGGGTCACCTTCCCTGAGTATGTTGCTTGGGGTTAAGATCTCTCCATCCTGGATGCAAATAGAGAGGGTGATCTGACCTGAACCCAAAGAGTAGAGTGCCTTGCCCTGGTGGAGTGAGGAGAGGTGTGGTGAGGGCCTAGATCCTCAGCTGTGGTTTAGGCTTGCCTGTGCTGGTAACGTGGAGGCCTTAGGCACTGCTGACAGGCCCTGATCCCTGATGGCTGCACCCTGGTTCACTCAAAGTTGTCTTGGTTTTGCTGTGCTGTGCACCCCAGCCCTTCTCTTCTCCTTATTGGACAGACTTGTCCCCTGGTATGACAACTGTGCTTTCTGAGGATTTGCATCCTGTTTGGGAGCATTGTGCTTGCCCCGTGACAAGCAGCATGCTGAGCTGGCTGGTCAACTGGAACTTGCCCGGCTCCTTCCCTTTCCTTAGCCCCTACTGGCAGTGGAGCTGCAGAACATGTAAGGAGTCAGTTTTAATCCCATTTTGCAGATGAGGAAACAAAGGCCCTGATCCTTCCAGTCCATTTATACAAGAATACTCCTTTTCTTCTACTATACACGGCATGCTTCTCCCAAGATGGCCAGACTTTAGAGGCTAGAACAGTGTTGGCACTTAGGGTTCCCACAGCAACTGGGGTCTTCACTCTGTTCAGTTTGAAAGGGAACATTGATAGATGTGGCTCCCCCAGTCTGTTCCTTTCCCGGCCAGTACCCCAGCCACAGAGTATTCTGAGGGAGGAAATGGATGCCAGTTCCCCTCACCTGCAAGCAGGCCATCCCTGTGTGAGTAAGGCTTGCCTGAGACCTGAGATGGCCTTCTGCCCTCTGCCCTGCTTAGGGGCAGGAGGATCCCCTGCATGTTCTAAGGTGAGTGGCTGCTGGTTCCATCCTCCGAGGGCTGGACTGAACTGTTTAGACTTGGCAATACACTGGTCATGTAACAAGGGCTCAGGGTGGCTATGGACTCTTCAAGCCAAAGGAATGGCCCTGAAAATGTTTTCATTTTCCTCTTCCTTGCATGAAAAGACACCTCTGGAGCTTCCCAGAGGCCTGGCCTTTCCGCTTCTTGGTTTTGTCCCCTGTAGAGCCCCTCTTCTCACTCCGTGTCCTCTCCACACAATCACCCTCCATTAGTTGTCATGGCAACCAAGACAGGGCGAAGTCATTTTCTAGAAGGGGTCCTGTGCAAATTATGGCATTATACCAACTTATTGCCAATCTTTTTAATTAAAACATTTTGCTTTCAACTCTGCTAATGGCAGGGATCAGTAAACAGGGGAGATTGAATTACAGATATTGAGGCTCCCCCATCTCTTAACAAGCTTAATTACTAGTGGGAGCACAGTGACTTGGGGGAGGGGCTGTTAGCAATCAGGTAGGGCTGACCCAGGACAGCCACCCTGTGGAGATAACAATTGGAGCACACAGGCCTGAAAGAATATGCATTTTTAAAACTTTAAACTGTTGACGGACATAGTGAACTTCTAGAGTTATGACTACAATTCAGTTTCCAGGAGCTATATATGATGTCATGGTGCTGACTCCTCAGTTTTTATTTAATTAAATTGTTCCACTGACACCTGGAAACAGAGCTGGGTATCCTCTGTGTGTGACTGACCAAAGAGTCCTAGACTCATTGGCCCCAAAGGTCTGGCCTCTTTTCTGCTGAGGTGATGGGGAAGAGGGACTATTGTCCTACACACCCTCCCCCCAAGCAGTTAACATCCTCTGACAAAAGCCCCAGGGAGCACTTCCCCTCTGGGCTGTAGCAGAAAGCTATTCAGCAGGAAATGCCCTCAGATACCCTCAACCCCGTTCAGTGAGGAAAAACAAAGGCTCTGAGAAGGGTCTGTCCCAGCTAAGAAGACTAGAATGCAGTCTACTAGCCAAGGTTCCTCTGTGTATACTGAATTGTGTTAATTATATTCATTTCCTCCAGGTCATATAATGCCTAAGTAGGAACTACACCTGTTTAAAATGAAGTTTCCTGTTAATTAAAACTGCTCCTACTATGTGTATAAGACAGTATGTGCATAAGAATATATATGGTTAAGTTTGTGTGTTGTGTGTACAAGTGTACATTTGTATGAGTATGTATGTGGATTGACACATATGAGGTGCATGCATGAATGTCACGGAAACATGAGCATATGTACTTCTAGGCTTTTCACTCCTGCCAGTTGGAGCACCAGAGTTCCTGTTATTGAGCAGAACTTGATTCCTCATGGATGAAACAGACGTCACTGATGCACATAAAACCAAATCACAGAGAAAGGTAAAGGGATAAAAGATATACCCAGATGGGGGCTGGAGAGATGGCTCAGTGGTTAATAACACTGACTGTTCTTGCAGAAGACCTGGGTTCGAATTCTAGCACCCACATGGCAGCTAACAACTGTCCATAACACCAGTTCCAGGGGATTCGACAGCCTCTTCTGTCCTCTGAGGGCATTGCATGACATGGGTGCACTTACCTACACGCAGGCAATACACGCATACACATAAAATAAAAATAATTTTTAAAAAAGATATATGCAGAAAACCTTAGACAATAGCATTAAAAAGGCTGGCATAGGAATACTAATAGCAGACTTAGCAGATGCAATGCAGAAAGAATGAATGAGAAGATAAAGAGGGCACTGCCCTTATATCTGCCAAAAAATCCACTGGCCGTGGCATGTACACTTAATGCAATCCTGAGGCAGGAAGAAACTGATATGTCACTTTGGTAAAAGCCTTAAAATACCATAAATGAACAGAAAATGAGAAAAAAGTATGTAAAAGGAAAGGAAAAGCTAAAGTTGTATTTGCAGGAAAATTTATAGCTTTTCATTCAGTGAACAAGGAAGATTTTTTTAAAGTATTGAAATGAAAACAAACAAAAAACCACTTCTAATGAACAGAAAGCAATGAAAAGTCTTAAAAGAATCAAGAACATAAGTAAAGTAATGCCATTTTGGGCTCTTTCCTTTTCTTTTTTTTCTTCCCTTCGAGACAGGGTTTTCCTGTAGCCCTAGTTGGTCTAGAACTCGCTATTTAGTCCAGGCTGGCCTGGATCTCTGTGAGATCCACCTCTGCTGGGATTAAAGGTATGTGCCACCATGCCAGGTGCGTTTTGGAATGTTTTTTAAGGCAAATGAAACAGATAAGTAAAAACTCTGTTTTGAGAACCCAGGCACCTGAGTATTCCCCATCTCCTCGCCCCCATCAGACCTAGTCTCTGACTTGGAACAAGTTATGGCTCTAGTGCACAGGGACTGTAGATGACCTCTAAGGATGTACAGCTTAGACAGCCTGTACTTTGTAAAATAGTGATGTCAACTTCATTTCCTAGACTCTTTACAAGAACACAGGACAAGAAAAGAGAGTTAAGGCTGGTCATGTTCATGTTCAACCAGAGCTCTGCGTACTACGAGATTCAATTTGAATTGACATGTCATAAGTCCAGTGTGAATGAGCACTTTCCCAACTCCTTAGTCACTCAACATGCTGGCTGGATTAATTATTTTTCTCATCATTGTAATCAAACCCCTGACAAGCAGCAACATAAGGGAGGGAAGATTTCTTTTGGTTTAAGGTTGTGGTCAGGGAGCCATAGTAACTGGGGCCCCATCCATGACGGCAGAAGCTTGAGGCAGGCCTGCTACATCAAAGTGAATCAAGAAGCAAAGAGACTGAGTCTGGAGGTGGAGCTGGGCTTTCAGCTTCAAGCCACCATCTCTCTTACCTCCAACCCCCAGTGACCCATTTCCTCCAGTATAGGCCCTATATTCTAAAGGTTCCAAAACTTCCCAAAGCAGTTATACCAGCTAGAGCTCAAGTGTTCAAACACATAAACCTGTGAAGAATA
>NW_008337664.1:354691-359776 GCF_000622305.1 Nannospalax galili | reverse complement strand
GGTTCAACTTCAAAAGTCTACATAGTCTTAGAGTTCCAATAGGGTTTAGAAGTCCAAAGTTCAGTCTCTTCTAAGACCCAGGTAGTCTCTTAAGTTTGAGCCCTTGTGAAATTTTATAGATGATGATAGATAGATGGTATAGATTAGAAATATATATATATATATATATATATACATATCTCCAATATATAATGACACCGAATGAACATTCCCCTTCCAAAAGGGATGAATGGGGAAAAGACTGGACCAAATCAAGACCAAAACCCAGCAGGGCCAACGCTAAATCTTGCAGCTCCATGTCCAGCATCCAGGGCTTGCTGGTAGTGTCATTTGAGTTGCAATGGGTTTAGCCAGTCATGTCCATTCAGCTCTATAAGCTGCAGCCTCTCTCTGTGCTGGCTCCACTTGGTGCCTGCTGCTTTCCTTGAAAAATATTCCATGCCCCTAGATTTAGCATCTCCAATATCCTGGGCTCTCTACTCAGCCTAGGCCTCATCTTCACAGCTTCATGCAATGAATGGCCTCTCAGAGCTTCCTTGAAGGAAATCCAATCCTGTCACGTTACCTGGTGTCCTAGTTACTTTCTATTGGTGTGATTTAAAAAAGCCACAGTCCATCATTAAGGGAAGCCAGGGCAGGAACCTGGAGCACAGACCATGGAGAAACACGGCTTGCTGGCTTGCTGTCTGACCGTTGTCAGTCTGCTTTCTTATACAACTCAGGCCCAGCTGCCCAGGGGTGGCACTATCTGCAGTGTGCTGAGTCTTCCCACATCACTCAACAGTTAAGAAAATGCTCCACAGACATGGCCACAGGCCAATCCATGGAGGAAATTCCTCAACTGAGTTTCCCTCTACCCAGATGTGTCAAGTTGACAACTAAGGCTATCTAGCACATCTGACCTTAGTGGCTTTCTGGAACCTTGGTGCAAGCCTATATTGCCCCATAACTCTTGCATTTTGTATGTCTCCAAATTAGCACCACGTAGATTATGGTACCACACACTCTGTTTCCAGATTGAAATGTGGCTTGGACCCCATGGACCACAAATGCAGCAGCCTCCCTCTACCTTCAAAACTGAACCTGGGAAAGCACATCCTTTGGGTATTTTCCAGCAGGGCACCCAGGAGGCTCCATCTTTTCAGGCATTTTCCCAAGGAATGGATAATTTCAAGTGGCTTTTCAGTTTTATGTCTGTAGCCTTCGATGGGTGGCCAATCACTTTTCCTATTGTCCCCAGTGCAACATGGCACTAATCACATTGTCCACATCTTACTCTGTCTGCAACTTTAACTGCATTGATGCATCTTTCCCCACCAGGCTGGAGATTTTCTCATTTTTCTTTTCTGCTTTTTGTTCTGTGTTGCTATCATCTAAGTGAATGCAGTGAGCTATAACCACACCACAGCATGGATGCTATGCTGTCTTGCAATTTCTTTTGTTGAACACACTAGTCTATTATTATTATTACTTTTTGGTCCTTTTGAGACAGGGTCTCCCTGTAGCCCCAGCTGTCCTGGAACTCACTATGTAGACCAGGCTTGGCCTTGAACTCACAGAGATCTGCCTGCCTCTGCCACCCGAGTGCCGGGAATAAAGGCGTGCGCCACCACGCCCGGCTTAGTCTATTATTTTTAAAATAATCCTTACTCAACTTTTCAGGACATGGGCAGACACAACCAAATTGTTTCCCAGAATAGAACATAAGTGGCACCTAGCCCAGTTCCTCATAGAGTCCTTGTTTCCCTCTGAAACCTAATGCGCCTGTGTCATTGTCTGTACTTCTGTTTGCATTCTAGTATTCCTTAATTCCACTAGAACAGCCCATTAAGCTTTGGTTACAGCATTTAGGGTCCAGAAGCTTCAAATTCTTCCACACTCTTTTGAAAACCAGTTCTGAAAGCTAATGCCGCACAGGCAGGTTTTCTCATAGCAACAGGAACAACCCCACTTCTTGGTTTCTGTGTTAGTTACTTTTTTGTTGCTGTGACTAGATTCCTGACAAGAAACATCTTAAGGGAAGAGGGACTTATTTTGGTTCAGTTTCATGACAAGGAAGGTGTGGAAACTGAAGCTCCATTAAAGGTGATTGGTGGATCAGAAAATGGAGAGATTGGGCCACAAGCTGGACTGGGCTATAACCCTTAACATGCCTCCCTAGTGACTTCACTTCCTCTAACTAGGCCTTACTTCCTAAAATTTCCACAACCTCCCCCAAACAACTCCACTTATTGGGGACCTAGTGTCTAAACACATGGACATGCAAGGACATTTCACATTTAAAAAATGTTTGAAGAGCACCTACCACAAGCTATGCCAGGTAGTAGAGGGGAATAGAACCTGGATTTTGCACTTCTCTCCTCAATATGTGAAGAGGGCACATGGTTGGTAGCAGGGTAATATTATACTGGTAAATTGTCACGTGCTGTTTGAGCTCACTGAGACGCTGACTCTGAAGATGGGATTGGCCCTCCCACTTCAGACTCAATCTTATTATCTCAAGATGTGTTCTCCAAGACTTTTCCAGGTTCAAGCTGGCCCCTTGACCCTGTGACAAGGAGGAGAACAACAAAACAGCCTAAGAGTAAAGGCACTATGCAGTTGAGAACTGCTAAGATGTAAATTAACTTCAACAGAGGTATTACTGACTATAATAAAACTAGCTAATGGAATTAGTTTCAGTACTATTTAGATTTTATTTATTCTTAACCTAATCTGTTAATGTTTCCTTTTGTCCTTCCTGTCTCCTCTGATTTATGTTCTTAGATTGACAAGGTTTTATTAACTTCCTTCAGTTATTTAGCTCTTAAAAAGGAAAAAGATGCTACCTCAAATCTATATGGAAACTTAACTCTTTCTTTAGGCCACTAATTACCTATACAAAATGACATCTAAGCTGGTTGGGTAAAATCCTATTTGTTGAATACCATTTTTTTTTTAGTTTACTTTCATGGTGTTTTAAGATGTATTCATTTTGTTTGTCTACTTCAAATGTGTTTTTGTTTAAAAATGATAAACCAACCACATTCTCAACAAAGACTATATAACTAAATATGTATATACAGTCAACATACATTTATGTTTCTTAAAATTAATTTACTTGGTATCATACTAATTTTTAAGGAAAATCTCATACAAACTAAAAGTGTTAAATTAACACCAAAATATTTTTTTCAGCCAAAATATTCTCTCTTTAATCTACAACATGGTTCCTGGTACTAAAATATGTAAATTAATTTTAAGTACTTCTCTCCCTATCTCTCTCTATCTCTCTTTCTCCCTATCTCTCCCTCCCTCTCTCTCTCTCACCACTGTCCTTCTAGGGCTCTACTAAACCTCTACTAAACCACCACCCTTCTAGGGCTCATCTTCCCTCAGCCTCTACTAAACCTCGGGATCAACTTGTTCCAGAAGCTTCCCTCCCTTCTGGCTCACTGCATTTTTCCCACTTTTCTCCCATCCTGTTCCTTGTACTTTGTCTTCATCTACTGGCTGGTCACACCACCCTCTCATTCCAGGGTTTTCTGCTCCTCTAGCTTGCCTCAAGAGCACATGTGTGTCGGAAAACCCCTTCCTTTCTCTGGATATAGAATGCTATTTCCAGAGATAGGAACATGCACTACTTCCTGTCCAGGACAGGATCTTGCCTTTCCTCTCCCTGATGATCTGATGCAGGACGCCACCTTCTGGGACTTGGAAATAACTTGAAAATAATAACTCGAACCTGAGCAACAAATAAAAGGACGCTTTGTTTTGATGCCTGGTTCTCCTCGCTCTCATTTTGCGTGACTGATGCCAAACCCCTTTTCCTCCTACTCTCTCCCCATCTCTCTCTCTTCCTTTCTGGTCCCTCTGGACAGAGAATTCTCTTTGTTTCCCCTACCTGCCTGCTCAGTTCTTTCTCTATCTCCTCTTCATTCTGTACATAATCTGTCACTATGGGAACCATCCACTCAAAGTCTCAGGGTCTCACACCTCTTGCTTGTCTTCTTAAATCCTTAAAACAATTAGGACTTTCAGATACAATCAGGCCAAAACTCCTGAAGTTCCTGTGCACCACTGCCTGGCCTCAGTACCTTAGATAATGACTCTGGCCAGACACCAGAATCTTAGACTTCAATATTTTGAGAGATTTAGAAAATTTCTGCCATCATAAAGGCAGTCTGAATTACCATACAGCCAAGCTTCCTTTGATCTCTGTGCTAAGCCCTCCCTCTGGGTCCCATGTTCTTCCCATGAGGTTCTTCTGGCTAAGACAGTTTCATGGAATCCCACCCCACCATGGCCCCCCCTTCCCCCCTCCACCTCAGCTTTTGATCCTACCACAGCCGATGAACTGCCTCCAATTAGGACCCATCCCCAACCTCCTCCTGCTCCCCAGCCTGAGGCACAGCCAAGTCCTCCCCATGCTCTCCCCTTGCTATACTCTCCCTTGCCTCTCATTCCAGGGCCCAACCCAGCTCTTCTCCTTTCTCCAACTCGAACTCCCTCTCCATGCCACAATCTTCTCCCTCTGTAGCGCCGCTCTAAGTCCATCACCCGCTCTCCTTCTACTAACTCTCCTCTACTTGAGGAAATCCAAAATCTTAAACATCTCCTTGCCAAATATTCCTTAGTCTCCCCTATTCTGGCTTCTAGCTCAAATAACCCACTTATCCCTCCTGTATCTAAATTCTACTTTGATTCCAGACCCCTGCCTCCAATACCCCTGCCCCTCCATCCCCTCATGGACAGGACACCCCTCCCATCTCTTCCCCTCTAACAGTTATAAAGTCTGAACAAGGTTATAGCACAGTTTTCCTTAATTGATTATGCTGGAGGTTGTAAACATCAATTCAATAATGTTTAACTATGTACCAATTGCTTTTTTCCACCTAAAGCAAGGTTTTGGTAGACCACTCTCTAAACTACATAAGGTAAAAGATTTACCTACAAACTTATAAAACACAATATGTACACGGGTAGTATCAACTTATTACATTATCTTATGTATGTAATTTAGATTCAGTGTTCTTTTAATAAAATGATGCTGCATGCTACTTTCTTCTGAGTCAAACAACTACCATCTTCACGAATCCAATTGTG
>NW_008337664.1:329810-353893 GCF_000622305.1 Nannospalax galili | reverse complement strand
TAGCAGCCATACTTTGGGGCCTATACTAATCTGGTCAGAGGGTCTTAAAGGACAGTTTTTGCCCCTTGCCCTCTAAGGTCAACTATGTTCCAGGAGACTATGGAACATCTCTCAAAATGTCCTGTAACTGTGATGAGCCACCTGTCCTCTTGTTCAGGGAGGCCATGGAGATCCTACCAGTTGGACTTGAACCAGTGTCCAGTCTGCAAAGAGGAGGGTCAACACAGAGGAAATATTTCCTCCATGCTTCCAAGCGAAGCCCTGGTCAAGCAGGACCTCTTATCTTCACATAGATGGAGCTGGTAAAAGAAAAGCCCGAGGAGCCAGGGGCTCCCCCCAAGCCCATGTGGCCCCTGAGGACCAAATCCTCATACAGCCTTAAGAGTGAAAATAAATTGGTTTATTTGGGCCAACAGTATGGTCTTAAACACCCAAAAGGAAAGTATAACCAAAAATTAAAGTCATCAGTATATTTTAAGGGTTCAAGGGATTACACAACCCAGACATTAGA
This sequence comes from Nannospalax galili, assembly GCF_000622305.1. Lineage (NCBI taxonomy): Eukaryota > Metazoa > Chordata > Mammalia > Rodentia > Spalacidae > Nannospalax > Nannospalax galili. The sequence goes on along the minus strand of NW_008337664.1, from coordinate 353,382 downwards.
CATAAGTTCTTATGTTATTTAGACAATTATTTCTTATTGATGATTTTCTACCCAATAAGACAACGTTACTCAGATGTAAGACTTCAAACCTTGGTCTACAATACTATAGTGCCCACCTATAGCTAAGGGAGGCAACCCACTATTGTTCTAGCCTAAAAAATAAATGATGGCTAAATTTGTTTTTTCCTCTGTCTAGAAGCCTTTAAGGGGTTGATACTGATTCTAGCCACTGCAACAGCTATCGAAATACCTGAAAACAAATCCTGAGTCCATCACTCTCAAGTTCAGCCCCGGCAGAAGAAAAGAAAAATGAAAAATGAGCTATTACCTTGGTGCTAACCATTGCTCCTTGCCTCTTCAGATGTTTTCAGGACCAAATTCAAAAACTGACTCTTACAATTTTAATCAGTTGTTACTTTCCTTCCTTCCACATGTACACAAGTGCCTGTCAACCATCAAGGACCTTGTTGAGATGCATGAAGAGGGAACCCCCGCTGTCTGACTGAACCCTAATCCAGCTCCCCGGCCACATCCACCCTGTCCAGCAGGAAGTAGCAAGATGACAACGGCGTCCCCTATCCTATAACACAAAAGGCTGGAATGTTAAGGTTCAGATAGCCCCACCCCCTCACCAACAGTATCCCAAGGACTTCTCAAGCTCCTGAGAAGAGGGAACCTAACTTATAAGCACCTTGGTCTTTGAAGTCAAGAGAAGCAGACTTTTCTCCACTGTTTGGCCAACACAGCAGGCTTCCCCTTTGATCTCTAAAGACAGGTTTTAACAGTCCTGCTCTCCCACTCCCCTGCCCAACTTAAAAAAAAAAAAAATACATCTTCCCGCCTTCTGCAGGAGGCAAAAGCCTCCCTTTTTAAAAGACCCCAGCTCAAGACCTGGGCAGACATTTTCCCTGCCCAGAAGGGAATCTGTCCCATGTGTTCCTTTGCTAATAAACCCTATTTTGATGGAGTTTTAGCTGTGTCTTGGTGCTTCTTCCTGATCAACCCTATTCGCATACGGCTACTTTTTATCTATCAGTTGGCAACGCTTCTGCCCCACAAGACAAAGGGCTCTGTGAGTGCAGGGAACAAGGCCGCATCCTATGGACACACAAGCTGTGATGGCACTAGCTTCCAACCCAGACTTTTCTCTTTTTGACTGGGAGCCCACCCATGTTCTCTGGCTCTGGAGAGCTTCAGGAAGAAGAGATTTTCCCCAAAGATTCTGACCCTAGAGGGGCCCCCAGATTGTCTCTTGGCATCTTCTGAGGAGCACAGCTGCACTCCCCTGGCCTTCCCTCAGACATCCTGATAACTAGAACATCCATAAAATATTACCGCTCCAGTTCCTAGTGCTAATCAGATGTCCATTGCTGTGACAAATAACTTAGGAGAAGGAAAGGTTTATCTTTGGTCAATTTCAGATGTCTCCATCCATGATGGTCTCTCGGTCTTGCTGTTTGGGGTCTGTAGTGGCACAGTACAGCATGTGGTGGGGAAGGCCTAGTCAACCCCATGGTGGCTAAGAAGTCACCCAACATCTCCTTCAAGAGCATTACTCAAATGACCAGACATCTCCCACTAGGCCCTACCTCCTAAAGCTTTCATACCTCTCAAATGTGTTACAGGCTGATGACTGAGCCTTTGGGGGAAATTCTTCCAAACCACAGCATTCTTTACCACATCATTTTCTATTTTTTAAAAATATTTTATTTAATGTGTACAAGTGTATTGTTTGCCTGTATGTGAGTGCACCTGTGTCATGCAATGCTGCGGAGGTCAGAAGAGGGCTTCAGAGTCCCCTGGAACTGGAGTGAAGGATGGTTCATAGCCGCCATGTGGGTGCTGGGAGTCGAACCTGGGTCCTCTGCAAGAGCAGTCAGTGCTCTTAACTGCTGAGCCAGCTCTCCAACCCTTACCACATCATTTTCTAAGGGAAATATATCCTCTTTTTGTCCACAGTCACTCCCATGTCACAGACAAGGGAAATTGAGGTACGAAAATGTCATATCCAAGACCCCAAAGCAGTATGAGGGAGTGAAGCTTTAAACTGGGAACCCTGACTCCCAGCCCCACCCTCAGCTGCTGACCCTGGCCTGCCCTGGATACCTCATAAACAGTCATTGGTGAGACAAGCTGTCACCTGCGTCTTGTCTTATGGCTCCCCAGCATGCTCTCTACTCAGGGGCTGCGTCAGTCTTACCTCCCAGCGGGCAGGAGAGCCAGCAGCTGAATTACAGCAAAACCCCTCTCCCAGCAGAGCAGGAGACCCAGACAACTGGGTCGACCCTAATCCATTTCCAGCCTGGATTTTTTACTGTGCTCTGCAGCTGCCTCAGGACTTGAGTGACCACAGTAATAGTCACGAGTCCTATCAACTGTCCTTCAGTGGGAGCTGTTGACATGCAGATTGCAGGCAGGTGGAGGGTGGGGAATCCTCTCCCCCTCCTTGATGTATATGAGAATACAGACCCCAACCACCAAGCCACTGGGAATTTCTCATCTGCCTATGTTGTGTCTCCAAAGTGAAAGCTAATTAATACTGTAGACCCCATCCTCGGCTGCAACCATATGGGCAGCCTGGTAAAAATGACCACATTATGCCCAGAGGAGGTGTGTGCTTGTGGTGCTATTGTTTAAGATGGCTGGCCATGGGGCTGGAGAGATGGCTCAGTGGTTAAGAGCACTGACTGCTCTTGCAGTAGACTCTGATTCGACTCCCAGCACCCACATGGCGGCTACGAGCAGTTCTTAATTACAGTTCTAGGGGAATCCGAAAGCCCTCTTCTGACCTCTGCAGCATTGCACGACACGTGTACACTCACATACATGCAGGCAATATACTCATACATATAAAATAATAAATTAAAAGAAAGATGGCTGGCCATTCACGAAGGCAGAGATTTAGGGTTGTGGATGGATGTGAATAAGGAGAGCCTCCATCTCTGCACAGCAGACATACAGCCCTGCATTTCTGTGCTCCCTATCAGGTGACTTACCAGCCCTCACCATGTAGGAGTCTCTGCTCTGCTCATTCTGGCCATGCAGCTGCTGCCAGGCCTAGTGGTGGCTCCTGTGGCCCAGGAATGAGGGAGCCATGCAGCTCCCTTCTGTCCATGTTGTAAGTGTATCTTGATAGAGCTTCCCAGCAGACCCAAATCTAGAAAATGATGTAGAGCCCTGCCTGTCCCAGGCACAACTCTCCCCAGTTTGACGTGCTAGTCTCCTCCCTGGACTTCCAAAGGACATAGGTCTGTGCCACTGGGCCCTGGGGATCTGAGGGAAGCTTGAGCCTGTTTCACCATGGGGAAAGGCCCTTTCCTATCTCTGCCTCCTTCTGCTCCTCAGCTATACTCCCCGGGCCCCTAGGACAGACAGTGGTCTTCTCCCTAGTCTCTGTTCTCCCTGGTGTGGTCCAGAGCTGGCCTAGGTATGTGCCACTGGCTATCAGAAGTGCAGGCCTGAGGTTGGAAATGGTGCAGGGATGCGTGGACTCCCACAGGCATATGCTGCCTGAAGAAGGGGACGGTGGAGGTGGGGCATCCAGGCTCTCAGGCCCCATGACTGATGGCCTGTTTGATTACACTGGGCTTTGCACAGCTCTGCTCTAGGGCAAATGCTGTCAGGAAATCCCAGGAGCCTTTCATCTTGTTCAGGGTTGACTGAGGGCAATTCAGAGGGAGGTTGGCACCCTGTATGGAGATGTGGCCCTCCCCCACCCACTAGCCTGAAGAGCCCACACTCACAACTGGCAGGGTCCAGCTTCCATTGTAAGCTGTCCCTGTTGGAGTGTACCAGGCCCAGTCCTCACCCCAGGCAGTTTATGGGAGGGATAATCGGGCAGTCCAGCTGGAAGGCCCAGATGAAGGTAGGGCCACAGAGGCCACAGCATTTGAATTTTGGGCTCCCATGCAACATGGGACAAGAGTCATTTTAGGGGTGATTCTCATGACCAAGAGCAGGCTTGGGGTCTCTCCCAGGTGATCCTGGAGCCGCAGAAAGTCAGTTCTATGTGACAGCCTCTGCTTACCTCAGTCCTGCTCGGGTGCAGCTGCCATGAGCCTGTCTGGGGGCAGCTTAGGTCTGAGCCTGAGAGGACAAAGGCCTTCATTGATCTGCGTCGCCCATGAGCTCTTAGACTTAGTGTTGCTGTGACAAAACACCCTGGAAAAACACCTTAAAGAGGGAAAGTTTTATTTTGGCTTCCAGTTTCAGAGGGTTCAGTTTGTGGTTACTTAGCCCAATCATTCTGGGCCTGAGATGAGAAAATATGTGGTAGAGCAACAGAGGGGGAGAGGGAAGGAGAGAGAGAGGAAGGCAGGAAGGGAGAGGCAGGCTGGGGACAAAATATATGCCACAAGGGCATGCCCCAGTGACCTACTTTCTCTAACTAGGTCCCACCTCCTGTGAGTTCCACTGCCTCCTAATAGTTCATTCAATTATGAGTCCATCAATAGACTGATGAGATCATAGTCTTGTGATCTAATCACTCCTGAACACTACTGCATTGGGAACCAAGTTTTCAGCACAAGTCTTTGGAGGACACGTCACATCCAAACCACAACAGGCTCCACAATGGCTCCACTGGGCCCAGCATCTACCTAAAAGCCTGAATTGTTTCTCTGCTGTTGCCTGCGTTCTCTGACCCAGGGACCCAGGGAGAGCAGCCTCCTCCCTTGCCTCCATCTGGTCTTTCCTTCCCCAGCTAAGAACCCCCTCATTGGAGTCACTGACAAAATCCCAGTGAACACGGATGTGTGGTGCATAAGGCGCATTTGTGTGCATAAGTTTGTGGTATGATGCGTTATGTGTGTATGGTGTGCACGTTTGTTGTATGTGTATGTGTGCTGTGCCCTACATGTGTGATTTGGAGTAATATATGTGTGCATGTGTGTGCTGGGTGTTGTATATACATGCATAAATATGTGCTGTGTATTGTGTGTTTGTGTGTACCTATGTAAGGTATGTATATGATATGGTGTGTGCACATGTGTGGTTATGTGTTTGTGGAGAGAGTGCATGTTTATATGTATGTGCATTATGTGTATGTATGTGTGAATGTGTGGGGAAGACTGGGTTGGTGGGTTGTATATATATATGTGTGGTGTGTGTGTATATAGTGTATGTGTGGTATAGTATGTTTGTGTGTGCAAAGCATGTATATGTGGGTTGTATGGTATGCAGTATGATGTGGATGTGGTGTGTGATGTGTATGTCTGTGCCATGTATATATGTGTAGGTGTTTTTGATGTCTGTGTGTCCTGAATGGTGTGTGTTGGTATGTCTATATATAGATGTGCATGTGCGGATGTGCTGGGTGTATGTGTGTGTACTATGTAGATGTGCACTGTGTATCTATGTATGGTACATATATGTGTGGTGTGTGTAGTATGGAGTGGCGTGGAGCATGAGTTGTATATGTATGTATGTGTGTGGTGTGTGAAGGATCATGAATGTGTATGGTATGTACATGTGGGGCTTGTGGGTGTGCATGTGTGTGTGGCAGCCTGTGATCCAGGGCTCTGTGACTGCTCACTCTGTTGTCCTTGGAGGAAGCCCCTGCCAGAGCTGCATGGGGCTACGTCCTCCCTTTGGGCACACTAAGGATCAGCCCTGTGCTCAGACACAATATCACCTGTGTCACTGACTCTGGTCACCACAGAGGACAGGGGCTGTGGCCAGCAGTGACACAGGTCAGGCATGGAACTGAGGCTTTCAGCCAGGAGGCCCTGACAAAAGCACATTCAGGCTTCACCTGGGGTTGGTGCTCCTCTGTGGAGGTTCATGATGCTCCTCTCAGGGGTGCATGGTCCTCCTCTCTGGGGTACATGGTGCTCCTCTCTGGAGGTGCACATTCCTCCTCTGTAGAAGGGCTGGGATACATGGTGTGGCCAGGACCATGAGAAGGTGTCCCCTTCTCTGCTGCATCCTGGAAAGGTAAGTCAAGAAGCATCACCTCCCTTTCCACAGTATTCACTCCTGAGGCTTTAGGTGCCACGTCAGACCTAGTCAGGTTCATAGGAGAAACTGAAGAGCAGATCTGCCTAATGAGGCTCCTGGTGGTGTTTGAGCTCAGCATTCTTCCTTCCTGACCTTACACATTCTCCAGAGGAATCCTGAGGCCCTGGGCTCTGTGGATGGCAGATGTCTCATTCTCATATTTAGTGTGCTGAGGACCAGGGTTCTCGTTCTCTCTCTCTCTCTCTCTCTCTCTCTCTCCCTCTCTCTCTCCCCTCCCTCTCTAATGTGTATGTATGGTAGATACATATATTTGCATATGCACATGACATGTGCTATACCTGTATGTATACATGTATGAGGTATGTGCACATGATATGTGTGGCATGTGTTGTTATATATATGACATACATGTATGTGTGGTACATGTTGGCCTGAGTCCCTGAGATTAGGGGGCTTCTCTGTCAACACCAATTCCCACATCCCTGGCTAGCCTGCTGGCCTCATCATCATGCATCTGAAATGTGCTAGTCCCAAATGAGATACACTTTGCAGTTCAAAATACACCCTGGAGTTTGAAGGCTTTGTGGGAGGAAAGAATATAAATATACCAACTATATTTGTATTGATTTCATGATATCCAAATATTGTTTTGGCATAGAAGGTTAAATAAAATTTATTATTAAAATCAGTGGCACCTCTTCTGAGGTTTTTTTTTTTTTTTTTTTTTTTTTTTTTGTGTGTGTGTGTGTGTGTGTGTGTGTGTGTCAGGGTCTTACCATGTATCCCCAGCTGGCCTGGAAATCACTATGTAGGCCAGGCTGGCCTTGCTTCACAGAGGTCTGCTGCCTCTGCCTCCTGATGCTGGGATTAAAGGTGTGCACTACCAAGCCTGGTTGTCTTTTGCTTTTTAACAAATGGTGCCAGAAAGGGCAGGAAATGCCTGTGGCTGCCCTGCTGTTGGTTACTGTGGCTTGTGCCAGCTGGTCTCCCTCAGAAGGATGGTGCCTGCCCACACAAGCACTCGTGTTCCTGAGTACCCTGCACCCTGCAGACTCACCTTCTCAACCTGTGCAAAGGGTTGTTCATGTACCTTGTTCATATTCTGTACCTTCCACAAGGCCACGTGGCCAGTGCGAGGAGCTCCATGGCTGTGTCCTGTGCCTGTCCTCTTGGAGTTGTAGAGACTTAACCTCATGCCACCCCAACTGCCACAATCTCCACTGAGCTGCGGTGACATGTTTCTCTTGAATTTCTCAGGAGTCAGCTTCAGAGCAACCACGGAAAGCCTACTGGTTTCTTCAGCCTCCTCACAAAGGCCCAAGGCTCTCCAGTTGCTGTGTGGCTACCTACTGGCCACCATGGCCCATGCACTCAAGAAAGCCCTTCATCCAGACCACAGCTCTACCCTGGGATGTGTCCACAGAATGAAGCCCTTTCTTGTGGGAGTCGTCTCTGGCAGATGAACATCGGATTCTTGCAGGGAACATGCATTGCTCAAGGACTCATCCCTATGCCCTGAGCTGGGGCAGGGTAAGCCTGGCCCCGTGTCCTCCCACTGGGTGCCAAGTTGACTGCCAAACAGCAAAATCCCAGGAGCAGCCTTATACATGCTGTGTTTCTGGCATCTCTTGATTTAGTCGAATTGCCACCTTAAGTAACTGATATACCACATTTAGTCTTCTATAAGTATACTCCATGATGGGCACATAACGAGGAAAACACCAAGTGATGCTTTTCTCTTTTCTGAGACTGTGTTCCCATCACTAAGCAAGCATGGCTACAGATAAAAAGAATGATTTTCTAAATATACATAAATTACCCAAACTAATTCCTGAAGAATAGAAAATACAGCTATAATATATTCCACAAAGACCCATAACATAATTCAATAGCCTTCAACCTTAGTAATAAAGGGAATGGATGGATATACATGCAAGCATGTAGCAACCCAAAGGCATTTGGATTGTGTGTGTGTGTGTGTGTGTGTGTGTGTGTGTGTGTGTGTGTGCGCGTGGTGCGCTAGCGCATGCTGAGACAAAACACTAAGGGCAGGACTCTTGTTTTCATCTGATAGTGTCTTGGATGCAGCTAACTGAGATCAAGGAATGGGGCAGTGAATCAGCTATAAGTCTGAGGATTCCCCAGAGTTACCGCAACAGAAACTGTACAAAAAGATCAAGGGGTTTTTAATGTATAAACTTTGACTTACTAAAGATATGATCGAGTAAAAGATCCCCATTCACAAAAGCAGTAATGGTAGAGGCATGGGACCTACATGAAGAAAACTTGGAACTACTATTGAAGGACAGTAAATGGCTCGTACTAGATAATAAGATGTGTTCTATAACTATGATTGTGATAATTTGACATCACATAAGAACTGACAAGACAGAGTCTGGTCTTAGGTTGCAACAGAGGCTCCATAGGAGACATTGTGGCTGTGTAGCAATGGGGGCAGATAATTCAGTAAATAACAATTTTAACAGAGCAGTTATATGGTTAATAAAAAGCTCTTTTTGATAGAACAAAATAATTTTGCTCTAAATCAATACCAGACATAGAAGCAATTTAAGTAAAAACATAAAACCATGAAATAATTAGAAGTAAGCACAATTTTTTTAAAAAAGAAGACCTGTCTAAGCTATTTGTTTACTAAACATTTAAAAGCTTTAGTATGGTGAAACAAATTGAGGGGAAGTATGTGTAACGTCTACGAAGGCAAGGATCTTGTTTCCTAAACTGACCAAGAGTTCTCACTAGTAAGAAAAAAAGAACTTAGAGAAATGGGCAAAAATATCTTTAAAATATTCAGCTCTGCTCGTAGCTAAACACAGTAAATGCAAACTAGGATGCAGCACCTTGTTTTCTAAGCATGTTCGTTGTATCATATTCTATTTAAAAATGTGGAAATCTTTTCTAAAGCAATTTGGCAATATTCCTTTAAGAATTTACTCATATTTACCTGTGGCTCAAGTTAGTTTTAGCTGACTCTTTGGGATGTTATAGGCAGAAACTGATTCTAAGGACACATTTTTTTTTTCAATCAAAATGTTGTAGAGGATTGCCTATGAAGGCCAATGTGTGGTCACAGTGGGAAGCTGGCTCAGGACCATCCATCACACTGGTACTCATTAGAGAATCCACCCACTTGAACGCCTGAAGAGGGCCTTACTTCTGCAGTGTGATAAGGCAGAGTGGGCAAGAAGGTGCTACCTGTGTGTATACTCAGTCTACACAGATGGTTTTCTGGAAGTATCTACAAGAAATGGTTCACAGCAGTTATTTGGGTGGAGAACGTGCTGGGTGGCAGGTGCTGACTTTTCCCTGAATTTCCCGTATTTTAGTACTGTTTGAAATTTATTGTGTGCTGCTATTACTTTGAAGAAAAACCAAAGCAAAATGACAACAAAGAAAACCAACCACAAGACAAAGCAGAAATCAGCTCCCTCTTAAAATTTTTTCTGATGTATTTATTTTTATTTTATGTGTATGAGTGTTTTGCCTACATGCAAGTGCACCACATGTGTGCAATGCCTGCAGAAGTCAGAAGAGGGCATTGGATCCCCTGGAACTGGAGTTAGCCGCCACACGGGTGCTGAGAACTAAACCTGTGTCTTCTGCTCTTAACCAGGGAACCATCTCTCCAGTCTCCTTCGTTCTTTTTTGTTGTTGAGGATCAAACCCAGGGCCCTCCATACGCTACCACTGAGCTCACCACTTTAACAGAGGGTGCCAAACACCCTATTTATCCTAAGAAGTATGTACATACTAAACTTGAAAGACCTGGAAAGTCGTAAGGGTCAAAGATAGAATGAAAGCCCTCACAGCATTGTGGGGTATGAGGCCAGTGCTGGGGTCTTGGGGTGCTTTGACCTCAGCCTTGCTGTACGAGGGGAAGACGTAGCTCTCCCTGAGGTTACGCTGTACCTTCTCTCCAGAAAATGCCAGTGGGGGTGTGGAAGCTCCAGGAAAAACACTGATTCAACTGTCTGTACAACACTTGTCAGGCAGTTGACAAATGTTGCAATGCTTGGTCTGTAATAAGTCATAATGGCTCCTGGCCTAGCAGGCTTGAACTCCTTGTCAGGGCTTTGCTCTTAAAGGCATCACAGAATTGATAGGTGGGGATCGGACGCCTGCTCTCTGTAATGCCCTTGAGCCCTGAGCTGCCAAATTTGCACTCAAAGAAGCCTGCTCATGTCTTTCTCATATGTGGAAGCTAGATTTTTCTTTTTTAAAGACACGAAAGTATAAGGGAGACTGGGAAGTAAAGGGGCACAAGCAGAAGGGCCTGGTGGAGGGGACGGAACAAGAGAGGAACATGGGGGAAGGGGGGCATAAGCATGGCACATTATGTACATAGCTGAAAATGTCACAATGAGATGTGTCATTCTGAAGAATCCATTTACGCTAACTAGGACATTAATAAAAATAAAAAGGACCTGGAGAGTGGCTCACTGGTTAAGAGCGCTTGCTGTTCTTTCAGAGGACCAAATTCCATTCCCAGCATGCACTTTGGGTGGCTCATCTTGTCTCTAAAGCTAGATCCAGGACCGCCCCCTCCCCATACACAGACACATAAGAAAAGAAAACATCCAAAAAGAAACTGTCCGGGCTGGGTACTGGGACTGGATGTTTGGGTTACAACTTCCCAAGAGAAAGGTCACAGGTTCTCTCTCTTCTCCCCTCCCCATGATGCTCTTGGGAGATGTGCCCAGAGCCTCTCCTGTATGACTAGCCAGCAAAAGCCTGCTTTGTGGAATCCCACCTGCCTCTCCGACTGCCCCAACAGTGTTGCTTGCTCAGAGTGGGGCACTTACAAGGAAGAAAGTTATTATAAGACATGGGACTCTGCTGTGGGTGGTCTTCTATTAAGGCAGGTCTTGGATAGAGATTGGGGTGCTTTCTGCACCCTGGGAATTATATTTGTCTCCTTCACTCCCAGGGTAGACACCCCTGAGGTCTGACAGGGTGTGTGTGTGGAGAGGATGCAGGGATGGGGCAGCAGACCCTGGTAGCTCTTGGGGGTGGACAGCAGAGGAAGGAGGGTGGGGGCAGGGAGTGGCCCTAGCTTGACTTCCGAGTCTGGGACTGAGCGGAAACCAGCATGCTAATGCTGGCGTGCAGGCTGCAGAGGCTTGACCTTCATTTGATTTGAGAGTGCCTCGCCCTGCCCAGGCCTCTGGCTTGGCTCCTATTGAATTAGTCAGCTACACAGAACAGGAAGGAGCTGTTCACCTAATTGTACTTGATGGATCTCTCCATCTTGTTCAGATGCCAGACACAAGATAGCTGCCTCTTCTTTGCTGGTGCTTTGGGGGCCCAGCCCCCACCCCTCCCTAAGGAGGCCTCTTTAGCAGAGGGACTGGGACTTCAGGAGGAATGCTCAGGGCAGGGGCTACCAACAGGGCAAGCTCTATCACAGCAGTGACTGGGGGAGGTAACCTGAGGTCAAAGAGGGTGTCACTGACCAACCCTATGGGGTTAAAGCTCCTTCTCTGCCTGACTGTGTCCCCTTTGATTACAGTGACTGAAAGCTAGTCCTAATTTACTTCAGGAGCTTTGGCTCGCATCCTAAGAAGGATCACATCAGCCTCCCAGCACCTCGGCTTCCAGGGTCATTCTCTGCCGGCTCCACAGCTGTGCCCTGCCACCCCCACTTTGCCTGACCTAGCACAATTTTGGTGAAAGCCCAAGTGGGAACAAAGGTTACCTGGTTTCTGTCCTGGGCACTTAGCACTTGACAGACAGAGGCTGGGGACTTGTGGTTCAGAGACCCAACCTGGTTGCTATAGAGCTAGGACTTAGTTTCTTTAGATTGGTGTAAATTCTGGATGCTCCACAGGCTCAGGAGAAAGGAGATCACTTTGCAAGGAAGGGGTCCTCATGTGGTTCCCAACATCACTTTCTCTCTCACCAGGAAGAAGGGTGAAGGTGTACTCAGCCACTGCAAGGTGATGCCACCCTGGGAGCCATGCAGAGGTCCTCAGTGCCACTTAGATTCCTTGTCATTCCTAGCCTGCCTCTCTGGAGTCCCAGGGCCTCCCACACAGATGTTGGTCAGCAAACACCAACTGCAAGCAGAAAGTGCTTTCAGAAGCAAGCTTTAGTGTGTTCATTACCTTCTGAAAAAAATAAAAATATTCCACCCACTAATACATACAGCCAAGTGCATTCCAGAGCAGTTAAAGTTCTGTATCAACGAAGAAACTATGAAAAACTAAAAGGAGGGGGTGTGTGATCATAAAAGCACAATGGAAACCACTAAGAAAAAAAGGATTCAGTTTATTTCAAAATAGCAAAGTAGAGTGAACATAGCTCCCAGGCTGAGATCCACAGCTGGAAACGGAAGCTGTGGTACAACGGACGCGCACAGACAAAACCCAAACCGGGAGACCCAGGCTCATGCGGCAAGGTGGTTTTCGAGGTGCCGATTTGCATATTGCCTTCTGTTTTGCCCTCTCATGAGTTGGGAGGAGCTCAGAAGGCAGCTGCTGGCTTAGAAATGGAATTTCCTGGATGTGCAAGACTGAGTTTCCGGAAATGGGGCAGGCACAGAACAGAACATCGGAGAAAGGCAGGGGCTCTGAAGAGCCTGCAAGGATGCATGACAGGGCCCTGTGCAGGCAGAAGGACCCAGCACCTGCTCCTGCTGGGGGAGGGGATACTCTTAGAGGTGGGGCTGCTACTGGGGGTGGGGGTGAGAGAGACTTAACAACCAAACAGTGGGCTAGCAAAATATGCTTGCCTAAAGTGTCAGTGTGGACTGAACTGACCACTAGATCTTAATATTAACCAGGGCAGGTGGTCACAGGGACTAACGAGTCTCCAATAAGACATGTTCTTATAGAATAATTAAAAATATAATAAAGAAGGGATGGAGTCTTGAAGAAAGAAATGAGATTGTCATACTTGGGAATTGTTAAGCAGAAAACAACGTTTGCTTTAACAGCAAGGAACACAAAACAACAGAACATAAGATTTCATCCATAATAATGGCAAATACAATATTTAAAATTAATTCATCTCAGGGCCAGGCATAGTGTCAGACACCTTCAATCTCAGAATTCGGAAGGCAGAAGCAGGCAGATCTGCAAGTTCAAGGCCAGCCTGGTCTACATAGTGACTTCCAGGCCAGCTGGAACTACAGGGAGACCCTGTCTCAAAAAAGACCAAAAAAATAAAAAATAAAAATTCACCGGTAATCCTAGCACTCAGGAGACTGGGCAGGAAGACTGGAAGTTTGATGCCAGCCTGGTTTATACAATGAGAAACCCAAACCAAATAACCCAACAAAATAACCCCCCCCCCCCCAAAAAAACCCTGAACATTTCACATAGAGGAATATAGAGTGGCTGTCAGGGAATTGGGGAATAAATCTTCTACTGGAGGATTTAAAAAATGATCATAACTTTTGACATAATACCCCTCTTCTAGGAATTTATCTTAAGGAAACAATCAGAGATGTGCCCAAGGATTTATATGTGGGTTTGTTCAAACAATTCAACTTATAAATTTACAAAAACTTATATGCATACCAGTTGTGAAATTATGGTATATCTGTACACGTTAAAATAATTTCAGGGGAGATGGAGCGATGGCTCAGCAGTTAAGAGCACTGACTGTTCTCGCAGAAGACCCAGGTTCGGTTCCCAGCACCCACATAGTAGCTAACAACCATCTGTAACTCCAGTTCCAGGGGGTGCAACGCCATCTTCTGACCTCTGCAGGCATTACATGACATGGGTGCACTTACCCACATGCAGACAATACACACCTACACATAAAATAAAAATAATACATAAAATAAAAAAAAATATTATAAAATGAAAGAGGCGGTGTTAAAACCATATGTGTACTTTATTTCAAACGTACAAACAAACGCATGTCTACAAAGCCTGCAGGGCACCTGAGGTCAGCAGAGTTCAGGGTCTGGTGAAAAGAGAGAGTATGGTCTTTCCACAGATTAGTTTCTCAGTTTTTTCCTTCCTTCCTTCCTTCCTTCCTTCCTTCTTTCCTTCCTTCCTTCCTTCCTTCTCCCTCCCCTACTCTGTATCTTCCTCTCTGCTCTGTGTGTGTGTGTGTGTGTGTGTGTGTGTGTGTGTGTGTGTATGTGTGCATCTTTGGAGGCTAGAGGCAGACATCAGGTATATTCTTCTATGACTGTCCACTTTATTTTTGAGACAGTATCTTGCACTGAACATACAGCTCACTGTTTCAGTTGGACTGGCTGGCCAGTGAACCCCAGGACTGACTGTCTCCATGCTTCTCAGTGCTGGGGTTATAGATGTGCACAGCCATGCTGGGTTTTACCTGGTGCTGTGTATCTGAACTTGGGTCCTCATGCTTAAGCAACAAGCACTTCAGCCACTGAAGAATCTCACCAGCCCCTCTATAGATTTTTTCAAAATGTCTTAGTGGAAATACTCTGGTTTTATAATCATGTAAAGTATTATTTTAAAGTGGATCACAGACTCAAACAATTGGAGCTAGAAAAACAGGAAGAGAAAGAAACTGCTGTTTGCTAAGGACTATTCCAAGAAGGAGTGGTGCTCTGAGGTAAGAAACCTCAGTTTCCCCCGGAAACCGCAGATCATGCGAACAACAGCCCACTTTCTGGACCAGGAAACTTGGAGAATAACCTGAGGACCAGGCTGACAAGCGACAGAGCCCAACTCTAACCGTCTATAACCAAGCCCGTCTGCCTTCTGTGCTTCTGGGTGCTTTCATGAACCTTTCATTTTCAAATACAAAAACTATGAAGCTCAGAACTGTAGAACACTAAATACTTCCGTTAGAAAACAGGAAATATCACAAGCCAACCATCTAAATTTCTACCCCCAAGAAATGTGAAAAAGAACAGTGTAAACTCAGAGCAAAGCAAGATGAAGATCTCAGTAATGAGCAGAGGTCAATTAAATTTTCACCGACAGTGAAACCAACGGAACAAAACAAAAGTCAGCTTCCTTTAAATAAACCCCTGGCTACATTGATAGGAGAAGACGCAAGTCGACAATATGTGGAACAAAACAGCTGTCGTTTAAAGCCCTGCAGCCATTTAAACGCAAGGAAGGATAGTACGAGTTTGTTTTTCACTCATAAATTTGACAGAAGTGGAGTAAGTCTTCAAAGACCACAAACAACCAAAGCCCAAGCAATATGTAATGCATACCTTTCAGAGGCCCTGAATTGTCATATACATGAACTGATAGTCCTATCACAATTAAAGAAACGGAACTTGGAATTAAAAAAAATCACCACACAGGCCCAGCTGGCTTCACTGGAAATTACTGTCATCCATTTATGAAGAATTAATACTATATTATAAAATTTCTTTCAGAAAACGGAAGAGGGTGGAATATTTCCCAATTTGTTTTATGTGCTTAAACCAAAATTAGACAAAGGCGGTGTATAAAAACAAACTACAGACCAGTATCTCTCATGAACTTCAACATGAAAACTGTTAGTGAAATATTAATGAGACAAATTTAGCAGTATATAAAAGAGATTATATACCATAACAATTTAGAATTTATTCTAAGAAAAAAGCTGGCTCAGTAATACAAAATTAACCAATGTATTATGACCTACCAACAGCCCGAGGAATGAAAATCTCACATGATCATATCAGTTGATGCAGGAAAAGCATTTGACAAAATCCAACACTTATTCATAACAGGAACTCTTAGTGAACAGAGAATTTCCTCAACTTCCTGAAAATCATCTACACAAAGCCTACAAGTAACATTACGCTTAATGATTATGAATGCGTTTTCTCTGAGATTGGGACTAAGGAAAGCATGTCTATTATCACATCTCTCATTCAAAATGATACTAGAAGTTCAGCCTGCTATTATAATAAAGCAAGAAGAGGAAATAACAAGCACACAGACTGGAAAGAAAGAAACTATTTGCAGATGACATGACAGTCACAAAGACTGCATAAAACCTCCCAGAACTAGTAAGTAAGGTCAGCAAACTTGTACTATGTACAAAGCACATTAGAAGCGCATAGTCTTTACAACTACTGCAGAAACAGTGAAGTTCTTAGGCGTGAACTTGATAAAAGTTGACCAAGACTCAATAAAGTAAAGGTGCTGTTTTCCCATAAAATTTTCATGGAAAGGCTCATGCCTAGAACAGCAGAGACAATCTTCAAATGGATAAATGGGAGGCATTCCTCTACCTGAGGGGTTATGAATCACGGCTGTGTAAAGGACAGGAACAGATACACAGATTAACAGGACCGAGAAACAGGCTCACACAAACATATCCAGCTAATTTTTGACAAAGTAGACGCCAATTCGGTGAAAGATGCCCTTTTTCAACAGAGGATATTGGCAAAAACAGTGAACTTTTACTGAACTCTCACATCTTATATAAAAATTAACCCAAAATGGGTCCCGAGTATAATGAAAACATAAATGTAAAACATGGGGGAAAATACAGGATTTGAGACTGGTTAGTTTTTAGACTTGAAACCCAAAACAATTGGTCTTCCTCAAAAATAAAATTTTGCTTAATGAGACATTGTGTTAAGTGAATGGAAAACAAGCTACAGATCGGATTAAGGTCTTTGCACACTATGTACCTGGCAAAGGCTTTTTAGAATAAAGAACTCTCAAAAACTCAGCAGTAAAAACAGTAGTAACAATCTGATCAGGAAATGGGCAAAAGATAAAGTCACTTTCCATAAGAGTGTACGTTGCTGGCAACATACAAACTCACAAAACACACTTGTCACCATTACCCATTAAGAAAATGCAGCATAGAATCACATTGAGACATCACTATCTGCTTATTAAGATGAATGAACTATAAAACATCAGGAACAGCAAATGCTGGTGAGGATGTGGAGAAACCGCATCCCACAGACTTCGCTAGTGGAAAGATCGAGTTGTAAACAGCCACTGAAAACACTTAGTCACTTTCTCATAAAACTAAATATGCAACTACTGTATGATTCCGCACTCTCTCTCCTTTGCATCTATGTCAGAGAAAAGAAGATTTATGTTCACATAAAACTTGTAAAGTTCATAGCTGTGTTTTCATAATCATTAAAAATGGGACCAACTATAGATGTCCTTCAATGGGTGAAGGGTTAAAGGCACATTGTGCGTTCACTCTGTGGAATCCTGCTCCACGTTAAGAATGGATCCACTACGATACACAGAACTCCTTGGGTAGCTCTCTAGGGACTGATGCTGAGTTAAAAACAATCCCATGCCAAAGGTTATATAATCTAATGACTCCATTTATATAACATTCTTGAAAGGACAGAACTGCTTAGTAGAGAAGTGATGAGTTCAGGTTGCCAGGGGCTGTGGCTACAAAGGGAGGTCCTGTGTCTACACGGTGTCAATGTCAGTGTTCTGGTTGTGAGACTGTGCTGTAGTTTTCCCCAAGGTGTTACCACTGAGGAAAACTGGGCAAAGGGCACATGGGGTCTCTTCATGCCATTTCTTACAGTTGTATCCATTTGTATGGATATTATACAATTATATAAAAATAAAATTTTTTTGTAAAAGGAGCTCAGTAGGCAACATGACTCATGGATAAAGTTGAGGGCCGGGTGGGATGGCTTTCCAAGTCAGTCGTAGTAATGAAATATCCCTTATGATATATCCCAATCCCACAACAGCCCCAAAGCATTTTCCTCATTTGCCTGTGGACAATACCTCACAGAGACCTATGACCTCACTGGCAGGTATATTGCATCCCTGTATGTACGTCAAATCCACCATCACTGCTGAATCTGGCTTCTGTCTCTTCTATTAGGTGACTGACCAGTGTCTAGTGTCTAAGGACTGGGCTGGCTGACCCTCCTTGGCCCCCAATATTTCCCGCTCACTTCAGTCAGCTCTGGGGCCAGCCTTCGGCTGCTTATTTTCCCCAAGTGCAGTGGATCTTCTGGTATTTGAATATGCTTGTGTCTTCCCAGTGCTGGTGGTCGGTGGAGGCAAAGGTCTCTTTCAGATCCTGTTGCACATGGACAGTGGCCTCCGCCTCCTTCCCCTCTGGCTCTTACCACATGCCAGGTGGGTTCCCTGATAAGCAGCTACTGTGGTTGCTGAGTAGCCAAGAAGGGTGTCCAGAGGAGGAGGAGGGTCTAGGGTCCTGGACTCATACAAGAGGGGCTGCTCATAGTGAATCCACAGTAGGCCCCTCTGGACTAGAGACCATAACAGTGTGACATCATCTCTCTCACAGCCTCAGAGCCTGCCCAGAGCCAGCACATCGGCCACCCGGTTGCAGCTGCTGTCCCTAAGAAACCTCTGCTCCTGCCACATTTGTTTCTGGACACACAGCCTGTAACTTGGACAGGATTCTGTGAGAGATGAGGATCACCCATCTGCCTAGTGGCTCTTCTGAGAGCCTTTTGCCTCTTGCACCTCCTCTTGGGGACTCAGCTCTTGGTCCCATTCTGATGCTGCAGCTGTAGCTGCTTCCTGCCCACATGCCTCCATCTCACTTCCCTCCATCTTCTCAGGCCCAGTCTCAGGAGGAAAAGAGGCCTGATAAAGGCCCAGGCAGAGAAACACCTGAGAAGAGAAGGCTGGACGAGCAAGGGGGTCCTGCAGAAAAATGGGAGGGGTCCTAGCCAAAACGAGGGCTTCTGTGCCTTAGAGACAGGCTTGTGAGGAGGCATGAACCCCTCAGAAAGGAGCCTGAATGAGCACTGTGCTGGGTCTGAGCACATGTGGCTAGTCAGAGACAGGCTATTGGGATGCTTGGACTCTGGTTACCCACTGGATCTGCAGAAACAGCTGTGTTCCCCACCTGGCAGAGTTGTGTACATTGGCTTCAGGCTCCAGCTGACTGAGCTTAGGTTGGTAAATTGGGCCAGCAGAGGCCACGCTCAGGGTGCAGAGAACTGGCCTGAACTGGCCTCTTTTTCTCTGGCTTCCCACTAGCTGGCAGCTAGGCCTATGCTGGAGGCCAGGCTGATGGGAACAAGGACAGGAGGGGGTGGTGCGGGCACGCGTAGGGCCTGAGGAGCACAAGGCGTTAGAGGAGAAGCCACAGCAAGCTAGAACAATAGCAGCAACAGGCTATGTGGAGTGGCAGAGGAGTATGTGGGGAGGTGCACCCATCTGAGGGAGGCCTGGGGACATCCTAGAAATGAAACAGCATACGCATGATCATTATGGGCTAGATGGTGATAGTTCCCTTTCATTTCAGATGAGGAAAAAAGGTAACCCTAAGAAAGTTAGTGAGACACTCCAGGACACAGATGGCGACCTCTGATTCTTGGCTCCCCTAGGCTGTCCATCTTCCCATGACTGAGTTCTGTCAGGGCTTGTGTAAGGATCTGCTTCAAGGCCCCCAAGTGGCAGCTCTGGAAGGGTCATTCACGGGGCATGGGTCACCTCTGAATGAGTCTAAATTGGGGGTGTAGTGATAATATATCATCGTTTGGTTGTGAACGTTCACAGGGCTCCTATTGCGTAAATAGAAAGACCTGCTAGAAAGGTGCTTGGGAGACTCTAGAACAGAAGTCCTCAGCTGTACTTCTGAACCTTTGCCTCTGTGGGTCTGGTCCCTCCTGTGTATGTGGCTGGCCAGGCCCCAAGCATAGACGAGTGTGCCTCAGAGACAGCCAACATTGTTATGAGCTCTGAGAAAATGCTAGCAGTTGCTTCTCAGAGTGTCTTCTGCTGGAGGAGCAGGTGGTCAAGAGTGGCGGCATTCTCAGCAAGTGAGGTTCAGGAACATGTGGGCCAAGGCACTGCCGAAGCCACACTGGCCGCTCCTGGGCTGGTTCAGGTCCCATCTTTGCCTCTTGGCTCTGTGGGAGCTCATGTTACTCGAGCACATGTGACTGCTTCTGCTCCAAAGTCTCTGTCCTGGAGTCCCCTGTGTGATCTCATCAAGTCCCAAAGGGCCACTCAGGGTGGGGAGGAGGTTGCCATTTGGATAGTTGTCTCCGATTTCCTCCTTGTTTTCTGGACTTGGTACACTGGCAAGAGACAACCTGGTGAAGGACTTGGAATGGCAACAAGAACTGACCTAACTATACTTGCCTCTGCCAAGACAGCACTCTGGATGGTCTAAATGTTGAGATGTCCACCGGAGAACTCATTGCTTGGCCAGAGTCTCTGCTAAGCTCAGAGGAGTCGGGGAGGAACCGAAGGCTAGAGCTGGGCCACTGCTGCCTCCTCATTAGCAACCCTTACTCATGCCTTTGGTAAGTGATACAGGCACAGCTGGTTCACAGAAGACCCACAGCTGAATGGCTTGGCCCATGCCAGGCCCTGCTGCCCTGGCTCTGTCAACAGAAGCCCTCTTCATGAGCTGGGTGTTATCAAAGACTAAAAAGCAGTCATTCTGCAAAGGAAACTAACACGGTTCCCTCTGGTGAGGGCCTCAAAACCATGATGGGCAGGCTGAGCATCGTGGCATGCACTTTTGATCCCAGCATTCAGAAGC
The DNA here is from genome assembly GCF_000622305.1 of Nannospalax galili. NCBI lineage: Eukaryota > Metazoa > Chordata > Mammalia > Rodentia > Spalacidae > Nannospalax > Nannospalax galili. The sequence goes on along the minus strand of NW_008337664.1, from coordinate 332,994 downwards.
CAGAGGCAGGTGGATCTCTGTGAGTTTGAGGCCAGCCTGGTCTACATAGAGAGTTTCAGGCTATCCAGGGCTACGTAGTGAGACCCTGTCTCAAAGCTGTGATGGGGCATTGGAGTGCATTAGAATACAATATATAGAGCTATTTAAATATGCTGGGGCCTTAAAGGGAAGAAGAGGCTCCCCTTTAATGTCTGGAGAGAGAGAGAGAGAGAGAGAGAGAGAGAGAGAGAGAGAGAGAGAGAGAAAGAGAGAGAGAGAGAGAGAGAAAGGGAGAGAGTCCGACCAGAGAGGCTCTTCAAAGAACAGCCTTCATCTCTAAACCAAATCCCCAAGTAGTCTCCCTGAAGAGTCTCCGACTAACTCCAGAACAAAGGAAAGGTCTGGCTTTTTAACCTTTTAGGGTGTGGGAAGTTTCACATAAGGTGATTTTTAGTTCAGCCTAGCCTATGTGACAGGGTGCATGGGAGAGCCAGGTACTGGTTAGGACCATAAATCAGGACCTGCACAGACAGCTTCTTAACTCTCTGTCCTAGAGAGAACTGCAGGCAGTCATGACCTGATCTCTTCAGCCTATGATCTAGCCTGAAGGTGCAGTCTGTGTTCTAACGCTGGGGAGTGGGTTGGAGTGGAGTCCACTCTAGAACAAGGGGATCCCACCAGAGAGGATCCATACGCCCCCAAAAGGCATATCCTTGGAGCCTCTCCCCACCATACAATGGTCTAAATGTCTGTCTAGCTTTTATCAGATTCTTAAAAGAGGCCCATGATGTAAAGAAGATCAGAAATTAGTCCAGGACTAATGGACTCCAGGACTTTGTGTCCTACACAGGCCACTGTCAAGGTGATGCCTGCCCACCTGTTGTGTGTCTCAGAACACGTGCTACAGTGTGACCAGTGGAACTGGCCATAGGGTAGGCATAAGAATCAGAGAGGTCATTTCCCTCCAGGAATAAAACAGATCTCTTGGAGCTTTCCAAAGCTTACTGCATAATTTTTGAATTGCATACAGATTTGAAAATTGGGTCATTCTGGATACTTTTTGATAATATAGTGTGCTGAGTACCTGAATCAGCTCTTCTACTGAAAGCCTAGATGAAGTAAAAAATTAATCTTCTAAAGTACATTAAAGATTTAGCCAAAAAGCAAGAACTCAGGTCAAAACATGTAGAGACTACTTAAACCTTGAAACACCAGCCAAAACCTTGGCATCTAGGCTTGGAATTTGCCACAAGTGGTAAACAGGAATTCTTGAGTTTCATGACTTCCTGCTGGGCAATGGACAGAAGTCATAGTGCATGACTGGCCCAAATTTCTACAGGAGACCTCAATTGTGTCTAAAATAAAATAAAAGGTAGACTGGAAACAATCTGCATCTCCTAAACAGTAAGGAAAATCAGTGCTTCAGATCTCAGTGCAGAGGGGATAGGATCTTAGCCTTAGCTTACAAGATAAGAGTGCCTAAAACCTTCAAGGCAACAACTTAATTTTCAGTGATGCTCTCAGATCCTTGGAAGATGCAAGACAAAACCCTCCCTTGTGTACCTGCTAGGCAATGGATGTACCAGGGAGCTATATCCCCAGTCCATGTGTTATTCTTAATACTGTATATTCATGTTGTAGACACTCTTCTGTTTATTTATTTCAAAGCAGGGTCTCACTAAATAGCCCATGCTGACCTGGATCTCATGATCCTCCTACTTCAAGCTCCTGTATGCTGGGATTATAGGCATGAGCCACTCTAGGCAGCTTAGATCCTTTGTATGTATGATGCATTTAATGGTTTTAAAAATGGTAATCCTGCAAGAGTTATGCAATTTGGGAGTCTTTTAGATAGACCCACTGCTTCCTGATCCTTTGCATCCAGACCAACTCAGTTCCTTCTCAGGGCCCCAGGAGCACTCTGGGCCTGGCCACGCCCTCACCTCCCTCTACTTCCCTGGGCCTGCACAACCCACCAAACTCGTTCCTGGACGCCGGGATTGACCTTTCCTCTTCCTGATCCTTTGCATCCATACCAACCCAGCTCCTCAGTGCAGTCCCCAGGAGCCCTTGGGGCTGCTTCCCACCCCATCTTCCTTTGCATCTCTGGGAGGCATGGCCACCATCTGCCCTAGACCAGCATCTTTCCTGGGCCAGGCTCCCAGGCCAGTCCAACCCCCAAATTCCTGAGGCCAAAATCTTTCCTGGAGGGATCCAGACCTTAGGAGAAAGCCTGAGAGCATCTGATCCTCATCTGACTTGGGCCTCTGTGGGAACTCCTGAAGACAAAAGCAATCTGGCCACTCCAACTTAAAATCAAAAGAGAAAACTGGAAACTTAAAGAAACCAGACTTTCATGCCCTAAAAGTAAACCACAAAAACACATAAAGTTCACAAAAAGAAACTAAAATAACATATCCCCACCAAATACCAATAGTCCTCTAGAGGAGTACAATGAGAACCCACTAGAGATAATGCAGGACATGAAACTCAAAAGAACAATTATAAACAAGATAAACGAATTCAGTGAATTTAAAGAACACACAAACAAAGAAATCAAAGAACTGAAGGAAGATATGGATAAACCTCTGAATGAATTCAGAAAAGAGTTAGAAATGTTGAAGAATACTCAGGCTGAAATGAAGAAGGAAGTGAAACACTCACTAAGCCAATTAGAAACGACAGGAGAAAGCCTCACCAATAGGATGAATGAAATGGAAAACAGGATATCAAGAATGGAAGATAAAGTGGACAAACTAGACCACTCAAGCAAAGATTATGAAAAATTTAAGAAATCACAAGAATGGAATATGCAGGAATTGTGTGACACCATAAAAAGATCAAACTTAAAAATCACAGGCATACAGGAAGGAGAAGAATCCCAAGATAATGGTATGGACCAGATCTTCAACAGAATTGTGGAAGAAAATTTCCCAAAATTAAAGAAAGACATACCCATCCAAATACAAGAAGCATACAGAACACCAAACAGGACAGAAAAGAAACTCTCCATGGCACATCATAGTAAAAATACTAAACGTACAAAAGAAAGAGACAATACTGAAAGGTGCAAAAGAGAAACAAGTCACATATAAAGGAAAACCCATTAGGATTACAGCTGACTTTTCGTTGCAAACTACGAAAACCAGAAGAGCCTGGATGAAAGTATTCCCAGGTTTAAATGACCACAGATGCCAACCCAGAT
>NW_008337664.1:328781-329448 GCF_000622305.1 Nannospalax galili | reverse complement strand
GAAAAAAATATACCAAGCAAATGGCACTAAGAAAAAAGCAGGCATAGCACTTCTAATAGCTGACAAAATAGACTTTAAACTAAAAATTAATCAGAAGAGACAAAGAGGACCACTTCATTTTGATCAAAGGAGCAATGAATCAAGAAGATATTACAATCATGAACATATATTCACCAAACCATGCTGCACCCAACTTCATAAAAACAATACTACAGGACTTTAAGACCCAGATTAGTCCCAAGGCATTAATGGTAGGGGACTTCTACTGTCTCCGTTAAATAGGTCAACAGGGCAGAAAGTTAACAGAGAGACATCTGAATTAAACAATACCATATATCAAATGGACTTAACAGGCATCTACCGAGTATTCCACCCAAGCAGCAAAGGACACACTTTCTACTCAGCACCCCATGGAACCTTCTCCAAAATCAACAATATACTGGGGCACAAAACAAAACTCAACAAATACAAAAAGATTGAAGTAATTCCATGCATTCTATCAAACCACAATGCAATAAAACTTACAATCAACACTGGAAGAAGCCCTAATCACCACATGAACACATGGAGATTAAACACACTCTAGAATGATAAATGGGTCAAAAGAGAAATTCAGAAAGAAATAAAAGTATTCCTGGAATTAAATGAAAAGGACAATACAACACAA
>NW_008337664.1:324935-328255 GCF_000622305.1 Nannospalax galili | reverse complement strand
AACTATCTGAGGTACATCACAGAAAATAGAGAAGTAAAAGTAAAATGAGAGTAGCCAAAATTATTTAAATGGATGCTGGAAGAATATTACAAAGAACAAATGAAACAATATGGTTGTTTGAAAATGTACAAATGTTAGACAGTGCTTAATGTTACCAACCTTAGACAAATTCAGCTTTATGATGGTTCAATATACGTAAGTCAATAAATGTCATAAATCATATAAATGGGTGCAAAGATAAGAATCACATGTCCATCTCAATAGGTGCAGGGAAGGCCTTTGACAAAATTCAACTTGCATTCATGTTAAAGGTTCTTGAAGGAGTTGGTCTGGAGGGAACATACCTCAACATAATTAAAGATATATACAACAAATCCATAGACAACATCATTCTAAATGGAGAAAAACTGGAAGCATTCCCTTTGAAATCAGGAACCAGACAAGGCTGTCTACTATCTCCACTTCTCTTTAACATAGTGCTTGAAACTCTTGCAAGAGCAATAAGACAAGAGCAGTAAATTAAAGGACTAATAATTAGACAAGAAGAGATCAAATTATCCCTTTTAGGAGATGATATGATATTATATCTAAGATAGACCAAAAATTCCACCAGAAAACTCCTAGAAATTATTAATACATTCAGCAAAGTGGCAGGTTACAAAATTAACCTACAAAAGTCTGGAGCCTTTCTATATACCAATAACAAGAAATCAGAGAAAGAGCACATGGAAACACTCCCCTTCACAATAGCTGCAAAAAAAAATAAAATATTTAGGACTAAACTTAACCGAAGACATTAAAGATCTCTACAGAGAATATTTCAAGTATCTAAAGAACCTGTTAGAGGAACACACTAGGAAATCGAAAGAGCCTATGCCCAGATGGATTGGTAGAATCAATATTGTGAAAATGACCATCCTACCAAAAGTCATTTATAGATTCAATGCAATCCCAATCAAAATCTCCAGGACATTTTTCACAGAATTGTAAAAAAACCATCCTAAGATTAAATGGAAGCACAAAAGACCTCAGATAGCCAAAGCAACCCTGAGTACTAAGAGCAATGCTTTGGGGATTACTATACCAGATTTTAAACTGTATTACAGAGCTATAGTCATAAAAACAACATGGTACTGGCACAAAAATAGACCCATAGATCAATGGAACAAAATTGAAGACCCAAATATGAGTAAATACAATTTCAGCCACCTGATATTTGACAAAGGGGCCAAGAACATTAACTGGAGGAAAGACAGCATGTTCAGAAAATGGTACTGGCAAAACTGGATCTCCACCTATAAAATAATGAAACTAAACCCCTATCTTTCACCTTGCACAAAAGTCAATTCCAAATGGATCAAAGACCTCAATATAAAACCTGAAACTCTGAAACTGTTAGAAGAAAACATTGGGAAAAACCTATAAGATACAGGTGTAGGAAATGATTTTCTGAATAAGACATCAATTGCTCAGGAAACAAGGGCAAGAATTAACAAATGGGACTTCATTAAACTAAAAAGCTTCTGTACATCAAAGGAGGCAACCAGGGAAGTGAACAGAAAACCCACAGAATGGGAGAAAATCTTCACCAGCGACACATCTGATAGAGGTTTAATTACCAGAATATATAACGAACTTAAAAAACAGAGAACCAAGACAAGAAGTAACCCAATTAAAAGATGGGCTAAGGAGCTGAACAGAGAGTTCTCAAAAGAAGAAGTAAAGATGGCTATGAAGCATCTTAAAAGATGTTCAACATCACTAATAATTAGGGAAATGCAAATTAAAACCACTTTAAGAGTTCATCTTACCCCAGTCAGACTGGCTAAGATGAACAGAACAAATGATACCAAATGTTGGAGAGGATGTGGGGAAAGGGGAATACTCATCCACTGCTGGTGGGGCTCCAAACTGGTTCAACCCCAATGGAAAGCAGTGTGGAGAACTCTTAAAAAACTACAAACAAACCTACCATTTGACCCAGTTATACCACTCCTTGGCATATACCCAAAGAACTCACCCTATTGCAGAGACACTTGTATATCCATGTTTGTTGCTGCTCTTTTCACCATAGCTAAGAGATGGAAGCAACCTAAGTGTCCCTCAATTAATGGGTGGATAATAAAAATGTGGTTCATTTATACGATGGAGTTTTACTCAGCAGTAAAGAAAGATGAAATCATGAAATTTGCAGGTAAATGGATGGAACTAGAATCTGTTATAATAAGTGAAGTAACACACACTCAGAAAAAAAAATCGACATATGTTCTCCCACATATGTGGATCCTAGATCCAAACTCTGATAAGTGAGTATGTATCCAGACATAACTACAGGAACCAGGATAATGGAAAGGAAACAGTGAGGTAAAGGAAAAGAAATAACCTGAAAGAGAAGAACAGTAGGAAACAGGCCTTAATAAGGGAGGTATGGAAAAAATTTGGGTTAGTTTAAGGGAGGGGGAGGGAACGGCATACAAGGAACCTAGGGGATAAAGGGAAGGAAGGAGCTCAGGAGAGGTAGGACAGTAGGAGAAGGGTATTATTAGGGGGGAAATGGGGGCACCTTAAGTGGGAAAACCATGATGGAGGAGTGAGACAATGTGAGAGATAAATAATGCCTAGCTAGTTTTGAAAACCAGAGGGAATCATATTACTACTACAACCTACTGAAAAATTATACATAGCACCTCCTGGCCTGCTCTTCTGCCCTCAGGCCTCTCTTGGGGTAAGTCTATCATGCAGCCCTCGGCACCTTGACTCCCCCAGCCGCGTTCACCCTTCCATCTCTCCCGCTGTTCTCTACTCCTAGTTTGGGCCCTGTGCCATTCCTAGTCTTGGGGCCCCAGACACCTGGGGAGCCAGTGCTGCTTCCTGATCCTTTTCACCCGGACCAGCTTGGTGCCTTCCTTGGGCCCCAGGAGCACTGCTTCTGGACCTGGCCCTGCCCTCACCTCTCTCTGCTTCCCTGGACCTGCACCACCGGCTAACTCTCCTGGCCTGCTCTCCTATCCTCAGGCCTCTTGGGGTGGGTCTACCGCGCAGCCCTCCACGCCTTAACTCCCCCGGCCACGTTCACCCTTCCATCTCGCCCGCTGTTCTCTGCTCCTACTTTGGGCCCTGTGCCATCCCTAGTCTTGGGGCCCCAGACACCTGGGGAACCGGTACTGCTTCCTGATCATTTTCACCCAGACCAACTTAGTGCTTTCCTTAGGCCCCAGGAACACTGCTTCTGGACCTGGGCAAGCTCACACCTACCTCTACTTCCCTGGTCCTGCAAAACCCGCCAGCCTCTTTCTGGGGCTCACAGCCTCTTTCTGGGA
>NW_008337664.1:318326-319494 GCF_000622305.1 Nannospalax galili | reverse complement strand
CCAGGGAGGTAAAGGAAAAGAAAGAACCTGAAAGAGAAGAACAGTAGGAAACAGGCCTTAATAAGGGAGATATGGATAAAAATAGGGTTAGTTTAAGGGAGGGCAGAGGAAAGGGTGTACAAGGAACCTAGGGGATAAAGGGAAAGAAGGATGTCAAGAGAGGTAGGACCATAGGAGAAGGGTATTATTAAGGGAGAAAGGGGGGAAATGGGAGCACCTTAAGTGGGAAAACCATGATGGAGGGGTGAGACGATGAGAGAGATAAATAATGCCTAGCTAGTTTTGAAAACCAGAGGGAACCATATTACTCCTACCCCCTACTGACAAATTATACATAGCAGATCAAGAAATATATGTCTAGGTAAGGTTTATCTGAGAATTGGTTTTGCCCAATATTTATCTACATGGCACACAGTAACTAAAAGTACCAGACTAGTGGAACTAACCTTCTTGGATGTTTAACAGACAAACTTTCAGGCCTATAATAATTTTGTCAGAGGGACATAAAGGACAGTTTTTGTTCCTAGCTCTCCTAGGTCGACTAGGACCAGGGGACTATGAGCATCTCTCAAAATGCCCTGTAATTGTGGTGAGTCACCTGTCCTCTTGATCAAGGAGGCCAAGGAGACCCCACCAGATGGACTTGACCAGTGTCCAGTCTACAAAGAAGAGGGTCAACACAAAGTAATCATTTCCTCCATGCTTCCAAGTGAAGCCAACCATGGCCGAGCAGGACCTTTGACTTATCTTCACATAGGCAGAACTGGTAAAAGAAAGGAGCCAGGGGCCCCCTGAGGGACAGATCCTCAAATCACCTTAAAAGTAAAAATAAATTGGTTTATCTGGGCCAACTGTATGGCCTTAAATACCCAAAAGGAAAGTATAACCAAAGATCAAAGGGGCCAATATAATTTCTTAAGAGTCCACATCCATAGCTAAAGGCTACATAACAAGCAACAATGCCAGATAGGAGATACTTTCTTTTGAGTTGTTGGCCAGGGTGGCCCAAGAGACTCCCAGATAGTAACCCAGTACAGAACTGGGAAAATGAACAGCAGACCCTAATCTTATCTAAAAGAATATTGACAACCGACTGCTGCTAGATGAGGAACAGCTGACCTTCCTAAAACAAGACCTCTAGATAGGCTGACTAGATTCATCAGATGGA
>NW_008337664.1:289955-317706 GCF_000622305.1 Nannospalax galili | reverse complement strand
TGTACTCTTGCTCTGGAGTGTGTTACTGAATATGTTAAAGCTGTAATGAAATGCTTCTTCTAATCATGTAGTTATTAAAAAAATTTTTAAATGATAAAAGATAAGTAAAATATATTTTTAAAATGCACTCCTATTGGGAAGGAAATAATAAAATTGCCCCCATTTGTAAGTGACACAACTGTCCACATTAAAAAAGCTGTAAGGAGGGCTGGGAAGACAGCTCAGTCAGCAAAGTGCTGCCATGTACTCATAAGGACCCAAGTGTGATCCCCAGAACCCATACAAAAAGGCTGGGTGTGGTGGCACACGTTTGTAATCCCAATGCTGGGGAGGTGGGGCAGGCAGATCCCTGGGGTTTGCTGGTCCATCAGCCTAGCCTAATCAGCAAGTTCCAGACCAGTGAGACACCCTGTCTTAAAAAAACATCTGAGAAGCTGACCTCAGGTCTTTATACAAATGCACACATACACACATGCATGTGTACCTTCACACACAAACATGCACACATGTGCACATACATGCACATAAAATTCCAAGGAATATACAAAAAAATTAAGCAAGTAAAAACACCCTTTAGAATTAATAAGTGAGTTCTGCTAGGTAGGATTCAAGGCGAATGTACAGAAATCAATATCTTTCTATGTATAATGTAAGTCCAGGGACACTGAAACTTAAAAATACCATCTATGGGCCAGGTGTGATGGCACACGCCTTTAATCCCAGCACTCGGGAGGCAGAGGCAGGCAGATCTCTGTGAGTTCAAGGCCAGCCTGGTCTACATAGTGAGTTCCAGGACAGCTGGGGCTACAGGGAGACCCTGTCTCAAAAAGACCAAAAAAAAAAAAAAAAAAAAATCTATAGTCAGAGAAACAGTGAAGCACTGGGGTGTAAATCTAGTAAAACAAGCACAGAATTTACATGCCAAAAACCACGAAAGGCTGATAAACCAAGAATCATAAAGCAAGATATACTATATCCATGAATGGGAAGACTCAATTTTCTCAAAATATCAATTCTGGGCCGGGCGTGGTGGCGCACGCCTTTAATCCCAGCACTCGGGAGGCAGAGGCAGGCGGATCTCTGTGAGTTCAAGGCCAGCCTGATCTACATAGTGAGTTCCAGGACAGCTGGGGTAACAGGGAGGCCCTGTCTCAAAAAAAAAATCACCCAAAAAACAATTCTACACAAATTGATTTTCAGATTTGACACAATTCTCTTACCTGATGAGCCATCTTGCCAGTTAGATTTAACAGAATTTTAAAAAAAAATTGAGCTTTTGTACATTTCATACAACAAATTTAGAGCCCCTCCCCAATCCATGCCCCCACACCGCCACCCTCCCCCCACCCCCACTGGACCTTACTCATTCCGTTATACATGTTAAATAAACTCTATCCAGTCAAGCGTTTGTACCCAGATGTCCTTCGGTGCAAATTCATCCACTGGAGTCTAGTCAGCCTGTCTAGAGATGGGAAATAAGGTCTAGTCTGCGTCTCCCAACAGTAATTAGTCTCCAACTGTTCCCAGGCTAGGACTGGCCTGCTGCCCATTTCTGTCCCTCCACTCTGGATCCTTGTCTGATTGAGTTGGCATGGGTCTTGGATTTAACACATTGTTTTTCAAAATCCCAGAAACATTTTTTTTTTGTAGAGAGAGATAAAGGACATTCACATTTTCCTCCTTTAATATTTCCTGTTAAGGCAATTCCTTACTCGTTCTTCTAAGGTTGGTGTCCTGTTGTTAAACTTTCTCATTTTTCCTTCACTTGGGGAAATTTTGATTTCTTCAGTTTTAGCAATTTGATTGTGCTGTGCCTTGGTTTGGGTTTCTCTAGGTTTTTCCTGTCCGAGAAGCTCAGCTTCCTGAACTACAGGTTCATGAATTTTGCTAAATTTGAGTAGTTCCCAGCCACTGTTTCTCTGAAGTTCGTTCACCTCTTGTCTTCTCCTGACATGGATGTTGGTAGTGTTAGGTTTATGTTCTCCTCTGTTCCTAAGGTGTTGTTCTGTGGTTTAGGGTCGTTTTGTTTTGGTTTTTAGTCTTTTTTGCTCTGTTCAAATTGGGCAATTTCTGCTGTTTCTTACCAAGAATGATTCCTTTTAGTTCTGTCACTTGGAAATAATTATAGCTCATCTATTGGTGTCATTTTTATTTCGGTTTTGGATTTTTTCACTTCCATTTTTTCTCTTTACAATTGCTATTTCTTTGCTGAAAATTTTTTACCTTTTCTATTTTTAATAGAATTTTTGATTTATTCATTGATTATTTCTTTTTATTTTTGGTTTTGAAGACAGTCTCACAATATAGCCTTGGCTGGCCTGGAACATGCTACATAGACCAGGCTGACCTTGAACTCAGAGCTCCACCTGCCTGTATCTCCCTTGTACTGGAACAAAGGGCATGTGCCATCATGCCAGGCTTTCATTGATGATTTCATACATATAAACAATGCATCTTGATCATATGCACCCCAACTCCTCCCTCTCACTCCCCTTGGACACCCCAACACGTCCCTCTCTCCCCTTCGTCTTTTTCTTTGTCAGTAGCCCACTGAGTCAATTAGTGCTGCCTGTTGGAGTGTTGATTGATCTTGTTGACTTGGTCTTGTGCGGGTAACCACAGTGGCAGTGAGTTCATGAGTGTAATGGCCATGCCATGTTCAGAAGCCAGCATTTTACAGCACTCCTTCCTATTTTTCAGCTCTTACGTTCTTTGCATGCCTGTTCCAGGCTGTTCCCTGAGCCTTAGGGACAGGAGTTGATATAGCTGTCCCTTTTAGTGCTGAACACTCAATAGACACTTATTCTCAGCACTCTGACCAGTTATGAGTCTCTGTATTAACTTCAGACCATTGCAGAGAGAAGCTTCTTTGAGCATGGTTGAGGCCAGCACTAATCTATGGCTATCAACATATTTAGAAGGCAGTTTGAGAGTATGTCCATTTAGCAAAACAACAATAAGTTTCCCCTGGGCTTGTGGCCTCCCCATCCATAACCTTTTGACCAGGTTTACAGAGCTAGACCTGAATTCCTTCCTGTGGAGCAGACATCAAATCCAATCCAAAAGCAGTTGGTTACCCCATAGCCTTCATGCCACCATTACACCAGTGAGAAAATACTGCTTTTCAGTCAGTACTATTATACAGGGTTGGCTGCAGGGAAGCTGCTAAAGTCTCTTCTTCCCATCCACCTGTCTTTTGGCACTATGAAAACTAGTCCACAGGGAGGGAGTTTCCATTCAGTTCCCCTTGTTTACCTATGTCCTGAAACCAAAGTGTGTTGTCTCTCAAGCAATCAAGTCTTGCTATCTAGTTCTGGTGGACAAGTGTCAATGGAAATATCCTGTGTTATTTTGGGGGATCTCTGATACCTGACCAATAACTCCTAGGGAGGTATCCCATGCCTTGTACTGAGATTTCATTGTAATAACCCATGTCTTTGGGTGACTCATTATCCACCCATGCAGGAAATCTATGTCCAAACTCCTTTTTTTGTCTTTTTTTTCCTGTAGCCCCAGCTGTCCTGGAACTCACTATGTAGACCAGGCTGGTCTCGAACTCACAAAGATTTGCCTGCCTCTGCCTCCCGACAAACTCCTTTTTTTTTAAAGAAGAAAAATTGCATTTTAGGTCTGGAGAGGTGACTCAGTGGTTAAGAGCACTGGCTGCTCTTGCAAAAGACATGGGTTCAATTCCCAGTACCCAAATAGCACCTAATAACTGTGGGTAACTACAGTTCCAGAGAATCGGAAGCCATCTTCTGACCTCTGTGGGCATTGCATGGCACTGGTGCTCTTACACACATGCAGGCAATATACTCATTCACATAAAATAAAAATAATAAATAAAATATTTTAAAATGGGGCTGGAGAGATGGCTCAGTGATTAAGAGCACTGACTGCTCTTGCAGAGGACCTGGGTTCAATTCCCAGCACCCACATGGAGGCTAAGAACTGTCCTTAACTCCAGTTCCAGGGGAATCCGAAGCGTTCTTCTGACTTCTGCAGCACTGCATAACATGAGTGCACTCACATACATGCAAGCAATACACTCATGCACATAAAATAAAAATAATAAACAAAATTTTTAAAAAACTTAAAAATATTTTTAAATGAATAAATCATAGTTATTAAAATGAGCTTACGAAGTAGTAGAATTCCAAAGGGGTTTTTTGGACATGTTTAATTTTGGTTAACTCACCCCCTTCTCTCCCTTATCCCCACCCATCCCTGCTTAAACCTTTAACTCCCACTATTCCCGCTCCCTTTACCTTCCTATCATATGTGTTCTGTTCCCTCTCCCCTGAAGACATCTTCCCTTCTCTGTCTCAAGGGCCCTTTCTAGCTTCCCGGACTCTGCAGATACTCCAAAATGAAGCACAAATCTAAAAATTTAAAGCTATGATCCACATATGAGGGAGAACATGTGGCATTTGTCTTTCTGGGCCTTGGTTTCCTCATTAGTATATTTTCCAGGTCCACCCCTTTGCCTGCAACTTTCATTTTTCTTTACAGCGGAATAAAATTCCATTGTGTATACATACCACAGTTTCATTATCCACTCATCAGCTGATGGACATCTAGGCTGATTCCATTTCCTAGCAATTGTGAATAGAGCAGCAGTGAATACAGATGTGCAAGTTTCTCTAAAGGAGGATATGGAGTCTTTTCAACATATGCCCAGGAGTGGTATAGCTGGATCATATGGTAGTTATATTTTTCACTTTTTGAGAAAAGCCTTCACAGTGGCTTTCATAGTAGTTGCACCTATTTACACCCCATCAACTATGAATAAACATTCTTCTTCCTCCCACATCCTTACCAGCACTTTCGGTCACTTGTTTTCTTGATGATAGTCACTCTGACTGGGGTGAGATGGCATCTCAAAGTAGTTTGATTTCAAAAGTGTCTGCAGAACTAGCAAAATGGCTCAGCGAACAAAGACGCTTGCTGCCAAGTCTGTTGACCTGAGTTTTGATCCCTGGGACCCACTCCGTGGAAGAAGAGGATCAACTCCTGAAAGTTGTTCTCTGACCTCCATGTTCAATAGCACATGTACCCCACCCACACCACACACACACTAAATAAATAAATTATTAAACATTTTAAATGTATATTTTGACTGAATTTTTGTGCATTTTATACAATAAATCTTAATCATATTTAGAACCCCTCCTCTATTTGCATCCCCCCATAGCCTGCCCACAGGATTTCATGCATTCTCTCATATATGTTAAAGCCAATCAAGTCAAGTTTGCATACCCAGGTGTCTCTTGGAGTGAGTTCACCCACTGGAGGGGTCAGCCTCTCTAGCATCACTCCCTTAAAGAACATTGACTCTTCCTCACCCAGCAGTAATCAGCTGCCAATAGTTCCTCAGCTAAGGTTGGGGCCTCCTGCCCATTTCCTTAGTTCTATACTACTTTTTGTCTAATTGAGTTTGCATAGGTCTTGTGCATGCTGTAAGTTCATTTGAGCAAGTTCCCAGGAGCCTGGAGGACACTGGTTCCTTATGCTCATGCACCATCCCTGGCTCTGACCATCTTTCTTCACCCTCTTCTGCAATGGTCCCTGAGTCCTGGGTGGGTGAGTCCTATCCAGAGACGCACACTCTGCATTCTCTTACTCTATCCCTGTTGGCCATTTATGGCCTCTGTGTTCCTACATTTGTCACATCCCTAGACAAACATAGTTTCTTACTGTGTGCTAAATATGGATCCTTATATTTACAGACAAGCATACCAGTCACCATTCATCAAAGAAGCTTCTTTTTGTAACAGATGGAGACTATTAGAGAATTCTACAACTGGTCACACACACAGTAAGTGTATGTGAGATGCCCAGCCCTAAGGGACACATCGATCATGGAACTCTATACCTAAGGCTCATGGAGCATAGTAGAACAGGAGATAGAATACTAATGCATCTCTCAGCTCTCACCAGTGAAGCTTCCTCATGCAATAGAGGAAGATAATAAACATCTTTTAAAAGGTAAGTGTTTGCAGTTGCTTCTTGGAGCACCTTGTGATGGCTCTGAGGTCCTCACCGGGCCGTTTTTATCTTTATTTATTTTTTTAACTCTACTGCTATCCCAGGGCTGGTATCTGCAGACGATGTCTCAAATTGAGGTCTTCCTGGATCTTGATATGATGATTTTTACACTGTAGTCTAGATAATATGGTGGTGTAAGTCTCAAGATGTGAATTTAAACTAGCTGAGTTCTTCCGACATCTTTTGGCAGGGATGGGGTAGGAGGAAAGCACCATACTGTTACTCTGTGGTGGAACCTGGCCTCCACTGACACTTTATTGCTGCTATGTGGTATGAGAAGGTTCACCTTCCCTATGGGTCTAAAGGAGAGTTTGCTGGTCGGGAAGTCTAGGAGCACCTTGTTCTGTATGTGGCCTCTCTGATACCAGGGATGGAGGGGCCAGTCACTACCCAGCTACCCTTGGCTCTCTCTAACATCTCATCAGGGAGATCCTGTTAGGGCAGAAGTCTAGGCTCCAGACATGACCTTGATGGTGTATGTAAGGATGGTTCACTGTTTTATGTGTAGAATGTGACTCAAGTAACAGGTTATTATATAAAAGTTCACTTCTATTTTATAAAGGAGGAAACAGCACTGGAGACAGAGAACCTTCTTCTATGTCTCAGAGTTAGAAGGAACAGAACTACATTGACCACATGTACATAGGGCTATGTTACAGCACCAGTGGCACATACTCAGGGCTGTACCAACCCCTGCACAGCTATACCTTCAGGCTTCTGCAGGAAGGGCTAGTGCCCAAGGCTGCCAGGCACAAAGGGCCTGGAGATGAACAAGAACAACTTGTGAAGCCCTGCAGAGACTCTTGTCTCCTCTGGATATCCTGCCTCCTCAGTTCAGGGCCCCTCACAGACCAAGGCTTCTAAGATTAACACATTAGCCCTTTCTGCAAACCCCGCTCTCCTGCACTTAGAATGGAGCACAAACCCAGACTGTGTGTTTCACTGACCTTTGCCCTTTCCTGACTTGCTCAGTCCTGTCACATGTCATCCTCCTGCACAGAGCTCTTCAAGCTTGTTCCTGCCACAGGGCCTTTGTTCTGCTGCTCCCTTGCCCTGAGCAGCGTTTACACATCTGGCGTCTCAGAGGCTGCCCCATCAGCCAGCTGTGTTTGCATGATGCCCCCATGCTGCCCAGTCACCGTCATTCCCTTTATTTGCCTCATTGTATTCATCCTCAGAAACTGTTTATCTTGTTTGAATGTTTAGTGTGTTCTCCCCCAAGGGTCCATGGGGTAGAATGGACATTGTCATTTCTACTCAGGCTCAGTAAAGAGCTGCTGCAAGAGCCAACGGACATGGACTTAGGGACTTTCCATAGTGCCATAGCTGGGGCAGGCTGGACACTATGAGGTGCCATCTGCTGGCCTGTTTGAAGCAGTTGGAGCTGGCTAGTGGGGTCTCTGCCCTGGGACATTGCCCACTTGGAACAAGAGGCCAAGCTTGTCAGGAGGCCCAGGGAGGCTGCCCAGTGCCCTTAGCTTTGCACACACACATTAGCAGAATCAAGAGACCTCCTGGCTCTAGCCCACTGTAGCCATGAAGGTTCAATGGCTGTTCATTCAGATTGAGCAGCATAGTTTGGGAGAGCAGAGCAAGCTGTCTGTCTCTCTCAAGGGTGGGGTACCCCAGGCCAGGGGTTGATTATGGGGATGCTTTGTGATTCCTTCCACCATTTGAGATGTTTACCTTCACTCAGTGATCTCAAAGAGATGTGAGATAGTGATGGCCATCGTCAATATTCCTGGGAGCCAGAGCAGAGAGAGCTCACAACAGGGCACATTGTGAATGTGTGTTACACGTCATGGATGGACAGACTGGAAAGGAAGAGCTGCTCTGGTGAAGACCTTGTGTGTATGTAAAGTCTATTATTTAAAAGTTTCTGATTGTTGGGGCAGGAGGATGGCTCAGCAGTTAAGAACACTGGTTGTTCTTGCAGAAGACCTGGGTTCGAATCCCAGCACCCACATGGCAGCTAAAACTGTCCATAACTCCAGTTCCAAGGGATCCGACAGTGTCTTCTGTCCTCCGTGGGCATTGCATGACACGGGTGCACTTACCTACGTGCAGGCAATACGGGCATACACATAGTATAAAAATAATAAAGAAAATATTTTAGAAGTTTCTGATTGTTATTTGAAGTTTCACATGTTACCATCTTGTTGTGCACATTCTTGGAAAAGGAAGAAAAAGCACAACATTTAGTATAACATTGTGGTTTGAAAGAGAAGTGTCCTCCACGGGCGCCTGCATTGGAACACTGTTGTTGGTGCTGCTAGGAAGTACAGTCTTGCTGGAGAAAGTATCTCACTGGGGGTAGGCTTTGAGAATTCACAGTCTTACCCTACTTCCAGTTTGCTCCCTCTGCTTGGTGTGTGCTGTTGAAGACATGAGCCCTCAGCTTCCTGCTTTGGCCACCTCCTGCCATGCCTCTGCCACCATTATGGATTCTCTTTCTGGAACCATAAGCCAAAATAAACTCTTCCATAAGTTGCTTTGGGTCACAGTGTTTTGCTCCAAAAATAGAAAAGTTACTGATACAACCACAAAAGGTAGATCCAGTGAGGAGCTGTGTCATATGAAGGGAAAGAAGGAGCAATGTTGTGGGGGGCGGAGAAAAAGGAGGTAGAAGGAAAGAGAGAGAGAGGGGAAAGAAGAGAGAGGGAAGAGAGAGAGAGAAAGAGAGAGGAGAGAGAGAGAGAGAGAGAGAGAAAGAGAAAGAGAAAGAGGAAGAGAAAGAGAAAGAAAGCAATTAGGCAGTGGCTAGCCCAGCACTGTGTGTGTGTGTGCTGGGCTACTGCTCCTGGCTATGCACAGCTCCATGCTCCCCACACACCCCACACTTCTCAGAGACTCCTTGGCTATGGGGAAGGTGCGGGTCAGAACAAGCCACTTCTCATTGTCTTTAACCAGCCCAAGGAGAAACAGAGCACAGATTTCTGAGAGTCTCATAATTAAGTGAATTAAAATGTTTTCCTTCATGGTGACTTTGCCAACTCCCATCCACCCCGCCTTGGCCCTGTTCCCAGAGAGTGGCAGAGCTGGGAGGATGCAGAATGACATGCTGGCTCCAAGGAGCGAGCAGGGTGCCTCCAGAGCAATTAGCTTATGCATCATCATTTTGGGGAGAGATTTATGGCTAGCCCTCAGAGCATTCCAGCCCAGACCTTCTCGGCCCAATCCTTTTGCTAGAGACGTTCCTGGAAGCGGAAGCTCGATAGTAATTCCAATCACAGTCAGATGGGAGCCCGTTCGTACGGTAGCCGTCCACAGGCTCCTCTCCTTGTCACTCTTGCCTAACCTTGAGCCACCAGCGCTGTCAGAGAGGAAAACAAACTGGACTACGGCAGCCTTCCCGGCAAGCCTGAGGCAACAAGGCTGGAGAGAAGGCGTGCGAAGACTGTGAAGGCCTGACTTTAAGCATCTTTAGCCTGGGTATCATCCCTAGTACCCTCTACACGTTCTTCTGGAAGGAGGATGATGAGGGGCAGGAACCATGCCTGTAGTCTGGAGTCTCTCAGGCCATGGGACCACCGTTTGACCTAGTTTCTAAATTAATCCCTCTTGTCCTAGAGTTGCAGCCCAAATTCTGGATGAGCCAGAGGCATGATCACTCAAACCTCCAAAGGGTATTGGCTGTGAAGCCAATACCCACTCTCTGACCACGAATGTCTGTGTCTGATCTGAGGCCACAACCAGGGAGTCCCTGGTGAGTGTGGCTGTCAGTGACCGCTATACATCCATTAGCATGTCTGCAGATGGATGTTGCTTATAACACCAGGACCCCAAGGACTAAATATAAACCCTAGGAAGCAATTACCCAGGTATTGATTATGGATTAGGCTAACGACATTACTAATTACATCTAAAGATGCATATCTACTGCACCAGCCTGTTAATGGCTTGCATGAGGTATTAAGGTTGCTAATTAGGACAAACAGCAGGTTTATCACCAGCTGTAATTGCCAAGTCCCGGGAGGAAGGACATAGCTTTCCTTTCCACAGCTTGAGCTTTCCAAGGATGCAATGGCAGAGGCCTAACAGGCTGCATCCATCACCCTCAGGCTCAAGATTCCACCCATCTGACAGATGCTCCCTGGGAACCTATTACCCTTCATGAGGGGCCAAGGTGGGTAACATGGGGCTGAATAACCACAAGGCTCTTGGAAGGAAAGATGGGTCTGTGGCAAGGAGTCCTAAGAGGGCTATGTTCTGAAGGTTGTGTTTGTGTGTATGTGCGTTTGTATATATGTTCATACAACTATGCATATGTGTTTAGGCATGCTTGTGTATACATATGTTTGTACATATGCACATGTGTTTGTACATATGCACATGTGCACATACTACAAAACACAACACACATTTCACACAAGGTAACACGAGGCAATCTAGGTTTAGTGAAAATATTCCTTTCACACTACATCCAGTGCGTTTGGAATAAAGACAAAAGTCCCTGAACATGAAAGTACATGAACACACGTACACAAACACATGCAGACATGCTATGTTAGTCATCTTTCTGTTGCTGTGATGGAATACTTGAAAAAATAACTCAAGGAAAAATATTCTTTGACTCAGTTTCAGAGGTAACTGCCTCCATTATTTCTGGGCCTATGGTCTAAAAAGCATTATCTATTCACATATTCATTCATTCATTCATTCGCTGGATCATTCATGTAATAGGTGGGGTGTAGCACCGGATGCAGATTGCTTGGGCGACATAGCCCTCATCTGGGGTGTAGTCTAGCTGGGGACTGAGTTTGGACTGGAAGGACCAGCTGTGGAAGCTGAGTTCCATGCTTGTCTTGTCTCCAAAATCTCCACACAAGGCAGGGCCCACATCTCCACACCTCTTCAAAAAATTGGTGACATGGGTACAGTTTAGTGGCACCTTGCTTGCTTGTATAGCATGGAAATTCTAGGTTCAACCCCTAGCATCAGAAAAAGAAAACATTAGTTGGAAATGACAGTGTTAGACGGTCCTTAAATATAATGTGCACTAAGATTTCTGTTCTCACCTGAAACCTCTGATGTAAAGGAATATCGTACATTGCAAGTTGACATTCTTCCCCTCTAAGACACACACTGCGGTGTTAGGGAGTACACTGGGGGCACTGAGATCATAGTGGGGCCCCTCATCACTCTGCCCCCACTTCCTCTCCTTCTTTGCTTTTGACCAGGCCTATCATAGCCCAGGACCTGAGTCCCATGCCTCCATGTCCTGGCATATAAACAGGCCTGGTATTTCCAGCAGGTGCTTGAAAAATTCTTGTCAAGAGCTGAGATGCATCGGGTGAGAGTGATTCAAGAACATGCGGCTCCTACCAGCAGCACAGGCCCCAGCAGTGTACTGCAGCCTCTGAGAGTTTTCAGAGGAGTAGCCAAGGTCAAGAAGAACAAAGGCAGAAGCCTCTTGGTGGCTCAAAGGGACAGGACAGGGTGCATTCTTCACCCTAGAGACAGAGCTTTAGAGAAACTCAGCTTTTGGTAGAGCATACCACCTCCAAGGCAGCCTTCCTTGAACATGAGAAAAGAAATGTTCCATGTCCTGCTAAGAACCTCCCCACTCTTAAAGCTCAGTGGGAGGCCAGGCCCAAGGAGCCTTCAAGAGCACAGATATATATGGATAGCTCTTGCCTCCCAGTCATCTCCCAACATGGAAGAAAAGGTGGACAAGCTCTTCTTCCTACCTTCCCACTGTCCAAAGCAGCAGAGGCTGCCTTTGCCAAAACCAGACCCTGTGGCCCTTGGTGGCATCGAGGTTCTGAAGACTCCCCTTAAATCTCTTCTGCACTGCCACCAACCCTGCAGAGACAGCAGTGGAGAAAACAGGTACCAGGGCATTTGGCCAACTGTAGGGAAGGGAACATGGAAGACGTATTCTATTCCTCCTTCTCTAGTGACATCAGTGCATGACATCACCAGATCTTGCAGATGGAGGGTGTGAGGAGTTCAAATAACTTAAAGGCGGAGTGTTGAGAATGGAGTCAGAGGTGGGGACTGTGCCAGGAAGGTTCACACTGGAATCTGGATTGCATAGAAAGGACAGATTCCATTCAGCTGTCTGAGTTGCAACCCCCAGATCCATGCTCAAGGAGACTGTGTCCATAGCCAGCCACCTCTGCCTGTGTGTGCCCTGGTGGCGGGCAGCATGAGGAACTGTAACTAAACTACAGGACTATAGGTGAAGGCCTCCAGTTTTCCACGAGGGCATTCTTTCTACAGAAATGCAGTGGGAACTTACCCCACTTCCTGTCCTTCTTTCTGCCCACACATCCTTCTCCCATCCTATTTCAAGCCACGCCCCACCAGCACCATCTCCCATGTAAGGATTGCCAGAACAGTGGTCCAGATGGCCACTCTGCTCAGACTGCTTCCTTACTCTCTGCCTGGGAATACAACCCCAAGATGGGAGCAGAGGTGTGGCTGAGGCCGGACTGTATAGCCGGGTGTGCAGCACACCACCTTCTCTTGGATGGGCTATTACTTTTGACCCATAGGAAACTCCGAATCCTGATCTGCAGTAAAACTTGGCTTCATCGCCCTAGTTCTCTCTTGCAGTAATGGGTTCCTGGAATTCTCAAGACTCTACTGAGGTGTCATGGTGACCTTGACTTCCTTTTGGGTCAAGTGTCTGCAGGTCTGTGATCTGGCTGGTCACTTTCATTAACTGGAGAGAAAGGCTGGACCACAGTCTCTGATGAAAGGAGCTGAGTGCAGGGCCTGCTGGCCACGTGAGACGCCCATCTGACACTCGGGCCTGGGACAGGAGTACTGAAAGCAAACATTGCTCACCCCTACTGGGATGGAGGTGGTACACCGAGTCAGTCACACTGGGACACCACAGCCCCCAGAGCAGTGATGGCAACTGTGGAAGAGGCATGGTGCCCAAGAACAAAGACAAGAGCACTGGAGACAGGGATCGGGGCATCCAACTCCCAGGATGCCTAGCTAACTGTAGGTAGAGTTAGGTCCTTGGAGCACATACTAGGGAAAGCTGGGCACTGGTTTCCTTCCTGGTGGTCCTACCGACTCTGCCACAAGCCCAGCTTTCCTTCCTGGTGGTCCTACCGACTCTGCCACAGGCCCAGCTTCCCCATAGAAGCTTACTCCAGGTTCTACCTTCTAGACCCCCCCCCCAAGATCCACTTTGAGCTTTCCCATCAGCCTCTACTCCCACCTTTCCAAGCTGGTTCTTCTTTGGCCTTTAGTGATAGAGAATTGGCAGACTGTGAACTGGGGTGAGAAGAGAGTTAAAGGGTTTGAGTTCAGGGGTGAGCCTAGTGCTATATGGGAGGGCAGGGGACCAGAAAATGAGATCCAGTGGGTCCCTTTACCCTCTTGAGAAGTAGGCCAAGATTCTTTCTAGGCTGGGCATGAAGGCACACATCTGTAATTCCTAGCACTTGGGAAGCTGAGGTAAGAGGATCAAGAGTTCAAGGCCAGCTTAGACTACCTAGGGAGCTGAAGGCTCTGTCTCAAAAGAAAAGATAAACAAAAGATAGCATCCAAATAATAGGGAGTTTTTTCTTAGATTGCAGTGACTTGTCAAGGTGTCAGCGCCAGGGACTGATGGGAACTAGCTTTGGTAAGCGCTGTAGCACCAGGCTCCTGAAGGACTAGAGCCCCAGTGTGGCTGCAATGGAATAGTCTTCTGCTGCCTCTGCCCTTCAGGGAAAGGAGACTGGGTGCCACGAAGGAAACAAACAGTGCCACGGAGCCTCAGCAAGGCCAGTATTGTCTGCACAATGAAGGAGCTTGAGGAACTGAGTCCTGTCCACGTTGCTTTCTCACCTTGCTCTGCTTGTGTCTTCACAACTAAAAGCTGTGATTACAAAGACCACACCCTGACTGTTGACTACTCACCTCTCTAGCATGCTCACAACCACTGGCATGGAGCAGCCTCTCGGGGTCTACCGTGAGGACCACATCACCCCTTTACAGTATTCCAACCTTCCAGCCATCTTCATTGGCCCTGGCCTTACTTTCCCTGGGCTTCATCCCACTTGTGTTGTATGGCTAGATCAACATTCCATCTCCCCTTTGCACACTGACAACTTTTCTTCTGGATTTCGACCTTAAATGAACTAGATGAAAGTCTGAGTTACGCTGCAAATAAAAACTTTCAATTAGGGTTAGCTAACGCAGCATTTCCTGAATCTCTTTGAATGTGGAAGCCTTTCTGGGCTAGCACATTTCCTTCATCAGAGTGCCTGCTTGGATATGCCTCTCCGCTCCAGACAGCAACCATATCCATTGCATTGTTCCAGCCTTCTTTTCAAGACACAGACCCCAGCTTTACATGCACTGGAGTCTTCCAGAGCTCACTTCAGCCTGGCTCCCTACCTCCAGGTCCTCACACAAACCTGCAGCCTGGCTGTCACTCATTCTTTAAATAGCCCTTGCTGTAGGCTCCCTACTTTTGTTCCAGCCCTGGCAGAGGCAATCCTCTCCTTCCATCCATGAACTCTAACTTCTGCCAGAGGCCAGGTTCCGCTCACATGTGCCCTCATCCCAGGGCCTTGATCACACAATCAGTGACACTCTTGGTGGGAGTATCCTTGATGGAGATATCTGGATCCAACTTAACCCTGCATTCTACACGACCTCATTCTGGGTATTATTTCTATCAACAGCAATTAATGGATGCCTTCAGAAATTACCTCTGCCTCTCCCTCTTGCTCTGGAAAAAAGCCACAGGAGATCAGGGAAGATCATGTGACTTGGAGAAGAAGGAATACCATTGCTTTCACTGGAGCTCCTGGGATTGGTTCAGCAAAGTATACAGGCTGCCAGAAAGGATGAATGTGGTCAAAGCTGGGGGCTCATTAGAACCAGGTTTATTTAATTTATTTATTCATTTTTTGAGACAAGGTCTTACTCTACATCCTTGCCTGGCCTCAAACTCACAGAGATCCGCCTGCCTCTGCTTCTTTTGTGCTGGGATTAAAGGTGTACCCCATCATGCCTGGCTTACAACCAGGCATTTCATGAAGTGTGGAGTTGAACCTGCATCAAGTTGTCATGGAAGGACTGAACGAGAAGGGGAAAGTTAAGCAGCAGCTGGGGCAGAGAGAAACAGGATGGGAAGGAAAGAAAAGACAGCAAGAAGTTGTCTCTGAACTCTGAAGCTAGCTGGTTCTCAGCAAAGCAAAAGAAGCAGGTGAAATCAGGTAACTGTCTTGAATCCTAAGAACCAAGGTCACCCCCAATCATGGTAGCTCCACTCCCTCAGTATGTATCTTCAGATCAGAATTGGACAGACTAAATTCCAGGTCCCTCCTCACTCAGTAGAAGTAACTGTAGGGCTTGGTCTGTGCCCTTTGTCACAGGGATGAAAATCTTGTTTCAGAGGCTTCTGGGAACATCACCTGCTGTCAGGAAACACAGTCTGAGGATCACTCCTGCTGTACACTCTCCTATGCATATGGGGTTGCGACCTCAAAAGGAGCACTCCGGTGGCAGCTGTTCTGTTCCACAGGTTGGGCTTCTGCCTGATATCACTGGAGCTGGAGGGAGACAGTCTTCTGGACATCCAGGGTTGAAGATGGTGGCCTTCCAACGAGCAGAGCCACCTGCCGCAGCCTGACAGATTGAAGTAGGGAAGGTGGAAACACTGTTCCTGGCCTTGGCTGACCAGCTGAGAAGGATTGAGAAATGTGTCTGGCACTGATGATGCAGGAGAATGCATAAGTAGCCAACTCACTTACTGGAAATGAAATGATGTAATCCGCCAAACCAGCCTGAATCTTAATGGGAAGACTGTGCAGCAAGGCGGGAAGGCTGGAAAGAGGCCTGCCCTGTGCCCGCCTTGGAGGCTTGGCTATGGCTGGATCCTGTGGCCTTCTGCCACTTGTCCTACCTGGAAAAAGCAGAGGCCCTTTTAAAACAGCGGTGCTGCTGAGAAATGTCAGCCTTTAAGCCAAGTGCTACCATGTAGGAGTGAAATGTACCCAAAGAAGAGCACGGCTTAAAGCCAGCGCCTGAGTAGGCCTGGACCTCTGACATCTGCTAGTCCTCTACCTTCCTACATAGGAAAGAGCCGAGAAGGTTTCAGAGACCATTGACCATAAACCATCTATGTGTTTTGCAGAGATTCTTTTTTCCTTTCTTATGCCAGTAATATGCATTTGTCCTCAATAAACAAAGCAAAAAGAAGTAATTAAAAATTGCAATCGCACCCACAGATCTTGCATTTGAGTAAAGCTTCACCAGGAATTACCAGTGAACACCATCATGCCTGACTCAGGTTTGCATTTCTGACAAGCTGCCAGGTGATACAAATGATACTGGTCCAGAGACCACACTTCAAGTAGCAAGATCCTGCTAGATGGTTTTATAAAATACGTGTACTTTTTTATTCTAATATGTTTCCATTAACTACATGCTTTTTAATAACCCAACTCCATTCAATTACTTGCTATGATTCACTTCATCTACATTAAAAATACACATCAGAGGCTGGAGAGATGGCTCAGCAGTTAAGAGAACTTCATATTCTTCCAAAGGACCCAAGTTCAGTTCCCAGCACCCATACTGGACAGCTCATAGCACTCTTAGATCTTTACGGAGTGGCTCTTGGGAGCTCTCCATTGCTATGATCTGCCGATGAGGCTCCTGAAGACAGATGCCTGATGACTGGCAGTTCAGCATCCTGTCTTCTCCCAGAACAGCCTGTCTCCACTTCAGGTCCAAGGAATTGGACACTGTCTCTGGCCTCTGTGGGCAGACACACACACACACACACACACACACACACACACACACACACACACACACACACACACACACACACACACAATAGAAATAACATAAATCTTTAAACATATACATGGTGAGTTCCAGGACAGCTGGGGCTACAAGGAGACCCTGTCTCAATACAGACTATATATATATATATATAATTCAGTAATAAGTTACACAGAATTCTGTTTGTTCTAAGTTTTTATTTACTCAATTCCTTATTATTGGACACAGGTTATTTTCAACTTTTTGTTTGCATATTTTTTCCATAATTTTTATTGAATTTTTGTATATTTCATACAGAACATCCCAATCAATTTTAATAACCTTTATACCTCCTTCCCCCTGGCATCCTCCCATTGATCCACCCACTGGAATTCATACATTCTGTCATTTGTCTTAAAGCCTAGTGTGTCTCTCAGTTCATCTACTGAGGTCTACACAGCCTGTCTAGAATCTCTCGCTTTAGGAAGATCAGTTCTTCCTCACCCAACAGTAATCAGTTGCCAATATTTCTTCAGCTAAGAGTGTAGTCAGCTGTCCATTTCCCCAATTCTATGCTGGATTTTTGTCTGCTTGACTTTGCATGGGTCCTGTGCATGCTGACACCATTGCTGTAGATTCATATGACCAGGTCCCAGGAGCTTATAGGACTCTATTTCCATAAGGTCACGTACCTCTTCCATGGCTCTTACAATCTTTCCATCCCCTCTTCCACAATGGTCCCTGAACCCTGGGTGGGTATAGTTTTAATATAGGAGTCCTATCCAAGGACCAGCATTCTGCAGACTCTTGGTCTCTATACTTTGGCCTTTTGTGACCTTTTGTGTTTCTGGCCCTCTGTTGCATGAGGGAGCAATTAATGAGAATTGATTCATTATCGTCCTCTTTGCCCCTTGTTCTATGTTCCAGGAGCAGTGTTTTGGCCTTTTGTGACCTTTTGTGTTTCTGGCCCTCTGTTGCATGAGGGAGCTTTATTAATGAGAATTGATTCATTATCGTCTTCTTTGCCCCTCCCACTTAGACTTGGGCAATTCACAGTCAATGTCTGTGTGTGACCACTTGTGGTACTCTGTAATAGTCTCTGGTGCAAAAGAAGCTTCTTTGATGACTGGTGGTGGGATATTTGTCTGTAAATATAAGGACACATATTTTGCACATAGTAAGAAATTATATTAGTCTAAGGATGTGACAATTGTGGTGTTTTCTCTAGGATCTATGACCTCTCCACCCATGTGTATTTGGCTATGTTTACAGTACCACACATGAGTTTCCTCCCACTGAATGGGCTTTTTGTCCAATTAGGTAGTGTTGATTGCCCCCAAGGCAAAAGTGCCACTACTGTAGCAATGGCATATGTTGTGCAGGTCATTGATGTGGCTATTTGGTTTTGAAGCTGGTGTTGAACCATTGATTGATGTTCTTCCTTAGCACCTTGCATAGTGCTCTCCAAATCTATGAGAGCTGCCTTCAGGGGAAGTGGCCTCCAGGTCAGTTCCAGCTCCATTGCTCCAAATCCTGTGTCTGAAGTGTGTTCTGTCTTCAGCAGGAGGGTCTGACCTTCACATTCTGGGTGGCAACCAAGGGATGTGGAAATAGCCTGTGTAATTCTGGGAGTCTTTTAGACCACCCTGGTGTCTTGTTATGTAGCCTTTAGCTACACATATGGATTCCTGTGGAGATATTGTATGTGCAATTTGTCATTAAGTTGTTGGACTAATATGATTTCCTCTGGTTTTTGCACTAGCCAGGCATTATTTATCTCTCCTCTCTCTCTCCCTGTCTAACTCTTCTATCATGACTCCCTCATTTAAACTGTCTTCCTTTTCCCCATTTCTCCCTTCTCCCCCGGTCCCACCTCTCTTGAGCTCCTTCTTTCCCTTTATCCCCAAAGTTTCTTGTACAACCCTCCCTCCCCCTCCCGTTTAAATGCCCCACTGTATCCATTTCTCCCTTAGTAACCCCTGTCTCCTACTGTTCTCTCTCAGATTCCTTATTTTCCTTTACCTCCCCGTTTCCTTTTCATTATCCTGGTTCCTGCAGTTACATCAGGATACATACTCACATATAAGGGGTGCTGGGATCCACATGAGGGAGAACATACACTGTTTGTTTTTTGAGTCTGTGTTACTTCACTTAGTATAACAGTTTCTAGTTCCATCCATTTACCTGCAAATTTCACCTTTCCTTACTGCTGAGTAGAACTCCACTGTGTAAATGTACCGCATTTTCATTATCCACTCATCAGTTGAAGGACATTTAGGTTGCTTCCATCTCTTAGCTATTGTGAAAAGAGCAGTAACAAACATGGTTGTACAAGTGTCTCTGCAATAGGGTGAGTCCTTTGGGTATATGCCAAGGAGTGGTATAACCGCATCAAATGGTGGGTTCGTTTTTATATTTTTAAGAGTTCTCCACACTGCTTTCCAAAGGGGTTGCATGAGTTTGCAGTCCCACCAGCAGTGAATGAGCGTTCCCCTTTCTCTACAGCCTCCCAGCATTTGGTATCATTTGTTCTCTTGATCTTAGCCAGTCTGACTGGGGAAAGATGAAATCTTAAATTGATTTTAATTTGCATTTCCCTAATTACTAATGATGTTCAACACTTTTAAAGATGCTTCTTAGCCACCTTTATTTCTTCCTTTGAGAAATCTCTGCTTTTTGTTTGTATTTTAAAATTAATTAATTAATTTGAGACATGGTCTCTCCTGTAGTCCCAGCTGACTTGGAACTCACTATGTAGACCAGGCTGGCTTCAATCTCACAAAGACTGGCCTGCCTCTACCTCCCGAGTGCTGGGATTAGAGGCATGTGCCACCATGCCCAGCTTTATATTTATATATATTTTTTTATTTTTACTTTTGTGTGTGGCACATCAGAGGACAACTTGCAGGTGTCAGTTCTCTCCTTCTATCCTGGGGGTCCTGGGAATTGAACTCAAGTTAGGAGGCTTGGCAGAAGGCACCCTTAACCTCTGAGCCAGCTTGCTAGTCCAAAGCTAAACCTTACAATAAATCCTTAATTATTTCTTCAGAATTTCAATAAATAAAATAAAAGACATACATAAGTTTAGGGCTTTCTATGTGGATAATCAAACTTCCTTCCAAAAAGATTTTCCAGCTAACAGAGTCACCACCAGTGAACCAATCAATCATTTCTTGTAAAAACAATTCATCAGGGAAATAAAATCGGATGGACTTGCTGTATCAGGAATGGCATACAGTTTCCTAATAGAAAAGCTCAAGATCTTACTCCTGCATTTATTACACTTTTACTCACCACCTGCTGTGCAATGAGGCATTAGTGTACCCTCAAGGGACATGAACACAAACCATCTCAATCACAGTCAAGAAGAGTTGATAAAAACGGTCCGTCTTCCAGATTTTCTCCAAACACTCTTAGACCTCTGCAGAATGACTCTTGGAAACTCTCCATTGCTGTGATTTGCTGATGAGGCACCTGAAGACCGATGGCACAGTGACCTGCCTGGCGATTGACAGCTCATCTGGTTCAGCATCCTGTCCTCTCCCATTTCTACCACACGTGGTTGGTACCTTTCCCAGACAGACACTCACCTCTTCTGATGTCCTACACCCACTGAGACTGAAGCTGTCCAAGGAAAAAGGAGGCAGCTGCCCGAGGGACTGAAAGGGGAGGCTGCACACAGTGAGGAGCCTTCATAGGCATGATCTGGAATGAACTGAGCTGTGTTAGTCAGCTGGAGGTGACACATGCCTTGTATGTGTGTGAGGACTCAAGAGGCACCAAGTTGGGATAACCTGGGTCAACTGGCATTGGTCTCTGATGCACATTGGCCTGGGCCTACTTGGCCCCTCTGCTCTGTATGCCTGGTGGGTTGTGTGAGCCCAAGAGGGGCATGGGAAGGCATGCTTTCCAACATACTCTCAGATGACTATGTAAGTGAGGAATGGACTACCAATGGTGCAGTAAGTCACTTCAAGGTGGTGAATTCGGATCAGGACTGGACTGGGCCAGTGGCAAAGGGAAGCCAAGGAGTAGAAGGCTTGGAGGGGTCCAAAGTCCAGCCAGGAAGAGGGAGCAAGGTGGGACATGGAGAGACATTTTGTTTCTCCTGGGCATAGATTATGGGAAACTGGGAAAGCAAGCCTGGAGGCAGAGGTTAAAAAAAATAATTTGGGCCTTAAATTTGAACCAGCTCTGAGTCAAGCCCAGTGAAAATACGTGTTCAGTAGGAGCTTTGACTAGTGGGTCTGGAAAGGTGTGGGGGGGGGTCTTAGTACATTTCCTGCTTCTTTACCAAAATACATAAGACCAGGTAATTATAAAGAACACAGGGCCAACGAGATGGCTCAGCAGGTAAAGGTGCTTGCTGCCAGCCCTGATGACCTAAATTCAGTCCATAGAGTCCACATGGTGAAAGCAGAGCACCAGTTCCCCTCCACACTTGCTCAGTGGCACACGCACATGCATGCACACACGCACACATGCAGCACACATGTGGTGCATTTCGCTCAGCATTCTTACCTTTCAAGCTCCTGCGGAACAGTTCATTAAGCCCTGAGCACACAATGGGTTTTCAGCCCAAAGTTCCAAAAGCTTCCACAATCCTCCCCCAAACAACATGGTCAGGTCTGTCCTGGCAATACCCCACTCTCTAGTACCAATTTCTATCCTAGTTACTTTTCTGTTGCTGTGATAAAACACTTGCCAAAACCAACTTGGGGAAGAAAGGGTTTATTTGGCTTACAGGGTACAGTCTGTCATGAGGGAAGCCATAGCAGGGACTCCAGGCAGGAACGCAGGGTCAGGAGCTGAAGCACAGGCCATGAAAGAATGCTGCACACTGGCTTGCTTTCCCTGACTTGCTCAACTACTTCTCTTATGCAGCCCAGGCCCACATGCCTGTGGATGGCATCACCCACAGTGGGCAGGGCCATCTTATATTAATTAACAATCAAGAAAATGCCTCATAGACATGGCCAATGTCAATCCAATGGAGGAAATTCCTCATTGAGGTTACCTCTTTCTAGATGTTCCTACCTTGTGTCAAGTTGACAAAAAACTATCACAAAGCCTTCATGACCAGTTGCCACTCAACACTGCTGCATTAGGGATCAAGTTTCCAACACATGAACTTTCAGAGTCACTTGCCCTCTGTGAGTCCCTTGGTCTCTCCCTAAACCATCTCCTTTTTGGCAACCCTTTGTCAGTGCCCTGTCTATCCTGGTCTGGATTCACCTAGAGAAAACTTGTGAGGAGACTCTGCTAGCCAAGTACCAGAAGAAGCAGGAAGAAAGGAAAGAGCAATGGTGGATGGTGCTTCCCAGAATACACTGGGCAGGAGAGATGCCCCCAGAGGGAGAGCCTGGGAGGAGGAGAAGCAGGAAGAGAAAGGAAGCTACAAAGCAAGGAGCCTGGCTCCTGTTCAAGCAGGAACATTTCCTTTTAAAAGACCCATTAAAACTGCAAATGCAATTTCTCTCCGACCCATGATTCTGCATCCAAGAATCTATCCTCCAAAAACCACTTACATAAATGCTTGAATATGCTTTAAAAATATTCCTGTTTTTTTTTCTAAGAGAGAAAAGTTGAAGACAACCCCAGGCCTTAAAGTAGCACCTGGCAAGCAGTGGCACTTTGTGAACCATTTGTTTAATGAATGAATGAACTCAATTTCATTAGTAAAGCCATTGATCAATTCCAGAGAGAATCCTTCTGCCATAAAAGTAGTAGAGTTATTTTCAGAGATCTGTAGTATATTGTCATGTTAAAACAAAGCAACTCCTCAAATGCTTCATATACATATAAGGTCTTCTTTTAAAAATATTTTATTTATTATTTTTATGTGTATGAGTGTATTGCCTGCATGTATGTAAGTGCACCCGTGTCATGCAATGCCCATAGAGGTAAGAAAAGAGTATCAAATTCCCTGTAACTGGCGTTACAAACCATTGTTAGCCACCATGTGGGTGCTAGGATTCAAACCCAGGTCCTCTGCAAAAGCAGCCAGTGCTCTTAACCACTGAGCTATCTCTCCAGCTACCTTATACAAGGTCTTCTTTGAATATATTCATGTGTATACATGAATACAGATAGATTAGATACATATCCTTGCATATTATACACTGTGCCCTTATAGTTACATGCAAGGGATCTTCTGAGAAAACATTCTCAGATAAAATCTGTAAGGGACTCAGAAAAGGGCAGAGAAAAGGAAGGCAAGGCGAGATGACTTGCCTCATCTCATCCCGGTCCCAGAGGGAGTGCTGGAGCATTAATGGCATCACAGAGCTGCCCACCTGGAAACCAAGGAGCTATGCTGCTCCTGTATGGGTCAGTCACTGGCTGAGGGTGGCCCTGCATATAGGAATGACTCCCATGACTCTTACCCAGACATTTCTGGATAAGACTCTGCTAAGGCTGGTTCTCCAGAGAAAGTGCAGCTGTGAGGATGCCCTGGATAGATAAAGGAAGTCTGCTTACTGTAAGTGTACAGGAGTGTGTGTGTGTGTGTGTGTGTGTGTGTGTGTGTGTGCGTGTGTGCACACACACGCTTAGTGCATGTGGATATGCTTTCATGGTCACAGGAAAAATCTAGAATATAATCCAAGCTGCCAGTAAACAGTGATGTGATGGCTAAACTTGGTTGTCAACTTGACACAACTGGGAAGAGGGAACCTTAACTGAAGAGTTTCCTCCTGCAGATTGACCTGTGGCCTTGTCTCTGGGGCATTTTCTTGGTTACTAATTGATGTAGGTGTGTCCAGCCCACTCTGGGCAGTGCCATCCCTTGGCAGCTGGGTATGGACTGTGTAAGAAAGGGGGCTGAGCAAGCCAGGGAAGCAAGCCAGTAAGCACCATTCCTCAGTGTTTTCTGCTTCAAGGTCCTCACTCGAGCTCTCTCCTTGGCTTCCCTCAGTGATGCAGAGTAACCTGTAAGCCACATCAACCCTTTCCTCCCTGAGTTGCTTTTGCTATGGTGTTTATTACAGCCACAGAAACCAAACTACAATAGTGATTACCTCAGAAAGTGGAACTAGATATTGATGGAGGGCAGTGAAAATGGAAAATTTTATGTTTTACTTAATGTATTTTACCTATAATAGCTGAACTTCTGTATACAAACTTATAAACGACACTGGTAATATGAAGTCAATGAACCTGGCCAGCAGCATGCAGGGCTACAGGAAGGTTAGAGACCTAAAATGGAGAAGCTTCCCATGGGGTATAGGGTGAAGAGCCCACTGACTGTTTGGTGGCTGGAAGGGTCGCCTTAGAGAACTTGGGGGAGCTGGGAAGACAGGTTGAGTGTCAGGGAAAGCAGGGAGGAGAAGCGTGCGGGGTGTGGGGTTGGGGAGAAGGGTGGGGGGTGTAGGAGGATGTGGGGAGGCTCCAAATCTTTCTTCTGGGCCTGAAACTTCTCCCAACTTATCCCAGCATCACTCTCCCATTCATTCTGTAATGATTTTCTTTCTTTTGAAATGGATTAGCAAATTGGGAAACTTAAAGAAGTAATGCCAAAACCTTGCTGTTCCTTTCAGAAGATAAACTATATACGCTGTCAGGAATTCATCTGCAATTAAGGGTGTGGCTGTCTGAGACGTCTGTTAGGAAACAGACCCACAGCACTGATCATACTTAGAGGGCAAGGTCACCAATGGGGAAGGGGGTGCTCTGCAGATAGGCCCCGGGGAGACCTACCCCCACAGACCTTAAAGCTCTTTCATGCTGTTCCTTCACAGTCACACTTCCCAGGAGCCAGCCAGTCCTCTCCATGCAAATGGGAGCCAGAGAATGGCTAGGAGGTGGCTGCAGGCGAGGCCACAGGGCTGGAGTTCCCAATGACCCCAGTATCTTCTGCTGGACTCAGAGTTGCCCATGTTCTGACAAAACTGCTAGTGACAAAATATTCCTTTGTGAATTTTTTTTAATTTGCAAAATAACATCATAGATAAAGGAAGATCGCAAAGCAGAAATCAAAGACAGTTAGAAAATTGAAGAGGGCTGGAGAGATGGCTCAGCAGTTAAGAGCACTGGCTGCTCTTGCAGAGGATGTGGCCTCGGTTCTCCTTACCCGCATGGTGGCTATCAAGCATCTGTAACTCCATTTCCAGGGACTCCAATGCCCTCTTCTGGCCTCCATAGGCACTGCATGCATAGGTGCACATACATACAGGAAGAAAAACATTCATATACATAAAATTAAAACAAATTTGTGGAAAAGAAAATTAAAGAATACAAGGAAGAGTAGACAGGAAAACAAATTAAGATACATGATCATAGAGCAGACTTGGAAGAATTGATAAGTATTCGAGAGAAATAAAAGGATTTGACAGAACTCAGATTTAACATATCTAGTCTATAAATAGTTATAAATAAGCTCTCTTCATTATTTTTTTAGAAAAGGATTTTCAGATTGTATGACAAAGTGTAGTTGTCCCCAATGTCCACAGCTAGTTCCAAGATCCCTCAGATACCTAAATTAAGTCCCTTACAGAAAATGACAACGTATATAGTCTGCATAGTCCCTAGTAGACTTTAAATCATCTCTAGATTACTTACACTAAGGCTAAGTAAATACTATGTGAATAGGCAAGCACTATATTCTTTGGGAAATAATGACAAGAAGGACAGTCTGTACAGGTATAAATTTAACACTTACTTTCAATCTGTGTTTGGTTGAATTTTCAGGTGTGAAACTCATGGGTATAGTGGGCCAACTATGAAAGCCAAGTTAATGCTAATATAAGAAATGCAAAAAATAGACAAAAATATAGCAGATAAATGTAATTAAAATCAGTTGCTTGGACACTGTGTTAGTTACTTGTCTTGTTGTTCTGACAAAATATTGGACAAAAGAAGCTTAAGAAAGAAAGGGTTTATTTTGGTTCAGTTTTAAGGTGCAGCCCAACGTGCTGGGGAAGTGAAGGCAGCAGGTGCTTTGTGGCTGATCCCATTCCACCCACAGTCAGAAGGGAGACAATGGTGAATGTCCTTGAAATGGTGCTGCCCCCCCTTAGGGTGGGTCTTCCCATCTCAATTAACATAGCCTAGATAAACCCTCACAGATGTGCCCAGAGATTTGTTTCCGTACAATTCTAAATCCCATCAGTTGATTATCAAGATCACTCTTCACATACATCTAGTTCTATTAAATACAGACTTTAAACTTGCCTCACAGGAGAAGGAATTACAAAAACCATGCTTGTAGACACAGTGTTTGCAGAAATCACATCACACCCATTCATTTACACACTGTTAAAACAGGTCTCACAATGTCATTGTGTAAACCATTGTGTTTAGGAGTTTTGGTTCTTATAATTCATGATGGGAATGTAAAACAATATAACCACTTAGAAATAGTTTGTGTTTTCTTAAAAAGTTATACGTATGCATTGTGAGCTAGTATTTTAACTCTTTAGAATTTATTTTATAGAAAAAACCTTATAACCAGAAAAACACCTACACAAAAATATACCTAGTGACGCTAGTCAAAATTGTTCCATACTGGGAGTCAGGTACCCTCCAGTAAATGAATGGATAAATAAACCATGGTACATCAATGCAATGGAATATCACTCAGCAATGAAAAGGAATAAAACATTGGTACCTTGAACAATTAGAATAAATCCAAAAGGCGTTGTGCGCTTAGACAGTCTCAAAAGTTTACCTATGAATCAATAATACATAATTTTCTAAAACATAAAGCTACAACAGGGGGAAGCAGGGCAGTGGTTGACAGGGTTTAGAAGTTAGAAAGGGTATCAATGACAGAAGAGGTTTTGTGTCTTCCTTATATACCATAAGACTGAAAAAAATCAACTTTATCATGGAATTAATTTAAAAACCAGATGCATTTGGACATTTAAAGAAAAAATGAGCTGTGCTAACAAAAATAAAAATATATAAAGAATTGATTTGGATAAATAACATAACTGAGGGAAAACCCCACAAAAGTCTGTTTAAGAATAATAGGGTTGACCAAATCCACAAAGCACTAAATAACAAAAGGGAAAAAATTAAACACCATAAAACATAAGTTATGAAGAATAAGAAATTGACAAATGGGGGCTGGGCAGATGGCTCAGTGGTTAAGACCATTGGCTGTTCTTGCAGAGGACCCAGGTTTGGTTCCCAGCACCCACACAGCAGCTAATAATCACCTGTAACTCCAATTCTAGGGCATCTGATGCCCTCTGCTGACCTTCACAAGCATTGCACACATGGGTGTAGTTATATACACACAGGCAAAACACTCATACACATAAAATAAAAATGTCATATATTGACAAAGGAATTATAAATATTTACTTAGTCAACTGTGTTCAAACATATTTGAAAACATTTAGGAGATGGAAATTTTCCTAGAAAAATGGGATTTATTAGAAGTTTAAATGTGATTTGCATAAAGAAATAGATGAGTTCTGTTATGGGTTGGATTATGTCTCCCTAAATTCAGATATTGAAGTCTCAACCCCTATTCCAAAGAATTTGACATTATTTGGAAACAGGGTGACTGTCAGTGTAATTAACTTGCAATGAGGACATTATGTGGCAGAGAGGGACACAGACTGCTGTCCTTGTATAGGAGACAGGTGGACAGAGACACTGACACACAAGGAACCCACTGTGAAGATGGGGGTGTGCTGTCAAAACCAAGAAAGTCACCAGAAACTAGTGGACTAATGGAAAGACTTTTCCCAGCACCTCCGCAGTGAGGGAGCTGCGCTATCACCTGACTTCAGACTTCTGGATTCTTGAACTGTGGCAAAATAAACTTCTGTTGTTGAAGTTAGTCAGTTTGTGTCACTTTGTTATGGCAGCCCCAGAAGACTACCTTAGTTGACAGTGAGCTATTTTGCAGACTAGTGTTAGATAATTTTATAAAAGAATTCATATAGCTTTTAAGAAATCACACTGCCTCGGTCATCTCAATATGCTTGTTGACTGTTTCAAAGCATTAAAAAATGAAGAGAAC
>NW_008337664.1:278733-289931 GCF_000622305.1 Nannospalax galili | reverse complement strand
TCTCTCTCTCTCTCTCTCTCTCTCTCTCTCTCTCTCTCTCTCTCTGGCGTGCATGTGTTGACACATGTGCAGATGTACATGCCTGTTTATAAACGTTTGGAGACCAGAGGTTGACATGGGGAGTCTTCCTCTATCATTCTCCCCCTTATTTTTTGAGACGGGTCTCTCACTGATCCTGCAGCTCGCTGCTTCAGCCAACTGGCTGATCAAGTTCCTGGGATGCATTCATTTCTGTCCTCCAACCGGGGTTACAGGCACGAGCTGCCATGCCTGACTTTTATGTGGATGCTGGGAATCCAAGTAAGGTTGTCATACTTGTACAGCAAACATTTTGCCATTAAGCCATCTCACCAGTCCACCAAATAAAATAAATGAATCTAGAGAGAAAAATGAAATGACCACCTCCACACCATAAAAATTTAAGCTCTGTCTTTATTTTAATATGTTAAATACATCCATTATAGATTAATGTTTCATAAAGTGCTACCTGTATAGTTATCTCAGTAACAAAATTCACATTACTAAAGGATCCCTATCAGTGTCAAAAACAAAATGAGGTGTTCCCTGCTAAAAATGCATTGGAGGCATCAGCCAGTGCAATTAGACAAGAGAAATAAGAGAGATGCAGAGGAATTGACGGTAACTATCGTTATTTGCAGCTAATATGATTGTATACTTGAAAAATCAAAGATAATTCATGCAAAAGTACAACGGGCACTATCAAAAGGGAAATGGGAAAGATGGAGGGGGCTTAAATGGGAAAGGAGGAGGAAGGGTAACATGGGAGGGGAGGAAGGGAAGGGAAGTAATACAAAAGGATGTCTGAAAAATCCATAAGAAAATGTACTACTTTGTCAGATTACTTTAAAGTACATATACGATGTGTGTGTGCAGATGTGCATGTAATGTATATATCATTGTTGTTACATATATATATATATATATGCAACAGTAATAATCAAAGGAGAGGCCACAAAATTGAGAGGGAGTTGGGGGAGGACCATGGGAAGACTTGGAGGGGGGAGAGGGATGGGTAGGAATGTTGTAAATATAGCACCAATTTATGAACTTCTCAAAAAATGTACAACACATAAATCACTGATGTTAATTTATTAACTTTAATTAATGTAAAGATCCATATCTTTTCACATATAAAAAGCAATAATCAATTGGAAAATTAAAAAAAAAAAACACATCCAAGATTTACTTCCCAGGAAAATGGGGGGTTAAAAGGCCCACCAATTAAATTAAGTGAGAGAAAACAGTCAAGATAATATTCAGTCGTGTCTATTTCTGCAGGAGATATCTGTGAACAAACTTATTTTTTTATTTTTAAACTACTTCTATTGATTCTTTGAGAAATTAATAAAAATTCATTTCATATTCAAACCTCTCTATCTCCTCTCAGGTCCCCTCTTTCTTCCCTCTTCACTTCATGTCCTCCATTTTTTTTTAATTTTATGTGTATGAGTGTATTGCCTGCATGTATGTCAGTGCACCCGTGTCGTGTGATGCCCGGGAGATCAGAAGAGGGTGTCAGATTCCCCTGGAACTGGAGTTAAAGGCGGTTTGTAGACACCATATGGGTGCTGGGAATTGAACCCAGGTCCTCTTCAAGAACAGTCAGTGCTCTTAACCTCTGAGCCATCTCTCCAACCCCCATGTCCTCTATTTTTAAAAAAGGCTCGAGTCGAATTTGTGTTCACCAAAGACTCAGGTGTGGGTTCATCACCTGGACCATGGTCAGCATACCCAGCATCACACTCTTAAGGAAAACTGACTCTCCCTGTCTAGAAGCTTAGTTCTTCAGTGAGGGCTGGGCTTTGCGTCTCTCCACTCCATGCTGGGATTTTGTCTGGCTGGATTTGCCCAGGTCATGTTTGTTACTAGCACTGTGGCTTCCTATGTGCAACTGCCCTATTGTGTCCAGGAAACACTGTTTCATTGTAATTGTCTACTATCCCTGGCTCTTATAAATTACCTCCTCCTTTTCCTCAACAGCCCCTGAGCCTTTGCGGGGAGAGGTATGATATAGATGACCCATTTAGGACTGAGCATTCTGCAGTCTCATTCTCTGCACTTGATAGTTGTGCGTCTCTGTGTTAATCTCCATGTGCTTCAAAAAGAAGCTTGTCTGATGAGAGCTAAGAGCCGCCCTGACCTATGGGTATAAGGATAAGCCATTAGGAGCAGGTTTAATACTATGTCCATTTAGCAGAACGATTGTGCTAAGTTCCCCCTACAGCCTGTGACTGTCTAGCTACATGTTCTTGGCCCTGATAATGGTGCCAAGTATGGGATGCATCTTGTGAGGCAGGCTTTAAGTCTAACCAGAAAGTGATTGGTTACTCCATAGCATTCGTGCTCACTGATATACAGTGGGCATAGCTTGCCAGGACTGAACTTTTTAAGCTAGGTAAGAGTATCACGGGGAAGCAGGTGGGAGCAGCTATAAATCAGTGCCTGGCCAAACCAAGCAGCTCTGGTGAGGACCGTGGAAACCACCAGGAAATGCTCCTCCTCACGCACACCAGCCCAGTAAGAACAGTCAGCTGGGTGACTGACCAAGGACTCGATGCAAAGTTGCTGGTGAAGCTTGGTAACTGAAGAAGTTGAGGCAGATTTGGGGACCAGCTGAATTCTATGGGAACCATCAAACAATGACTTACAGCACCACACCCCACCAGCACCATGGAAACCAGAGGGAAGAGCTTCAGTAGAGCTAAATCAGGTGGGACCGAGAGTCGCCTATAAAGCTCCTGTGAGAACCTGGAGATCTGTTCCTGCTGTGGAAACGGGAACTGAAGCGAGCTATTCGGGGACTGCGGCAAAATCCCTGCCAAGGCTGCTGCTGAGGCCACGAAGGGCTCCCACGCAATCCTCCTAACTCTTCCTCACACAATACCAAGTTGAGCCAGAGACAGCACTGAGGAAGGAATGGAGAATTACTCAGTTCAACTCAGCACAATCGTGCCACAAATTCACTCCAAAATGCAACTGGTCTAAACTCTGAGGCAATGCATACCCCAAATCTGGCTTTGTAGGTTTGTTTCCCAAGACTTATTTTTATTTTATTTATGTGTACGTGTCTGTGTCTGTGTGAGTATATGCCATGGGTGCGCAGGTGCTTCTAGAAACTGGAAGGAGGAGCTTAGCCCCCAGAGCTGGAGTTGCAGGCAATTGTGACTCACCTAACGGGAACTGGGATTGAAACTCAGGTCTTCTGGAAAAGCAGCAAGTACTCTTAACCAGGACTGGAAGGAGGAGCTTAGCCCCCAGAGCTGGAGTTGCAGGCAATTGTGACCCACCTAACGGGAAGCTGGGATTGAAACTCAGGTCTTCTGGAAAAGCAGCAAGTACTCTTAACCACGAAGCCATCTCTCCAGCCCACCTCCCCCATCAGTACATTTTGCTGCATGA
The DNA here is from genome assembly GCF_000622305.1 of Nannospalax galili. Lineage (NCBI taxonomy): Eukaryota > Metazoa > Chordata > Mammalia > Rodentia > Spalacidae > Nannospalax > Nannospalax galili. Next base: position 286,511 of record NW_008337664.1, on the reverse strand, counting down.
AACATTACAGAGAGAGAAAAAATTAAAATTCCATCCCACTAAGAAACAAATACTAACTAATGTGTTGTTTTGAAATCTAATGTGCTTTTGTTACATTTGTTGCCTTTTATTTGATTTTAATTTTTTATCATTTTTAGTATTTTGAATTTTAGGGACTGGAGAGATGGTTTAGTGGCTTCTCTTGCAGAAGACCTATGTTCAGTTCCCAACACCCACATGGCGGCTAGCAACCATCTGTAGCTCCAGTTCCAGGGGATCTAACACCTTCATCTGACCTCTGTGGACATTGCTTTACATGAGTGCACTTACACACATGCAGGCAATATACTTATACAAAAGAAAAATAATAAAATATTTTAAAAAGAAATCAAAGGACATAATAAGCTCCTGATCAAGAACACAAATAAATTAATGAAATGAGAAAAGCACTGCAAAATATAAAAGAGAAATTCAATGAACAGCTAAAAATACTGAAGAAAAACCAACCTGAAGTGCAGGAAAAGAAAAACAGAAGTCAAAGGAAAAGATTCATGAGAGCCTCACTAATAGAACAGACTGGTGACAGAATATCTGAGCTTAAAGACAAGGTGAAGGACTGGAATATTCAACAACTAATAAAGTACCAGTGAGAATTTCAAGACATATGTGACACTATGAAAAGACCAAATCTAAGGCTTATTGGGCATCGAGAGAGAAGAATCGCATTCTGAAGGCCTAGAAAGTATCTTTAAAAGAACCATAGCAGAAAATGTTCCAGAGTTAGGGAAAGAGCTGCCAATCCAGACACAGGAGGCTTTTAGGAAACTGAACAGACAGGACCAGAAAAGAACCTGACATCATCATATTATAATTAAAACACTAACTATACAAAACAAAAGTATTCTGAAGGCTGCAAAAAGAAACTTTAGAAGCCAGAGGGCCTGAAAGGATATGTTCCCAGTTCTCAAATACAACTGCCAACCTAGACCACTACGCCCAGCAAAATTATCTTTCATAACTGAAAGAGAAACAATATTTCCCGTGACAAAACATAAGCTAGAGGAACATATGACTACTAAGCCGCTCTACAGAAATACTTAAAGGAACCCTTTGAAATAAAAAGAAAAACAAATCCATACACAAGGACAGAGGAAAGAACAAACCACGCTAAAATTAATCAAGAGAGGAAGGGGAAAGAATTGATCACTACAATATCAACAAAATGACAGGAATCAATACATACCTTTCAGTAATAACTGAGTATTAATGGTCTCAATTCTCCAATCAAAAGACATAGACTAGTACACTGGCCAGAAGCATAAGCCATATACTTGTTACCTACAAAACAGGCACCTTATCACAAACGACAAACACTGTCTTAGGATGAAAGGATGGGAAAAGTTGTTCCAAGCAAATGGACCAGGAAACAGGTGTGACACCTCCAGTATCTGACAAAATAGACTTTATCCAAACATAATGAGAAAAGATAAAGAAGCCCACTTCATTTTTGGTTAATGGAATAATTCATCAATAAGACATTGTAATTTTACACATATACACCCTGAACACTGGTACATTCAATTTCATAAAACAAATACTGTTTAATATAAAGCACCAGATTAACCCTAGCACAGTTGTAGTAGGTGACTTCAAAACTCCACGCACCAAATGACAGGCCTTCCAAACAACAAATAAACAGAGAAATATGAAAATTCAATGACATCATAGATTTAACAGACATCTACAGAATATTCCATCCAAACACTGCAGAATACATATTCTTCACAGCAGCCTATGGAACTTTCTCCAAAATAGATGATCTATTAGGACACAAAGCAAGTCTCAACAAACACAAGGAAACTTTAAATTCCTCATGTCCTATCTGATCACAATATAACAAGGCAACGAATAAATAGCAAGAAAACCCTAGAATATACAAATAACGATGGAGTGTAAAGAACCCACACTGAGTAACCAATGGGTCTTTGAAGAATCGAGAAGGAAAAAATTTAAATTCCTAGAATCAAATGATAATAAAAATACAACACAGCAAAACCTTTGGGATACAAAAGCAGTCTCAAGAGGGAAACTTATAGCTCAAAGTGTCAAAGTGTAAATTAAGATATCAGAGAGATTTCTGGGCTAGAGAGATGGCTCAGCAATTAAGAACACTCACTGCTCTCACAGAGGACCCAGGTTTGAATCCCAGCACCCACCTGGCAGCTAACAATTGTCTGCAACTACTCCAGTTCCAGGGGATCTGACGCCCTCTTCTGACCTCTATGGGCATTGTACAACATGAGTACACTTACACACATGCAGGCAATACACTCATACACATAAAATAAAAATAATAAATAATAGGGGCTGGAGAGTTGGCTCAGTGGTTAAGAACACTTCTTGTAGAAGACCCTAGTTCGAGTCCCTGCACCCACATGGCAGCTAACAACTGTCCGTAACTCCAGTTCCAGGGGATCTGACGCCCTCTTCTGACCTCTATGGGCATTGTACAACATGAGTACACTTACACACATGCAGGCAATACACTCATACACATAAAATAAAAATAATAAATAAAATATTTAAAAATGATACACCTCAGGGCCCTGGAAAAAGAACAAGTCAAAACCCAAATCAATACATGGAAAGAAACTATTAAGATCAGGACAGAAACTAATGAAATGGAAACAAACAAAAAATACAAAGAATCAATGAAACAAAAAATTGATCCTTTTAAAAGATAAAAAAAGGTTGACAATGGGGGCTGGAGAGATGGCTCAGCAGTTGATAACACTGGTTGTTCTTGCAGAAGACCCAGGTTCGAATCCCAGCACCCACATGGCAGCTAACAACTGTAACTCCAGTCCCAGGGAATCAGACAGCCTCTTCTGACCTCCACAGGCATTACACGACATGGGTGCACTGACCTACATGCAGGCAATACACACATACACATAAAATAAAAAAATAAAAAATGAAAAAGTAAAAATTAAAAAAATTTTAAAAAGGTTGACAAACCCTTAGCCAAAGTAGCCAAAAGAGAGAAGACCCAAATTAATAAAATTAGATATGAAAAGGAGCCATTACAACAGACGCTGAGACCCGGAAAATCATTAGATCTTACCTTGAAAACATGTATTTCACTAAATTAAAAAATCTAAAGGAAATGGACGAATTTTTAGATGCATATGACCTACCAAAAAACCCCAAAATGAGATAAACAATTTAAACAGAGTATAACAAGCAGTGAGATTGGAGCAGTAATTTAAATTCTTTCAAATTAAAAAAAAGCCCACATCAAGATGGATTTATGGTAAGTCTCCCACCAATGAGTGATTACTACCACCAATGCTTTTAAACTGTTCCAAAAACACAAAAGGAAGGTACATTATCAACTTACTTTATGAAGTCTGTATTTTCTTGATACCAGAAGCAGATAAATACATAAAAACAGAAAAAAATATACAATTACACAAAAATTCTCAACAAAATACAAACTGAATTCAGCAACACATCAAAAAGATCATTGACCACAATCAAGTTCCATTTGTTCCAGCAATGCAGTGATGGTTCAATATATGTAAATCATTAAATGCTATAAATTATATAAATGGACTGGAGCACAGAAATCACATGCTTTCCTAAATAAATGCAGAAAAAGCTTTTGATAAAATCCAACATCTCTTCGTGTTAAAAGTCCCAAAGGAACTCAAAAGAGAAGGAGCATACCTCAACACAATAAAGGCTATGTGTTACATACAGTCTACAGTCAACAGTATATTAAATGGGGGGAAGCTCAGGAAAATCAGGAAAAAGACAAGTGTGTCCACTGTCCTCACTCTTACTCAACATAGTGCTGGAGGTCTTCACTAGAGGAATAAGACAAGAAAAGCAAATAAAGGCAACACAGACAGGAAAGGAAAAAGTCAAGGTACCCTTATTTGCAGATAATATGAATATAATTCATATTACATACACATATATATGAGTCTTTAAATAGTCCACAAAAAACTCTTAAAACTGATATGCACATTCAACAATGTGACAGGATGCCACCTTAACACACACACACACACACACACACACACACACACAGACACACACACACACACACGCTCATACTCTTCTATCAACGAGGAACAAATTGACAAAGAAATCAGGGAAACGATCCCATTCACAATAGCACTTTAAAATTTTCCATGGAATAAACCTATCCAAGGGAGTGAAAATCCTGTACAATGAAAGTTTTCAAACACCAGAGAAATAAATTGAGGAAGATACTAGAAAATGGAAAAACCTTTCATGTTGGAGAACCAATATTGCAAATCCAGCTATTTTAGCAAAACCAATATACAGATTCGATGCAATCCCAATCAAAATTCCAGAAATAGAAAAAATTCTAAAATTCATGTAGAAGCACAAGAGACACCAAATAAATGAAACAATTCTGAGAAAAAAAAAAAAAACTTCTAGGGGCTGGTGAGTGTTGTAGGTAAAGGTACTTGCTTTGCTGCCAAGCCTGATGACCTGAGTTTGCTCCCTGAGGCCCAAATGGTGGAAGGAGAAAACTGACTCCCACAGCTGTTCTCTGACCTCCACACCCACACAAAGGCATGCATACACCAATATACCCATACACTAAATAAATGAATAATAAATAAATAAATAGTAAAAAAATTAAAAAGACCACTGTTAGAGGTATCACCATACCTGATTTTTAAGTTATGCTACAGAGCCAAAGTAATAAAAAGAGCATGGTACTGATGCATAGATCAGAAGACCAAAACAGAGGAGCAAGGTAAAGGACTACAGAGCTACAGCTGTCTGAATTATTACAAAGATGCCAAAAATACACACTGGAGAAAAGACAGCACCGTCAACAAACGGTATGGGAAAACTGGATATCAACATGTAGAAGAATGAAAATAGATACTTATCTTTTACCCTGGAAAAAAAGCAACTCCAAATGGATCAAGAACCCAGACATATGCACTGATACTCCAAATCTGCAGGAAGAAAAGAAAGGAATGCACTCCAAGTGACAGGTATGGGCAAGGACTTTCTGATTTTTTTAAAATTTATTTTATGTATATGAGTGCATTGTCTACATATATGTAAGTGCACCCATGTCATGCAATGCCCATAGAGGACAGAAGAGGCTGTTGGATCCCCTGGAACTGGAGTTAAGGACAGTTGTTAGCTGCCATGTGAGTGCTGGAATTTGAATCCCAGTCTTCTGCAAGAACAGCCAGTGTTCTTAACCACTGAGCCATCTCTCCAGTCTACAAGGACTTTCTGAATAGGACTCTGATTGCCGGACAATAAAAGTCAACAAATGAGATCTCATGAAACTGAAAATCTTTGTACAGCAAAGGAAATTCTCAATCAAGTGAAGAGTCAGCTTACAAAATGGGAAAAACATTTGCTAACCATACATCCAGCAGAGGATTAGTATCTAGACTATATTTAAAAATTCAAAAACCTAAACATCAGGGAAACAAACAACCCAATAGAAAGTAGGCCATGGAACTGAACAGAGAGTTTTCAAAAAAGAACTACAGCTGGCTTATAAACATATATAAAAATGTTTAACACCATCAATCATCAGAAAAATGCAAATTAAAACTACTTTGAGATTCTATCTCACCCCATTCAGACTGGTCTATCATCAACAACAACAACAACAACAACAACAAAAATACTGGTGAGGATGTAAGGAAAGAGGAATGCTTATCCATTATTGGTGGGCATGTACTATAGTAGAGGCACTATGTTAATCAGTGTGCGGGTACCCCAAACACGAAAAGAATTACTATAGGATCCAGGTATACTACTCCTGGGCATGCAGCCAGAGAACGCCATAGCCTCTCACGGAGATATTTGCACATCCATGTTCACTGCTGCTCTATTCACAATAGACAGGAAATGGAATCAGCTCAGATGTCCATCAACTGATGAATGGATAATGAAAATGTGAATATACACAATGGAACTTCATTCAGCTGTGAAGAAAAATGAAATTATGAAATTTGCAGGGCAATAGATGGAACTGGAAAATATTATACTAAGTGAGATAACTCAGACCCAGAAAAACAAACACCACTTATTCTCTCTCCCGGGTGGATCCTAGCTTTGAATTTTTAGAGTTGTATGTTACATCTGGATTGTCTGCAGAGGTCAGAAAGCTATAAAGAGTCCATGAGACAGGCAGGGGAAGAGGCCTTAGGGGTGAGAAGATGGTAAAACACGTGATAGAAAAGTAGATGGGGGGCTACCGGGGAAGACTACTGGGTTAAAGGTTTAAGTAGTAATGGGGACAGAGAATGGGGAAAGGAGGCAGTGGGGGTCGATTAACCAAAACCAAAAAATGTATGAAAAGCCATTATGGAAATCTATTAATTCAAACTCAAACTCTTAAATATATAATTTAAGGGAAAGAAAGGATTTTGAACACAAGTACACTGCATGAGCAGACAGTGATCGACCGGAAGACATGGTTTATTAAGTACCAGGCATAGGCTACCTCCTTAAGAGTTTCTGAAGGCCCAAGAGACCCTGCAAACAACACAGGCTATTGCCATTGCTCTTGGCTGTCCATCATGACTAGATGGTAAGACTCTGTTGCTGAAGATACAACTCACTTTGGTTGCGGAAATAGATAATTCAATTTGAAACTTGAAAGCTTTTTTCCTGCTGACTAGCTTTTATAGTGTTAGAAAGTGCTATGCAGGTTGCTGGGGTAGGGACAATCATTGGTATTAACAAGTGGGGAACTCTGCATGCTACAGTACTGACCTGCCAGGCAAGATGTGCCCATTGGTACAAAAGTAATGAAATGTTTTGGGGGCGGTAACCAATAGCTTCCTGATTGGATTAGAGGCTTGTTCCACAAGAAGGAATTTATGCCTGGTGCAGTCAAAAGGCCATGGTCAAAAGTCCATGTCTGGAGAGATCATTTGCCCTAGGAAGGAACTTAGTATTTTGTTAAATGGACATAGTGTAAACCCAGTTCCTTCCTACCATCCCCAGGAACCCTCTGGCCTGGTCCCGCCCTCACCTCCCTTTACTTCCCTGGGCTGCACAGGCTCTGGGAAGCCTCATGCCAGCACCTTTCCTGGTCCCCAGGAGCCCTCTGGACCAGGTCCCACCTTCATATCTCTGTGCTTCCTGGGCTGCACAGCCTCCAATGTCCTGGAACCAGCACTTTCCCTGGGTAAGTCCAGCGGGCCCACTGGGCCTTGATTCCCCCAGCCTCTTTCACCCTCCCAGCTTCCCCACTGAGTCTCTACTCCTAGCCTGGATACAGGCCCATTTCTTGTCTTAGCACCCCGGACAATGGGGCTAACATCTTGGCCCAGAGCCACTGCTTCCTGATCCTTTGCATCGGGACCAACCCAGTTCTTCCCTGTGGCCCTCAGGAAGCCCATAGGCCTGGTCCCACCCTCACCTCCCTTTACTTCCCTGGGTGGCACAGCCACCAGCTTCCTGAGACCAGCATCTATCCTGGGCTCTTCTCCCAGGGCAACCCAGCCCCCAAATTCTTGAGGGCAGCATCTTTCCTGGAGGGACCCATACCTTAGAAAAAAGCCTGATATCATCTGAGCCTCATCTCGCTTGGGCCTCTATGGGAACTCCTGAAGACAAAAGCAATTAGGCCACTCCATTATAAAATCAAAACAGAGAACCTGAAGCCTAGACCAACCAGCTTTTCATGTCCAACAAGTAAACCACAAAGGCACATAAAGTTTACAAAAAGAAGCAGACCTAAACTTGAAGGCTTGAGTCTCACACAAGAATCA
>NW_008337664.1:263347-277830 GCF_000622305.1 Nannospalax galili | reverse complement strand
ACTTGAATCAATACAAAGAATGAGGTATGGGCAACAGAAACTAAATGAAGCTATAGTTGTAGAAACACAAAATTAGACTGAGAATTCAAACAGTAATCAAAATGATGGCAACCAATATACAGCTTTAAATATGAATGGCCTGAACCACCAGTCAAGAGACTCAGACTAGTTTAATGGATTAAGAAACAAAACCAATCTTTTTGTTGTCTGCAAGAAATTCATCTCACTTTCAAGGACAAGCACTACCTTAAGGTGAAAGGGCGGAAAAAAAATATACCAAGTGAATGGTACTAAGAAAAAAGCAGGTGTTGCAATTCTAATATCTGATAAAATGGAATTAAACTAAAACTAATCAGAAGAGACAAAGAAAGCCACTTCATTCTGATCAAAGAAACAATAAACCAAGAAGATATTACAATCATGAACATATATTCACCAAACTCTGGTGCACCCAACTTCATAAAAACAGTACTACAGGACTTCAAGATCCAGATTAATCCCAACTCATTAATAGTAGGAGACTTCAGTACCCCGTTGTCACCATTATATAGGTCAACAGGACAGAATTAACCAAGAGACATCTGAAATAAACAATACCATATATCAAATGGACCTAACAGACATCTACCTAATATTCCACCCAAGCACCGAAGAATATGCTTTCTATTCAGTGCCCCATGGAACCTTCTCCAAAATTGACCATGTACAGGGGCACAAAACAAACCTCAACAGATACAAAAAGACTGAAATAATCCCATGGATTTTATCAGAACACAATGCAATAAAGCTTAAAATCAACTCTGGAAGAAGCCCTAGTCACCACATTAACACATGGAGATTAAACAACACACTCCTGAATGATGAATGGGTCAAAGGAGAAATTAAGAAAGAAATAAAAGTATTCCTGGAACTAAACAAAAAGGACAATACAACACAACAAAACCTCTGGGACACACTGAAAGCAGTCTTTAGAGGGAAGTTTAGAGCTCTAAGTGCCTACATTAAAAAAATGGAAAGAATACAAATAAATGACTTAACATTGCAACTCAAGACACTTAAAAAGCAACAACAAATGAAACCAAACCCGGCAGACAAGAAGAAATAACAAAAATCAGAGAAGAAATTAGTGAAATAGAAACAAAGAAAACAATACAAAGAATCAGCGAATTCAAGAGCTGGTTTTTGAGATGATAAACAAGACTGATAGACCGCTAACCCAGTTAACCAAAAGAAAGAAAGAGCACCTCCAAATCAACAAAATCAGAGGTGAAAGGGGAAACATCACAACAGACACCAAAGAGATCCAAAACATTATAAGGGAATACTTCAAAAAACCTATATGCTACTAAATTTGAAAACCTAAGGGGTAGGACAGGTACCTAAAAGCAGAGGAACCACCAAAGCTAAACCAAGAAGAGATTAACAGCTTAAACAGACCCATAACACTTAAGGAAATTGAAACATTAATACAAAACCTCCTGGGTAAAAAAAGCCCAGGACCAGATGGATTTACAGCAGAATTCTACCAGATATTTAAAGAGGATCTACATCCAAAACTACTTAAGTTATTCAAAAAGATAGAAATGGAGGGAGAAATTCCAAATTCCTTCTATGAAAGCCAGAATCGCTCTAATACCAAAGCCAGGTAAATATACAACCAAAAAAGAAAACTATAGACCCATTTCTTTAATGAACATAGATGCAAAAATTCTTAACAAAATACTTGCAAACTGCATACAGACACACATCACAAAGCTCATCCATGATGATCAAGTTGGCTTTATTCCAGAGACGCAGGGATGATTCAATATATGTAAGTCAATAAATGTCATAAATCATATAAATGGGCTCAAAGACAAGAAACACATGGTCATCTCAACAGATGCAGAGAAGGCCTTTGAAAAATTCAACATGCATTTATGTTCAAAGTCCTAGAGGGAATTGGACTGGAGGGAACACACCTCAAAGTAATTAAAGCCATATATAAAAAACCCATAACCAACATCATTCTAAATGAAGAAAAACTGGAAGCATTCCCATTGAACTCAGGAACCAGACAATGCTGTCCACTATCTCCACTCATCTTTAACATAGTGCTTGAAAAGCTGGCAAGAGCAATAAGACAAGAGCAGGAAATTAAAGGAGTATTAATTGGACAAGAAGAGATCAAAGTATCCCTTTTTGCAGATGCTATGATATTATATCTAAGAGACACCAAAAATTCCACCAGAAAACTCCTAGAAATTATTAACACGTTCAGTAAAGTGGCAGGTTACAAAATTAATCTACAAAAGTCTGTAGCCTTTCTATATACCAAATAGGAAGCAATCAGAGAAAGAGGACATAGAAACACTCCCCTTCACAATAGCTGCAAAAAAAATCTCAGAATAAACATGACCAAAGACATTAAAGAACTCTACAATGAAAATTTTAAATCCTTAAGGAAAGAGATTGAGGAAGACATCAGAAGATGGAAGGACCTCCCATGCTCATGGATTGGAAGAATTAATATTGTAAAAATGACCATTCTACCAAAAGCTATTTATAGATTCAGTGCAATCCTAATCAAAATCCCCATGACATGTTTCACAGAATTGGAAAAAAATATCCTAAGATTCATATGGAATCACAAAAGACCTCAGATAGCCAAAGCAACCCCAAGCACTAAGAGCAATGCTTGGGGGATTACTATACCAGATATTAAACAGTACTGCAGAGATATAGTCATAAAAACAAGATGGTACTGGCACAAAAATAGACCCATAGATCAATGGAACAAAATTGAAGACCCAAATATGAGTACATTCAATTTCAGCCACCTGATATTTGACAAAGGAGCCAAGAACATTCACTGGAGGAAAGACAGCATGTTCAGCAAATGGTGCTGGCAAAACTGGATCTCCACCTGTAGAAGAATGAAACTAAACCCCTATCTTTCACCTTACACAAACATCAACTCCAAATGGATCAAAGATCTCAATGTGAAGCCTGAAACTCTGAAACTGTTAGAAGAAAACATTGGCAATCACCTACAAGATACAGGTGTAGGAAAGATTTTGAAACCAGACATCAACTGCCCAGGATATAAGATCAAGAATTAACAAATGGGACCTCATTAAACTAAACAGCTTCTGTACATCAAAAGAAGCAACCAAGGAAGTGAAGAGAAAACCCACAGAAAATCTTCACCAGTGACAGGTCTGACACAGGCTTAACATCCAGAATATATAATGAACTCAAAAAACAAAGTATCAAGAAAGGAAGTAACTTAGTTAAGAGATGGGCTAAGGAGCTGAGCAGAGAGTTCTTGAAAGAAGAATTAAAGATGGCTATGAAACATCTTAAAAGATGGATGTTCAACGTCACTATTAATTAGGGAAATGCAAATTAAAACCACTTCAAGAGTTCATCTTACCCCAGTCAGACTGGCTAAGATCAACGGAACAAATGATACCAAATGTTGGAGAGGATGTGGGGAAAGGGGAACGCTCATCCACTGCTGGTGGGGCTGCAAACTTGTTCAACCCCTATGAAAAGCAGTGTGTATAACTCTTAAAAAACTACAAATGAACCTACCATTTGACTCAGTTATACGACTCCTTGGCATATACCCAAAGAACTCATCCAACTGCAGAGACACTTGTACATCCATGTTTGTTGCTGCTCTTTTCACAATATCTAAGAGATGGAAGCAACCTAAGTGTCCCTCAACTGATGAGTGTATAATGAAAATGAGGTTCATTTATACGATCAAGTTCTACAATTGAGTAAAGAAAGATGAAATCATGAAATTTGCAAGTAATGGATGGAACTAGAAACTGTTACACTAAGTGAAGTAACACTGACTCAGAAAAACAATGTATGTTCTCCCTCATATGTGGGTCCTAGCACCAAATCCTTATAAGTGAATATGTATCCAGACATAACTACAGGAACCAGGATAATGAAGGGGAACCAGGAAGGTAAAGGAAAAGAAAGAATCTGAAAGGGAAGAGCAGTAGAAAACTGGTGTTCATAAGGGAGATATGAACAATACTGGGGTTATTTTAAGGGGAGGGGGGAGGGAAGGTTATACAAGGAACTTAGGGGATAAAGGGAAAGAAGGAGCTCACGAGAGGTGGGAACATAAGAGAAGGGTGTTATTAACAGAGAAATGGAAAAAGCGGGGGCACCTTAAATGGGGAAACCATGGTGGAAGGGTTAGACAATGTGAGAGATAAACAATGCCTAGCTAGTTTTAGAAAACCAGAGGGAACCATATTAGGCCAACAACCTACTGACAAATTATACATACAACCAGATCAAAGAATGTAATATATGTTTAGGCAAGGTTTATCTGAGAATGTTTGGTCTTTGTCCAAGCTCTATCAACATGGCACATGGTAATTAAAAGTACCAGACTTGTGGAACTAACCCTCTTGGATGTTTAACAGACATACTTTGAGGCTTATACTAATTTGGTCAGGGAGACATAAAGGACAGTTTTTGCTCCTTGCCTTCCTAGGTCAACTAAGTTCCAGGGGACTATGAGTATCTCTCAAAATTTCCTGTAACTGTGGTGAGTTGCCTGTCCTTTTGAGCAAGGAGACTGTGGAGACCCCACCAGATTGACCTGAACCAGTGCCCAGTCTACAAAGAGGAGGGTCAACACAGAGGAAACATTTCCTCCATGCTTCCAAGTGAAGCCAGCCATGGTTGAGCAGAACCTTTGACTTATCTTCACATTGATGGAACTGGTAAAAGAAAGGAGCCAGGGCTCCTCCCAATCCCATGTGACCCCTGAGGAACAGATCCTCAAATGACCTTAAGAGTAAAAATAAACTGTTTTTTTCTGGGCCAACTGTATGGTTTTAAACACCCAAAAGGAAAAAAGTATAACCAGAGATTAAAGGGGCCAATATAATTTTTAAGAGTCCATATACATAGCTAAAGGCTAAATAACAAGCACCAATGCCAGATAGGAGATGCCTTCTCTTGAGTTGTTGGCCAGGGTGGCCAAAGGGACTCCCAGACAGTAACCCAGCATAGAACTTGGAAAATGAACAGCAGACCCCAATCTTATCTAAAGGAATATTGACAACTGATTGCTGCTAGATGAGGAACAGCTGATCTTCCTAAAACAAGGATCTCTAGACAGGCTGACTAGATTCAGCAGACAGACAAGCACAGGAGAATAACTTGGAGTGTTGGCAACACAGAGGACAGTAACAGGGATTGTGGGAGACAGGCTTGAGCCTAGGGTGAAAGTCTTATTGACAGCCATACAGCAGGCCCAAGGCAACAGCCCGACTGCTGGAGCCACAAGGAATGCCTTGTGACATTTGCTCCCATTGGCAGATCATGAGACTGATGCCTAGAGGTCGACACTCCCTAATCACCACCCTTGGAATTCCAAATTGTAACACTTAGATATTGCAACAGTCAGGGTCAAGTGGTTTCCAGGAATCCAGGCCCTGTAATCTGAAACCCATTATGCTAATGAGGCATCCTACCCACTATTCTGTGATAGGACGTTAAGTCTGTTATGCTAATAAGTTATCCTACTTGCTGTGCCGTGATTGGACCACTACCCCTATATAAGCTTGTGCCTTCCTGCAATAAACCAGACCTGTGTCACTGAACCTGGTCTCCTGTGTTTGAATGCGGCTCTGTTGACACAGTCTCCTCACCAGCCCTGGGGTCTGGGACTGGGCAGAAGCAGTGTCGATTGGAGGAAGCACCAGGCAAGCAGAAGAGCTGCCTCAGCCCAGGGCAGGCAGAGGAGCAGCCTTAGCCCAGGGCAAGTGGAGGAACAGCCTCAACGCCCATGAGAACGAAGGAGTGGCACCCGTGAGAACGGAGGAGCAGCCGCTGCTGGCGGTGACCACAAGGGATGACAGAGTATATGGGCTCCAGTATGTGGGAGGGGGGAGGCTATGGGAAGGTGCCATTTGGGAAGTGGGTATATAGATGAATAAGATTGTGTGGGATGTTCTGTATGATATACACACAGAAAAATCAACTAATTTTTAAAAAGACTTACATTTGAGGAGGAAGCATAAAAATTTACTTCATGTTAAATAGTAGAGGTGATAAACATTACCAGTGAAATATACATGATGACTTTATATCCATACTCAGGATACTAAGGATCCAAGTGTAACCGACTGTGACTAAAAATAGGAAGCAGCATATTTTAAAATGAAATGGAGATTTTCTTTAAAGGGTAAAAGCTCATCCAATTTTATGTCTTAAAGGGTTTATATGGAGTTCAATATTGTATAACTGTATTAGTTCAACTGTGAACCTAAAAATTTATAACCACTTTTGAAAGAGATGTATCCTTTCTTTGGAGTGTGTTACTGAATATGTTAAAGCTGTAATGAGATACTTATTCTAATCATGTGGTTATTCAATTTTTGTTGTCTTTTTGAAGCAGGGTCTCCCTGTAGCCCCAGCTGTCCTGGAACTCATGATGTAGACCAGGCTGGCCTTGAACTCACAGAAATCCTCCTGCCTCTGCCTCCTAAGTGCTGGGACTACAGGTGTGCACCACCACACCCAGCTCGGTTATTAAATTTTTTAAAAATTTAAAAAATAATAATTCTTCAAAGTGTAAAAATTTTCTCCTTAATAATTAGTAGATGCGAAAAACATTACCTTTGAAATCTAGCTGATGACTTTATATCCATGCTCAGATGCCAAGGATCTCAGAAAGTAACCAACTGTGACTAGTAATAATCAGATATATAGAGATTATAAACACATGTGCAAACATCCTAGTGTTTTTTTGCATTAAAATGAATTTTTCTTTTGAAACTGTGTATTTTAATAATGAAATGGAGATCTTTTTTAAAGGTTAAAACCTCATTCAATTACAGGATTTATATTGAGTACAATATTGTATAACTGCATTAATTCAACTGTAAACCTAAATATTTACAGCCTATTTTGGAAAGAGTTGTATCTTAGCTCTGGAAATTGTTATTGAATATGTCAATGCTGTTGTAATGAAATTCTTCTTCTAATTATGTGGTTATTAAATAAATAATTTTAAAAATGCTACAAATGTCTTGAATAGAAGATTCATTAAACATTGCAAAGAATTTTGACATGTTTAATCTTGTTCAAAAGGAGAGAAATGGAAATTGAAATATACTGGGCATTACTTTTTACCTATCACGTTGACAGAACTGTCAATAATCTGAACTTTTTGTTTGTGGTTAGGGTTAACAAATACTGTTATCCATCATCGATTGGAGTGTAAATTTCCCCACTCCCACAAGCAGCAACTTAACTACCAAAGTCATAAATTCAGATGCCTTTGATTTATAGTTGCAATTTGGGTATTTACCCTATCAAAGTTCTGTCACAAGCATAAAATGGAAATTACTGTTAGCACTCTTTGTAATAGTAAAAATTTAGAAACTACCTAAATGTCTCTTCACATGGGAACTATTAAAAATGACCAGAATAAAGAAACTGATGAGGGAATTAAAAGGAAAGTCTGAGAAAACTTCAGAAAGCAAGAAAGAATAGAGATGAAGGATAATTTGTTTTACTAAGTAGATAATAAAACATACTAAACCCTGTATTTAATAATAATGACAATATAGTATTGATCAAGATACATACACATATATCAAAGGAACTGAATGGAGATCTTGGAGCTAGACCTTCTTGTACATGGAAACTGAAGCAAACAATCTCAGCATAGTAGAATGTGTCAGGGACATTGGCTTGCTTTACAAAAATGATAAGATTGAATTTCTTCTTAATACAATGAATGAGATGAAATCCAAAGGCATGACATAAAATATGAAGTTCTGAAGGCAAATATACATGATATATAACTTTAAAACATTTTATTGATTGATAGGTTGATTAAATGTATGTGAGTGCTTTCCCACATGTGTATGTGTACCACTTACATGCCAGAAGTGGGCATTGGCTCCCTGGGAACTGGAGTTGCAGATAGTTGTGAGCTGCCATGTGGATGCTGAGAACCAAATCTGGGTCCTCTGCAAGAGCAGCAAGCGCTCTTAACCACTGAGCCATCTCTCTAGCCAGCACAGATATTTTATTTTATATACAGTTTAAATAGTTTATATCTTAATCATAAAGATATTCATTCATTTATCATAAAGATATTCCTTCATAAAGTAATGAACAAAGTGAGAGAGGGCTACTCAAACAGAAACTCAAATCACAAATCAGATGCAAAAGCATATAAATTTATTCTCATAAAAATGGCTTTTAAGGGGCTAGAGAGATAGCTCAGCGGTTAAGAACACTGGCTGTTCTTGTGGAAGACTTGAGTTCGAATCCCAGCACCCACATGGCAGCTAACAACTGTCTGTGACTCCAGTTCTAGGGGATCCGACAGCTTCTGTCCTCCGCAGGCACTGCACGACATGCAGGCAATACATGCACACACATAAATGGATTTTTAAAATATTTTATTATTTTTATTTCATATGTATGTGTGTATTGCCTGCCTTAATGTAAGTACACCCATGTCGTGCAATGCCCACAGAAATCAGAAGAGGGTTTGGATCCTCTAAAACTGGAGTTACAAATGGTTGTTAGGTGCCATGTGGGTGCTGGGAACCAAACCTGGATCCTCTGCAAGAGCAGCCAGTGCTCTTAAACAGAGTCATCTCTCCAGCCCCTAAAAATGGATTTCTTTAAGGAGAAGTAAACATTAATATCTAAACAACATAGAATCATCTAGGCATATATTGAATATTAATCTTTGGTGGTGGAGAACATACATTTTTAATGTTTTTTGTGGGGTTTTTTGTTGTTTTTGTTTTTGTTTTGAGACAGGGTCACAAAAGTTCCAGCTGGCCTGGAACTCGCTATGTAGACTAGCCTGACCTCAGTCTCACAGCCATCCACCCTCCTCTGCCTCTGCTGAGATTAAAAGCATGTGCCACCACATCCAGTCAAACCTACTTTTTAAAGTACACTTGATAGCTCACAAAAAAAACATTTATAAGTTTCATATCACAACCAACATATTCTATCATGTAAAAAAACTTGAAAATCAACAGCAATTTTAAAATCTCTTCTCTCAAAAAATAACTTCTAATAAAAAATGTATTTTACTACAATAGTAAAATACAAGCAAATGCTGTACAATTTTAAAACTAAAGGTAATAGAAATGTTTTGATGCATTGTCAAAGAAAAAGTCATAATTTGAGATGCTGAAAATTAGTGGATAAGCCATAGGTTAGAAAGCTAATACAAAAGAAATACAAAAACTAAAGTAAAATGGAAGCAAAAAATTAGTATGGTTGTAATCAGAAAGTAGATTATGGTAGATTATCTATTAATAAATATAAAAACCCAGATTAAGTCCTGAAATTAATTTGTGTGTTTATTAAAGAATTGAAGAAATAATGGGACATTACCTATTCATAAATGCAAAAACCCAGATTAAATTCTGAAATTAATTTGTGTGTATTAAAGATTTGATAACAAATATATTTATGATAAGTAAATATATTTTTAGTAAACATATATCTCAGGCATCAATGTTATTGGGTTAGAGAATACCAGGTGTTATAGCTTATATAAGGTTTGTCCCCTAGATTAAAAAAAGCTCATAAAAAATTAATCCTTGTAGGTGTTGGAGAGAAGGCTCAATGGTTAAGAGCATTGGTTGTTCTTGCAGAAGACCTGGGTTTGACCCTTCACACCCACATGGTAGCTAACAGTCATCCATAACTCCAGTTCCAGGGGATCCTTGGTGGGCACTGAACAACATGAGTGCACTTACACACATGCAGGCATGACATTAATACACATAAAATAAAATTAGCTAATTAATTAATACTTGGGGCTGGAGAGATGGCTCAAGGAGTTAAGAACAGCAATTGCTCTTGCAGAGGACTCAGGTTTAGTTCCCAGCACCCACAAGGCACCTAACAAACATCCGTAACTCTAGTTCCAGGGGATACTGAACCCTCTTCCAGGCTCCATAGGCAGTGCACAGCACAGTGCACTTACATTCAGACAAAACACTCATACACATATAATGAAAATAAATTTTTAAGAATTTAAGAAAATATCAATCCTTATTATGAGACACTGAGAAGTACAATCAGGTGGGACCTTTGAGAAGCAATTTGGAATGTTCTTTCATGATTAATCTATTCATTGGGATGAGAGTTTCTTTTCTGCAAAAGCCACTTTGGCTAGGACGTGAATACTCCTCATCTGTCACCATGTGGGATCCTGTACCACCTTAGAACTCTATCAGCATAAAGTCTTTTGACCTTGATCAGAAACATGGTCCCAAAGAAACCTATTTTTCTTTTAGCTGGTAAAACAGTATTTCAGGGTAAGAGTCATGAGAGTGTTTTAGTGCAAGATGGTTATCATTTGAATCTACTAGCCACCCTCCACATTGTGGGCAGGCATCACCCACTCTACCAAAGGACTGTTATGGGGCGCGGTCCCTCGGGGATCGGTCCCCTGCGCGCGCCCTGGAAGGCAGCAAGTTCCACGGGGATCGGCTTCTCTGTTCTCAGTCACGCGTCGCTGTCCGCTGCTGCGGTGCTGAAAGCCTGCTGCTGCTGGGGCTTTGCCCAGCCAGGTCCCGCCCTAATTTCACCCCTGCACTTTCCTCAATATGCGAGTTCCACCGGCCGCTGGACCATGCCGGAAAGTACGGGGCGGCTGAAGCTGGGTGTCCGTGAGTCGATGACGGAGGAATGCTGCCCCCCGGGGAGACTAGATTGCAGGCAGGAGACACAGAACTCAGTCTACAGCTCTTTATTCCAAGTATCAGTGACCCAGTTCTCGCTCTAGCTCTAAGTCTGCTTCTAGGCTTTAGCTGATAGGCACTTTGTGAGATACCCTATTTACATATGGAAGTGGGCTCCTGCCATGCTGCCAGACTGCCTGAAAAATCACACAGGAAAGCATGGTATTTCCAGAGCCAGAGGCCATGTTTATGTTAGGGCATTTGTGGTGGGCACTTCAAAAGGGTGAGTCAGGAGGATGCTAGGAAAAGCACTCTATTGTTAAAAGGAGTCCCTGCATTTTATGCCGAGCCCGTGGGCTATCCGGTCATGAAGGAACTTCTACTTCACACAACAGAGGTCCCCAACAGACTGAGAAAATAGAAAGGCCCTCAGCCGGGACGTCCATCCATCCATCCATCCATCCACCCGTCATCCATCCATCATCCATCCACCTGTCCATCCATCCATCCACCCACCCGTCCATCCGTCCGTCCATCCATCCATCATCCATCCATCCACCTGTCCGTCCATCCGTCCATCCGTCCATCCATCCATCCATCATCCATCCATCCATCCATCCACCTGTCCGTCCGTCCATCC
Organism: Nannospalax galili; assembly: GCF_000622305.1. NCBI lineage: Eukaryota > Metazoa > Chordata > Mammalia > Rodentia > Spalacidae > Nannospalax > Nannospalax galili. The sequence continues at coordinate 266,496 of NW_008337664.1, read as the reverse complement.
ACCCATCCATCCACCCACCCGTCCATCCGTCCATCCATCCATCCATCCAGCATCCATCCATCCATCCATCATCCATCCATCCACCTGTCCATTTGTCTGTCCATCCATCCATCCATCCACCCACCCGTCCATCCATCTGTCCATCCATCCATCATCCATCTATCCATCCATCCACCCACGCCATCCATCCATCCATCCATCCATCCATCCATCCAATCATCCACTCCTGCCCTTGTACATGACAGCCTCTGCTTCTCGGGCCTTAATGCTAGCAGTTCCTCCAGGACTTAACACTAGCAGACCTCCTGGGTCCCAGGCCTTAGACCAAGGACTTAATTATGCCACCAGCTCTCTGGGTCTCCAACTTGCAGATGGCAGATCATGAGGTTTCTCATCCTCTACCATCGTGTGAACAAGATCCAAAAAATGTGTGTGTGTGTGTGTGTGTGTGTGTAAAACACTAATACACACACTATAAGCCTGGAATGTTTTGCTATGCCAACAAGTAAGTGCTTGAAGTCTGATTAAGGAATAACAAAAGACACAGGATCCAGCTTGAAAATGCTTCCACTAACCATATCTAATATAAGCTAAGCATGGGAACAAATAACGACACACAAAGTATTAGAATAGAATACATGTTATTGTGGTATTTAAGTACTAAAATAAGTAATGAATGAATGGATGAATGAACATTGTTATTCACAAAGTACCATGCAATGTTAGAACATATTTCTTAAACTATTTCCAATCACAACCCCCTGTTGCCTGAGAAATTTCTATCTAGGTATAAAAAATAGGTATACAAATAAAACATTTTCATAAAGGAATTTATTTTAAGATAACTCTTTGGAATATATCTACTTTTATTACCACTTATTAAAAATGAAAGCATCTTTGTATATGAATGGCATGGATATGCTGTTTATTTCTACATAGAAAGTTCTATCTTACCTGGTAGAGCATCTTTCAACAGTGTTGATGAATATTTTGATTTTTTTAAATTTATTTTTGTTTTATGTGTATGAGTTTTTTGCCTGCGTGTATGTAAGTGCGCTACATGCATACAGTGCCAGAAGAGGGCATCAGATCCCCTGGAACAGAAGTTCCACACAGTTGTTAGCCACCATGTGGGTGCTATGAACCAATTCAGGTCCTCTGCAAGAGCAGCCTGTGCTCTTAACCACTGAACCACCTCTCCAGTCCCAATATTTTGATTTTATAATTTTCAGTGCTTAGAACACCACTTCACATACTAAATGGTAGAAGTATGTTTGGGGTCATTTAAAAAAATCGTTGGAAATTCTGTTCTAATTCCAAACCAAATTTATTTAATTGTTTAAAAAATAAAACTCACATTAGCAACTCAAATAGCAATTTTGAAAATCAAACATTCTAATATAATACAAAGATATACTAACTTGATGCTTATATGCTGAGAAGTGACTACAGGAAAAATATTAAAAGTCTTTGTTTTCTATAACTAATCCATCATGCTTCTCCAAGAGCAGAAATCTTTGTATGCATGGTTAAATACTGCAGTTCATAGAACACAGCAGTCTTGAGTCATCTGTGAGCATTACATTGCATGGAACAAAGATGAGTACTGCCCAACACCTTGGGTTCCTTATGGGTTTGACTTTGAGTTGCTTTCTGACAGTTGCACATTCCAAAACCTTTCACTGTTGCCAAGTTGTTAGTGACTTCCACATTCAGTTACACCACCCGATATGGGGTGACAGCCCACAGTTTAAAATGCAGGGCATACACAGTCCTTTGGTGTCCTTCCTTTCCAACTTGGGCCCCAAGGAATAGCTCCTGCAAAGAAGGTTGGAGGGAAGAAGAAGGGCTGTTCTACCATTGGTGAGGTGGTGACTTGGAAATACACCATCAGCATTCACAAGTGCATCACTCAAAGAAATCTGGAAATTCACCATGAAGGAGATGGGTAGTCCAGATGAGCACACTGATACTAGGTTCAACAAAGTTATCTGGGTCAAAGGAATAAGGAATGTTCCAAATCGTATCTGCGTTCATTTGTGTAGAAAACGTAATGAGGAGGATAACTCCAGTTCCAGCGGATCTGACGCCCTCTTCTGGACTCTTCTGGCACTGTATGCATGTGGTGCACTTACATACCCACAGGCAAAAAAACTCATATACATACATACAGCCAAACAAGCTGTATACTTTGGTAACCTATGTCCCCATTACCACATTCAAAAACTACAGACCATCAATGTGGATGAGATCTAACTGCTGAGAATCAAACAAAGTTATAAAATTGAAAAAAACAAAGAAGCAGGGCGTTAGAAAACCATCCTGTTGAAGCACACACGCACATGCACCCACAATCTGTAGCAAATCATTTTGCAGTGATTTAAAACAACTGCTTCATCATCTATGGATGTTCAAACCGATAAATTGAGAAAATTAGGGAACCAATTATTTACATAGATTACTTATAAATCTTAAAGGGGAAAGATGCCGTCACAACGGAAAGATCTGGCAGATCCCACCTTCTTATTAATAACACTAGCAGCAGAACATGCTACCATCAATTGTTTCCCTAAGAAAGATACAGTGTCATTCCAGCCCCAAATGTACAGCCTGAATCTAATCATGAAAGAACATCAAATTCAAATAAAACACAGTCTACAGAACAACTGGCCTACACTACTCAGCACTGTCAAGACATCAATGCTGAATTCGATATTTATTTCTACATAAGAAATAATTTTAGGAGACAGGGTGAAATCCTTGGGAATGTTGTGGTATCTGCAATTTATTTTCTAACGGTTCAGATGGAGGGCAAGAAAGAGAGAGGGAGAGAGAGACATGGAGAGAGGAAGGGCGAGGGAAAGAGGGAGGAGAGGAAACATGAGGAAGGAGAGAGAGAAAGGGAGGGAGAAAGAGAATAGTAACTGAACACCTTAGGTGAAGGGTGTTCAGAGATTCACCTTGTTAATCTTAAAACCCAGCGCAGGGGGGGCGGTCACAAGCTTTTTTGTGTTTTAAAGAAGTGCTCACACCCACCAGAAGACTCTAAACAGGGCAAGAGAAATAGCTTACTAGTATTGTAACCAACCTGGTAGAAATGAATATAGTCTAAAGAAATATGTTTGCTATTGAACTATTGATAATGCCCC
>NW_008337664.1:255824-263158 GCF_000622305.1 Nannospalax galili | reverse complement strand
TGAACTATTGAAATAATGCCCCCCCAAATGGAAATTTCCACAGGAATCTCACAGTGGAAGAAGAAAGACAGAGAAGGACCTTTTCTACCAGAAAAGAGATTTCACAAACTTCTAACGGTTTGTCAGAACACCTTGCAGGATGAGTCCGATGCCAAGACTATGATGGTTCAATGTTGGGTGGGACCACAGCTTGACTGGGACTGCTTAGTCATGCACATCCCTGGTCCTCTGTTTAATCTCACTTCAGGGCCCCGAGATGGAACCGGTGAGGCCACTGGATCTCTTTCTCTTCCCAATGTGGCCACACTGAATAAATGTCATTTATCACCTTTGACTGTTAATTTGGCTATGTTAACTGACTTCTCAAGGATTGGTTGCCAAATTGGGCTTCTTGGGATATGGAATGTGACACCAAACTCAGTAACAATATGATGACCTAAATGGGACAAAAGACACGTTTCTCAGGTGTGTGTCATCCACAGCAAGCTGACCTGAGACTGAGAGTACTGATGGAAGGTCCCCGAAGTTGCTGGATTCTTTCTTTTTCCTCTTTGCACTTGACCTGCATCAGTAGATACTTTATCCCTACTTGATAAAGCAAAAAATGAGTATTTGGTCTTTGTTTCGGATTCTCAAAAGGACCCTTTCTATGACCCTTGGTAAGTTTTTCCCAAATGAGAGTCCCTCCGGCTTTGCCTTCCTATTTGGGCTTTTTGAGCCGTTTGATGACTGGCTTTATCTCTTGGACTTCTCTGTTGCACTATTTGGGCTACTACACCATCCACAAGACAGGCTTTCTCTGTTTGGAAGCACTTTCATTTGGGGCATTTGCTGTGTGACAGAAAATGTTGGGCTCTTTTGAGCAATTAGGTTCTATATGACCATTCATGGTGGACAGGGGTGTTGAGCAGCTCTCCTCTGTGAATTATGTATCATGAAAATATTACCTTGGTTCCCTCTAGGGAGAATTGTGGCAGAGCAGTTTGTAGGAGTCCGTGGCTGACTTTTACAAAGAAGATGATTTCTAAGACAGCAATAGCCAAAACCAATCTCCGCTGCTAGAACTCCTAAAGATAAATCTCTAGACAGTTGTTTGTTTTGTTTTGCATTTTTTCTTTTAAATTCTCTGAAAATTAAGGTTATTGGCATATCTCTCAAAATATGAATGAGTGTATGCGTGAATGAACATGTGTGCAGGAGTGCTTTGAAGTGAAGTGCTTTTTGGACTATGTAAGAGCCATTGCTTTTGCATCTGGTTTTCTCTCCCTTTGAAAATGGAGCTGAGAGAGAGAGAGAGAGAGAGAGAGAGAGGTGGATTTTAAATTGGGTGGTTATAGGTTAACATAAAAGTCAACTAACGGAAATGATAATTCTGAGCTTCCTAGCTAGTACAATGTTTGAGTCTGAAGCTTTCAATTATTTACTAAGGAAACCGAGGCAGAGAGAAAAAAATCCTATTACAGAAGTTACAAAGCTAGCTAAACTTCTAAGAATGAACCATCCAAGATGGTTTGTGTTGATTAAAAATGCTTCTAAACAATATACATTAAACTTTTGCTAGATTATCGTGGTTTTGTTATAAATATAAAACTTTCATTAAGACTGCAATACAATGGTATATTTGTATGTTTGTCATTTGTTTATATTTTTTAAATGAAAGTTATAGGAAATATAATCCCTACCATGTATCTTTGAAGATCTATGCTAGTTTACTTTGTATATAATAAAATGACCTGTTTAAGTCTTACAAAAGGAGATAAACTAGTATTAAAATATAATTAAATATATACTTTAAATTTTTATTACTTATTTTATGTGTATGAGTGTATTGACTGCATGTATGTAAGTGTACCCATGTTGTGTAATGCCCAAAGGAATCCAGAAGAGGGTGTTGGATTCCCTGTAACTGAAGTTGTTAGCCACCATGTGGGTGCTGGGAACCAAACCCAGGTCCTCTGTAAGAGCAGTCAGAGCTCTTAATCACTGAGCTATCTCTTTAGCCCCCAAATTTTTAGAATTTCTTTTGGTCTTTTTTGAGACAGGCTCTCTCTGTAACCCCAGCTGGCCTGGAACTCGCTACATAGACCAGGCAGACACTTTTGCATTATTTCTAGATCTTGATCACTTTAAAATGTACATAGTTTGTGAATGTTAAGATGGGCTAATTTTGCTATTGGGATAATGGTTAACAGATAACAAATTTTGTTGTAATACTATAAATGAGGAATTTTAATATCTAAATATGTTGCCAAGAATCAGGCTACCCTTTTGTGGATTCTTAGTCTTGTTGACAGGAAATTTGGAAATGGACTCAACAAAAACCAAAGGACCATTTTGCTGAAGTTTGTAAAAAAAGGGAGTCAGGGGTAGAACTTAGATGGCTGATGGATCCCTGAGAGAGCCAACATCTGCCAGGGCAAAGTCAGTCACTAGGCTCCACTGACTTCGACACAACCAGCCCTGTCATCACCCTCCAGCCAGGGCAGACAGACCAAAAGTCTTGGTAGCTGTGGGGGTGAAGATGGGATGGGGGAGAGATAAGGAAAATGGAGAGAAAAATGGGGTATTTAATTAAGTAAAACAGGCAGGGACAGATGAGGTCTATACAAAGCTACTTGGTGGAAAGAGGCTCTTCAGTGGGAAATAAAACAGAGTCAGGGCAGATGTGGCATAAAACTGTCCCCCAAATGTCAAGCTTGGTTGCACCTTCATGTTTTGCAAGAAAGGTGGGCCAGGAGAGACAGACACGACTCCCAAACAATTATTCCATTGGAGTTGCACCAGGGGGCAGGAATAATGGTACCCAAGCAGAGAACAGCATGAGGCATACTTGCTCACCATTTTGGACAACTGCTGGAAAGTCGATCCATGCCCAGATGGGGGGAGGACCACCCACACTCCTGTAAGTAACCCCTTCACCCATTTCTCTGTATGGAAGCCCAATAAACTCTTTAGTTTCCCAAACTGTAGTTTGGAGAAATTACTCCTCATTTTGTCTCAAGGATGGTAGGAGGAGGGAGTTGGATGGCGTTTGCACCTTCCAGAAGGAATATCAACAACAACTAGACCCAGACACAGAGACACTCAGACAACATAGACACACAAAGACAGACAGACACACACACACAATCTATGCATTTCTTCTTATTTTCTGTATCTCTAGGCAGAATTTTAAAGTAAGAAGCAAAAATAGATTTGAGTAGCTCCTTGTTTGAGGTCTACTGTGTCTGTGCTGTAGACACTACTTGTCCCCAGCCCTTTTGACTGAGTAATTTTCTTTTGAGCCCCAGCTCAAAGGTTTTGTAAGTGGCCTTTCACTTTCTTCCCCCAATAGACTATGTTGTTCAGAAGGGCAGGGACCATGACTAATTCTCTTGGGGGCCCTATGCAGGGCCTAGCACACAGCAGGTACCTGGTTGGTGCTTTGAGGTTGAGGAATGAATGGGTGAATGGCTTATCTGCTAATTGTGATGAATCCTACATCAATGTGAGGCAGAGAGACACGCAGAACAGCCAGAGGAGCCACAGTGGGGGCTGTCACGGTCATCATGGGGGAAGTTGAGGTTCCTTCTAATGCTGCCAATTTCATGGATGTTGTGTTTACATTTCCCAGTATATATTTCTCTCCTCCAAATTATAGTAATTCCCCTGGTTTCACAATACTTATACAAATTCTGTTATGACTGTTGGATAGGCATTTCATCCCAGATAAGACAGGATGTTTAAAGGGAAGTGACACAACAGGATGTTCTGAGGGGAAATGAAACATTCTATCCTTCAGGGAAGCTCAGTAAGCTCAGGAAGTAAAGAACTCAAAGGCCTCAGGAAGTTCCTGAAACTGACAAGATTCAATAGGGGTTCTATCCCCAAGCTCAGGAAGGACTGCTGAGAGACAGTGTCATGTAAGCCAAGCTGCCTAGAAGTCTCTCAGACCCACTAAACTTCCTGAAGAGATTGTCTCCAACATGTCAAACTGCCTACAGGTTGTGCAGTGAGCTCCAGGATCCCTGCCTTTATGAGCAGTCACCCAAGCTGGGGTGGGCTTTGGTGGTGCAGCTGTCTGAGTCATTTTTGTTCCTGTGAGTGACCCCTCACCCATATTCCTGTAAATAACACCAGTAAAATTCATTGATTCACCAAGTTGGACTTCTGTGGTGTTCCTACTTTTGTTTGTCATTGGTTCCCTATCTGGATGGTTGTTTAAAAAATAATTCATGAAGTTTGTATAGCATTTCTTTGTTGGGGACCTAGAAAAATATAAGGCAGTCTGCACTCATAAACAGTTATTTCCCATATTCTTACAATTTAAAATTTAAGGAAGGCTATTATTCTGCTAACATTTTCATTTAGTTTTCCCTCAGCTACTGAGTCTTGAAACCACCTGGTACCTGCTTTAAATGAATAATGGTGGACCTTGGGAGATACTGCCCACCCTCTGCAAAAAGGCTTCATTACATATGTGTTGTAATGTGGGTCTTAATGTCTTACAGATTTAAAAGGATACCTAAAAAAATCTATTTGTGCAATCTTTCTATTTAAAGCTTTGGTATACATCTGTTTGCTCTGACAAAATAAGTGTTTTGCTATTGTATATATGCAATCCACTTGAATCTAAACTGTAATAACACTGTTCCAAATTTAGAAGAGATTTAAAATTTTTAGTTAATGTTATAGATTTTTCCTACTAATTAATTATGTGTTTATATGTTTTGCCTGTATGTATGTGAGTGTACCATATGCATACAATGCCCATAGAGGTCAGAAAGGGGTATCAGATCCCCCAGAACTGTAGTTATGGAAGGTTGTTAGCTGCCATATGAGTGCTGGGAACTGAACCTGGGTCCTTTGCAAGAGCAGTCAGTTCTCTTAATCACCAAGTTGCCCCTCCAACCCACTGAACCATAACTACAGTCAGTTGAGAGAGGCAATAATCTATGGGTATAGCAGTAAGTCATTAGGATTCATTTTAATACTACGTCAGTGGAATATTAGAAGCAGGTTTTGCCCTAGGGCCTGTGATCTATCTAGCCACAGGTTCTTGGTCCCAATAACATTACCAGTATGGGTTCCATCTTGTAGAGTAGGTCTTAAATCTAATCAGTGTGGTTGGTTACTTTCATAACATTCTTGTCACTATTGCACTAGTGAGCATATTTTTGCTAGGCCAGTTGTAATTGTAGCCTGTAGGGTTCACAGCTGGGTAAGACTGATGACTACTTTTTTCCTCTGGTAATGTGCATAACACCTTCCAGCTTCAAAGTCAATACCAGCTTGATTTCTCCATGTTTTAAGACTCATGTATGGGTTGTCTTCAGCAATAGTGTCTTACTGCCAAGTTCTTGAGGGTAGCCAAGAACAATGGCAATAGCTTGTAAAGTTAGATCTCACTGGCCAACAACTCAAAGAGAAGTAACACATTCCTGGTACTGGGGTTTTTATTTGCTAGGATGAGGTACCTAGTTGAGGTATGAACTCCCCAATTATAGGGCAACTCCATTTAAAATACATGTATATGTATACATTTCAGAGAGCTTCTACAGTAGTAAATTTCCACATGGTTTTTTTCCCCAAAGGCCTTTAGTGTTAATTGTCCTTCCCATCTACCCTGTCCTCTACCCTACCCATCCATCCTCTACCCCATTTAATCATTCCTGTTCCCTTATTTCCCTTTCCCCCTTTATATTACTTTATTCGTCTATCTCCCTTTCCTTGAAAGATCTTCCAATCTGCCATGGCCCCTTACTAGTTTCCTGACCTCTGGGGGTGTTCCAGTGAAACACATATTTCTAAAGATTCAAAGCTAACATCAGCATATGAGAGAAAAGTGATGTTTAACTTTCTGGATCTGTGTTACCTCACCCAAGATGATTGTTTTCAGTTCTGTCCATTTACCTGCAAATCTCATATTTTTTCTTAACACTGCATTATACTCCGTTGTGTAGGTGCATCACATTTCATCATCCATTTATTAGTCAATGTACATATAGGCTGTTTCCATTTCCAAGCTATTGTGACTAGAACAACAGTGAACAAGGAAGATGTGGAGTCCTTTGAATACATGCCCAAGAGTGGTACAGCTGAATCTTATGCTAGGTCTATTTCTAGCTTTTTGAGGATTTGCCACCCTGATTTTCATAGTGTCTGTGTCAGTTTGCCCTCCCACTGGCAGTGAATAAGTGTTCCACTTTCTCCACATCCATGCCAACATTTGTTGTCTTTTTTCATCTTAGCCATTCTGACTAGGGTAAGATTGTCATCTTACCAAAATAATTTTGATTTGCATTTCCCTGCTGGCTAAGGATACTGAATATTAAAAAAAGCTTCTCGACCATTTTTATTTCATCTTTTGAGAGATCCCTGTTTAGTCCCATGCCCTGTTTTTAAATTGCTTTGTTCATTTTCTTGGCTTTTAGTTCTTTGTGTATTTCAGATATCAACTCTCTGTCAGACGTACGAATCTGATACGATGTTCTTCTCTTTCTGTAGGCTGTTGCTTCACTAAAATAATGGAGCCTTTTGCTGTAAAGAAGTCTGTTCTCCTTCATGAGGTCCCATTTGTCAATTGTTGGACTTAATGCCTATGCTGTAAGGGACCTGTTCAAAGTCCTTTCCTGGGCCCATATGTTCTAGCGTATTCCCTACTTTCTCCTCTCTCATATTCGGTGCATCAGGCAGGCCTTAGGTTGAGGTCCTCAATCCATTTGGAATTGGGATTTGTGCAGGGTGAGAGAGATGGATCTAGTGCTTCTGTTCTATACGTGGCTCTCTAGTTTAACCAGCACCATTTGGTGAACATGCAGGTTTTTTTTTCCAGTGTGCATTTTTGGCCTGTTTGTTAAAAATCAGGTGGCCCTAGGTATGTGGGCTCATATCTGGGTCCTGAATTCTATTCCACTGATGAATGTGTCTGTTTTTAATGCCAGTACCATGCTTTTTTATTATACATCTGTAATATAACTTAAACTCAGGAATGATGATACTTCTAGCAGCTTTTTATTATTCAGGATTTTTCTATCCTGTGTTGTTTGTGTTTCCATATGAAATTTAAGATTTTTTTCAATTTCTGTAAAAATTGTGTTGAAATTTTGATGTAGATTGCATTGAATCTGTAGATTGCTTTTGGTCAGATGGCCATTTTCACACTATGGCTCCTACCCATCCATGAGCAAGGGAGGTCTTTGTGTCTTCTGGTATCTTCTTGAATTTCTTTCTTCAATTTCCTTTTGGTTGTGAGCCAGAGCTTTTAATGGTCTCAATTTCTTTGTGTGTGTGTGTGTGTGTGTGTGTGTGTGTGTGTGTGTGTGAGAGAGAGAGAGAGAGAGAGAGACAGAGAG
>NW_008337664.1:251780-254068 GCF_000622305.1 Nannospalax galili | reverse complement strand
GAGTATATTCTAAAGGAATACTTTAACTATTAAACTAATAAAACAATGGACCCCAAGAAATTGAAATTTCCCCAGGAATCTCAGAGTGGGAGAAGAAAGTCAGAGAGAAGGGATTTGTCTCCCAGAAAAGAGATTTCACACAGTTCCAACAGCTTGTCAAACACCTTGCAGGAGGAGAGTGAGCCCCAGATTATGCCAGGTGAATGGCGGGTGGGGCCACAGCTTGACTGGGACTGCTTAGATGTGCATAATCCTGGCCTTCTTTTAATCTTGCTTTGGGTCCCAAGATGGAATTGATGGAGCCATTGGATCTGTTTGTCTCTCTTCCCAATGTGGCCACATTGAAAAAAAGGCTGCTTTTTGCACTTGATTATTAATTTGGATGTTTTAATTGACTTCTCAAAGATCAGTGGCCAAACCTGGCTTCCTGGAATACAGAATGTGACCCCAAGTTCAATAACAATATCTTGGTTTAAAATGTAGTCTACAGGACTTGTGAGATGGACCAGAAGGTAAAGCATTTGCTGTGGGAGCCTGATGAACTGTGTTCAATACCTGGAACCCAAGTAAAGATAGAAGGAGAGAACCAGCTCCACGACATTGCCCTCTGACTTCCATACTCATGCACATATGTGCACACCCACATTCTCGCACATACACACACTAATAATAAATGAATCCTGATACTCTCACAGACTCGTTATCTTAGCTGAGTTTGAAATTGACTTGGGCTCTAGCTACTTCATCTGAAATAGATACACTAATAGTAGCTATGTTGTAGGATTGTTTTGAAAATTGACATATATCTATGGTGCTTATAAGTGTGCCTGGCACACAGCAAACACAGGTAATAATGGGTGTTATATTAATTACACTTCTGATTGCCACAGGCATTGCCTGACATGGGTGCACTTACATATATGCAGGCAATACCCTCAATACAGATAAAATAAAAATGATAAAATATACTAAAAAAAAATTTTTTTTAAGAATTTTGGATAGTCCTAGTCTGCGAGTCCCCTTCAATTTTGGAAACATTTGAAAGTATTAGATTCTTGACAACATCTTTTGTGCTTCTTGGAGAGGAGCTTGAGTGACTGAAGGGTAGAACAGAGATGGAAGGAGGGCTAGGAGAGTGACTGCACTGACAAGGGAATAAGGGGCTGGAGAGTCGGCTCAGCGGTCAAGAGCACTGGCTGCTCTTGCAGAGGACCTGGGGTTGGTTCCCAGCACCCATATGGCTGCTAACACCCATCCATAACTCTAGTTCCAGAAGATCTGACGCCCTCTTGTGGCCTCCATGGGCATTGAATATATGTGGTGCACTTAACATGCATGCAGGCAATACATTCATACACATAAGATTAAAATAAATAGAAATTTAGAAAAGAAAAGAGAACAAGAATCTGCAGGTGGGATGAGAGCATTGCACATTTGCTTCCAACTGCTATGAAGATAGTCGGGCTGAATGAGGCGCGTTCGTGAATAATGTTTGCATTGAAGAGTGTATCGGAGCCAAGGGAAGAATGCCAAAGCTATCCTGAGCAGTGAATTTATAGTTTGAAAGGACTTTAAAGTTTAAACAGAAAATTTCATTAGGCATCGCTCTTACATCTTGATTCATCCAGAGTTGAAGCTGCCAAAGCTTTTACACTGGGAAGTGATGGAATGCAGGCAAATGTGTGACAGGACGCATTTGAGTGCACAGGTGCACCACTAGCCAGTGGGAAAAAGTAAAAACTCAAACCCATCAGTTACAGAAAAATAAGTTGTAGACATATTTTTGTATGATTGACTATAATTTCACAGCAGTGAAAATCAGTAAATTATAGTTATGTGTACCAATATGGATAATGTCCAAACTTTAATGTAGGGAAGGCATGGCCAAAGAATACATGCAAATAAGCTGGGAGTGGTGGCACATGCTGGTAACTCCAGCACCCAGAAGGCTGAAGATAATTGCAGCAATAAAAAGCCCACTCTAGGGACTGGATCAGTAGCTCAATGCCTAAGAGCACTGGCTGCTTTTGTAGAGGACCTGGGTTTGCTTCTCAGCACCCACATGGAGTCTGTACTGGATAGCTTTAGTGTCAACTTGACACACCTGGGTTGAGGGAGCCTCACTTGGGGAATTTCCTCCATTGGACTGGCCTGTGGCCATATCTGTGGGGCATCTTCTTGATGAGTGATGTGGGAGGGCGCAGCCCACAGTGGGTGGTGCCGCCCTTGGGCAGGTGGGCCTGTGTTGCATAAGAAAGCAGGCTGAGCAGGGGCCAGGGGAGCAAGCC
>NW_008337664.1:230199-251517 GCF_000622305.1 Nannospalax galili | reverse complement strand
TGGCTAACAACCATCTGTAACTCCAGTTCCAGGGAATATGACCCTCTTCTGACCTCCATGGGCATTGCATGTATGTGGTACACTTACACACGTGCAGGCAAAATACTCATATACTTAAAATAAAAATAAATCAAAAAAGAATTCTAAGTTCATTCTATATACTATCAGAGGTATCATGGCCATAATCAGAACAGTGTTGTCTCTGGCAAGGGGCAAAGAGCAAGGAGGATCTAACCAGAGAGTATCAAGCAGGAAGGAAGTTCAAGCCACTGGAAATACTCTATTCTTAAACTATATGTGAGTATAGACATGTCCTATTACTTGATGCACTATTATTTAAACAATTTGTTTGTATAGCAGTGATTCTTCTATGTCTGTGTTTTGCCTTATCTCATTGAAACATGTAAGAGGAGGGCAGTAATCACAGAGCATGGTGTTAAATTTGACAAACAGGGATGGTACCACAGGTATGGGAGCAGAGAGTGTGGGCACCTGCTGTTTTCTGCACATGAGGTAGGGGAAGATAAAAGGCTTCCAAAATGCAAGCTGAGGTATGAATCACGGAATGGAGTTACCCTGGAAAGAAGCAGTGAGGCAGTAAGAACAGCACGTGCAAAGGCTCATAGGTCACCTAGTGGATAGAACCACCTCCATCTGTTTGATTCCTGTTTTACTTGTTGACTATATGCATGTATGCACACATTCACACAGTCAATGAAAGAAACAGATCTCACCTCAAAGGAATAAACAAGATGGTTTATTTTGGACCCAAACATGAGTAATCATGGCCCAGAAACCTAGATTTAGGCCTCCCCAAATGCTATGTTCCAATGAAGTAGCAATTCCATGAATTTTTTATAATAAGAGAGAAAATAAAGTCATAAAACAATACACCTTTCAAATACATTGATGGAAGTATCAGATAGGCGGATTATAGAGAATAGGGAGAATTCTTTACAGGCCTTAGATGCCACCTAACAGCATTCTTAGCCCTTTGGTTGGTTAGAAAATAGGAGTCTGTACATTCCAAATGATTTCCCTCATGGTCACAAAGAAGTTAACTCATGAACAGGGGAGGACAGTAACTTGCTATCAAAGAGGCTAAAGATGCCCCAAGATAATTTGGGGCTTGACTTTGTAACATTCTAAGCTGTCCACGTCACTGAAATTCTAATCAGTCAATCAGCTTTTGTAGTCACATTTTCTTCCCAGGGATCCTCATTCACAGTATGTACATAACATACACATAGATGTACATACATGAGAATCATATAGACATGGGATCTGAATATTCATACATCAGTAAAAAAGAAAGAACTTATACACCTTTCGTCTCCCTGTATCACCTTCCTTTTTCCCAATTGAAAACTCTACAGAATACACGTTAGTCCTTTAGTTCTTGTGATTTTTCATATCCCTGAGTTCACTCAGCTCCCTGGCCCTTTTCTATTTTCTGTTTGTCTTTCCACAATGTATTTTTATTTATTTTGTGTGTTTGTGCATATGTGGATGGCTGGATATAGGTTCTCCAGAGAAACAGAATCAGTAGGATCTACACACACACATACACACACACACACACACACACACACACACACAGAGTCAAAGGCTGAAAATTTGACTTCAAATCTAAAATGCTCTAAAGTCTGAAATTTTTTGAGTGTCAGTATCATACTGCAGATGAAAATTCTGCACCTGACCACATGTGACAAATCACAGTCAAAGCACAGGCCTGTAACACACAGTTTATTCAGTGTCCTCTGGGGAAAAGACCCACCCAGCCCGTTGAGCTGCTGCATACAATCTGTTTCGTGCACAAAATTATTTAAAATATTGTGTAAAAATACACTGTGGTTCTGTGCATAAAATAATATGGGAAGCATGACAAATGTTTTGCTTAAATTGGGGTTTATTCCAAAGATACCTCATTATGCATAAGTAAATATCCGAAACTCTGAAAAATAATCTGAAACACTTTTGATCACAAGTATTTCACATGTGTAATCCTCAACACATATACATACGTACATACATACAGGTATGTGAAGACAGTGGCAAGGAAGCATAATAGAGAGACACAGAGACAGAGAAAACACAAAGCACTGAAGGTAAGGCATCCAGACCCTGATTCCTTCTTCTCCAGTTGTTTATTCTATTCAGGGCTCATTGGGTTGAATGAAGTCCACCACATGGAGGAGAACAGTCTGTTTCACTCAGTTTATAGATTCAAGTGTTAGTCTCAACCAGAAACACTTCTTAGATATACCTAGAATAACGCTTGACCAAATACCTGGGTATCCTGTGACATCCAACTAACCACCACAGCAGGGTTCTTTGGATCCAAACAGTCTTGTCTCAGGGCACTGGATCTGGTATTGCGTAGGACACAGAGTCAAAGGCATGAAGGATAATCTATAGATGGCCCCAGTAATCCCTTTCTTCCTGTATGTACAAACACACCATCTACTAGGAACTGAAATCTGCCTCTCCCCTTGAGTCAGAGCAGGCTTTAACACTTACCTAGACCAATGGAATATTCTGGAAGCAGTGTGCTTATAATCTAGGTCTCCTTCTGCCACTTTTCTTCCAGAATCCTGGCAATTTAAAGACTCTAAGCTTCCTGAGACAGTTGCATTGGAGGAATCCAAAGTTCTTTACAAGGCAGACCACAAGAGGACTAAGTTGCTGGACATATGCCTAAAGCCTTCTTTAACCTTCTGGTTTAGTCTAGCTCCAGCTGAGCAGTTCATGCTATGAAAGTTGATCCTGCCCAAACTCCCACCCACAGGGTCATGAGAAAAAAACAAATTGCTGTTGTCTCAAACCACTAACTAATGAAATGGTTTGTTACATAAAAATAGGTGAGTAAAAGGCTTGCCCTCAACATACAGCCCAAACTCCTACAGGAACAGCCAAGTGACCATGGGAAACACATTTGCGTTTCTTTCTTTTTAGATTTGAGGCTGGCGCTGATCAAGCCATGCTCACCTGCGGATCCCCTTTCTTTCAGTTCCTGTAGAGGAATTAGCAAGCCCTGCATCAGACACCAGTCTAAGAATCTATAAACAGACTCCTCAAGGGTGTGGATACCAGCAGTTGACAGGTGCTGTTCTCACTTCTCCAAGGACAAGTACAACCCTCAGACTGCAGACTCACTCTCTGAGAATATGAGAGGGTTTCTGGAGGCCACATTACCCCCTTCATTGGTGGGTACACTGCAACTAGAAATGACCCTCCTCCTCAATTCCCTCAGGTCCAGGAAGTCACACATTCCTTTGCAGGAACTCCCTCCCTCCCCCGCCCTGCCACCCCAAAATTAGGGACAACCTGGCTGCAGGCCCATGCTGTGAACTCTCCCCCTTTCTCTAAGACCTGTGAGGACTCTCATTCAGCCTCATAGGCCTGAATTCTCATTGGAGCCTCTACTGTGCTGTTGTCTATGTGTCTACAGAGCTGATAAACTTCTTACCCAAATGGACAATCTACTTCAGCGACCATCTTGAACCTCATCTTGACCTTTGATTTATCTTTTTAAAGTTTATTTATTTATTTATTTATTTAATCTATTTATAGTGTGTGTATGTATATGTGGGGTGTGTGTGTGTGTGTGTGTGTGTGTGTGTGTGCCATAGTGCACTTGTGGAAGCCAGTGGATGGCTATCACCTTCCACCTTGTTGAGGCAAAGTTACTCTTGTTTCTGCATCTGTGGGGTGTACTCCAGGCTAGCTAGCATGTGAGCTTTCTGACAATTCTCCTATCCCAACCTCCCATCTTGCCACAGGAGTGTTGAGATGACAGACACATATCACTATATCTGGCTTTTTATGTGGGTTATGGGGATTGAACCCTAGTCATCAGGCTTGTGTGGCTAGCGTCTTCACCTGCTGAGCCATCTCCTGGGCTCATTGATCTTCTTTATTGTGTAACTGAGGTTTATATCCAAGTGTGATCTATTCACTCTATGTGAGAGCCTAAGGAACAGTTTTCTCCTTGGTCCTACAGAAGTGCAGGTGACTACAAGGAGCAAGAGAATCCAATAGTGAGTTTTCAAGTGCACAACCATCTCAGGAGAGGATTCAAAGAGAGAAAATTTGCATATGATCTGTGGCTAGCAGTCACTTTTAATCCCATCTCCTCTTATTTGTCTATGGAAAGGGAATTTACTACATATGGGGTCTGTTTTCCATGTGGGAGACTTTCTGGAGATTCCAGAGATAAGCCCACCAGAAGACTCAGCTCTGTCCTTCCTACTGAGACACACCCCGCCCTATCCATGCACAGTTCTTGGCTCTGGTAGAGCAGAGGACACCAAGGAGCCAGGCAGAGTGCCAGAACACAGAAAGACAGTCAGGAGGCTGTGAGGATGGGAGTGCTGCAGGGAAAGGCAGCAGAGTTCGGTCATCCGAGAGAGTAGTTGCAGGATCTTGCAAGCAGAAGATTAAGGCTCTTTATCAATTCGAGGACCTCATGACCACACTGAGATGACAGAGGAGGCCCCTCCATATTGTCATCATGAGGCCTCTACACAAATCAGACTGGAGAGAAGAGCAGCTGAACTTTCGGAGTCCACATTTGCTGGCAAAGCTACCCCTTCCTCCCACACCACTGCACATGGTACTCAATTTGGACCAAGGTCTGAGAAACTACAACCCTTGGGCTAAATTCTTGCCACACTGTTTTGAAATAGGATTACACTTGGAACACAGCTAACTCATTTGTCTGTCTACTGTCCACAGCTGCTTTTGAATTCTGAGTTGAGTAACTTTGGTCCATGAAGACTATTTACTCTGTAGCCCTTCACAGAAAAAGTTTGTCATACTTCTTAGTAATGAAATTAGTAGGAGGACCCCACCCTCTGCATTGCCAGGATCTCTTGGCTCCTGCAGCTCTGACTCCAGGTAGACACAGAGCCTTTCCCCAGTCACCCCCTCCCTCCTTGCTGTAAGGACCTCCTAGCTCTGGCCTGGCCCCAGGTAGGCACTCCCAGAATCCTTCCTGCCAGGTAGACATTCCAGAGCCCATTACCCACCACCACCAGCCACCCAACTCACCACACTGCCTAGGGGCTGGGAGGCATCCTGTTACCTGAACCCAAAGTAGAGACCTCTAGCCCGGCCTTCACCACACCCACCTCCACCTGAGGTCAGTGTAACATCCTCTACCTGGTCTCCAGGGAACACCACTCATTTCTGCTGTAACGCCAGTCCTTGCCAACCAAAAATCACCCATAGAATTGGGTCAAGCTTGTACAGATTTCTGAAGCTCAGCAGTGAGAATTTTCTAGCTACACAGAGATTTGCTTCTGGCCTTGATCCCTAGCTATACTTGGAACACATCTGAACCACCCCCACAACACACACACTCATACATTAACACAAAATTACCCCAAAACTGAACTCCAAGCACCAATCATCTGATCCACAACCTGACAAATTGGGGTAATAGGGAAAAAATAGCCAAACACCCTCACAACAAAAATGAGACCACATATCCATGCCAAGAAAATCCATCAACAATACAACTACAGTGCCTAGGGCCCATTGCAAAAACACAAGCAAAATAATAACCAAGACAATATGTCTGATCCAGAAGTTAGTAACCCTATCTCAATGTCCATAGATAAGAGCACTTAGGTGTTGCACGTGACAATGACATAAAAATAGCAATTTTAGCTATATTCAAGGAACTCATGCATAAATTCTGCAAAGAAGACTGTGAAAGCACAAGCAGTTGGATGAGATAAAGAAAACGATCCAAGATATGAAAATAGATCTTAGTAAAGAAATAGAATTTCTGAAGAAAAGCCAAACTGAAATAAAAATTGAAATGAAACTCAACAAATAAAAAAAACTCAGTGACAATCCTCACCAATAGAATGGATTAAGTGGAAGAGAGAAATTCAAGACTTAAAGACAAAGTTGATGACTTGTATCCCTCAGTTAAAGAAAACGTTAAATCAAAAAACAAAACAACAACAACAAAAACCCCAGAAATGGACTATGAAGGAACTATGGGACACTGTAAAAACAGCAAGCCCACTAATCACAGGTATAGAAAAATGGAAAAACCTAAGTGAGAGGCACAGGGATAGTCTCAGCAAAATCATAAAGAAACCCAAAATCCAAGGAAAGAGATAACTATCAAGCTTCAAGAGTAGACGGGACCAGAAGAGAAACTCCCCATGTCACATAATAATCAAACACTAAATGCACAGAACAAAGAAAGGATATTGAATGCTGCAAGAAAGACCAAATAGCATATAAAGGCAGGCCTGAATATAAAGGCAATACCTGAATATTCAATGGAAACTTTCAAAGCCCAGAGGGTATGGACCAATGTTCTACAAGTTCTTAAAGGCCATGGGTGCCAGCCAAAACCATTATATGTGGTAAAACTAGTTGTGGAAATTGAAGGAAGAAGAAAAACTTTCCATGGTAAAAACAGGAGCAACAAAATAAGAAGAATTAGTGCATACCGTTCAATAATAACTCTCAGTATAAATGGTCTCAATTCTTCAATTAACAGAAATAGATTTAACAGATTGGATTAGAAAACAGGATCCATCTTTTTTTTTCCTGCCTCCAAGAAATACACCTTACCGTCAAAGACAGATACACCTCAGGGTAAAGGGATAGAAAAAGGTATTCCAAGTAAATGGAACCAAGAAACAAGCACACATAGCTATTCTAATTTATGACAAAATAAACTTCAACTAAAACTAGTCAGAAGAGATAAAGCAGGACACTTAAACTAATTAAAGGAAAAATCTCCCATAGAGAAATTACAAACCTAAACATTTGCCCACAAAACACAGGGGCATCCAAGATCATAAAAGAAACACTATCGGACCTGAAAACCACACATTGACCACAATACAGTGACAGTGAGTGACTTTAACACCACACTTTCAACTATAGGTCAAACAGACAAAAACTAAAGAGAGAAACCCTGGAATTGCATGACATCATAAACCAAATGGATCTCACAGGCATCTACAAAGTGTTTGACTAAACACTAAAGAATGCGCTTTCTTCACAGCAGCCCATAGAACTTTCTCCAAAATGGACTACATACTAGGAAACAAAGCAAGTCTCAATAAATATAGGAAAATAAAAACAACATCCTCACTTCTATCTAATCATAAAGGAACAAGTCTGACTATCAACAGAAATTACAGAAAGTACACTAACTGAAAACTGGATCAAGGGAGAAATCAGGGCTGAAATGAATGAACTAGAAACAACAGCCAAAAAAAAAGTACAATACAAAGAATCAATGAAACAAAAAGTTGGATCTTTGGAAAAGATTAACAAGATCAGCAAATCTTTACCCAACTTAACAAAAAGAAAAAGAGAGAAGACCCAAATTAATAATATTGGAGATGATAAGGGAAACATTACAACAGACACTGGAGAAATTCAAAGAATCCTAAGGACATACTTTAAAAATCTATATTATGTGAAGCTGGAAAATCTAAAAGAAATGCATGAATTATTGGGAATGTATGACCTACCAAAGTTAAATAATGATAAAGTAAGTAACTTAAATAGATTCATAACAACCAACCTGATATAAGCAGTAATTGACAATCTTTCAACTTTAGAAAAGCCCAGGACTGGGCTGGGCGTGGCAGCACAAGCCTTTAATCCCAGCATTTGGGAGGCAGAGGCCAGAGGATCTCTGTGAGTTTGAGGCCAGCTTAGTCTTGGTCTACCTACTGAGCTCCAGGAGAGCTGGGAATACAGGGAGACCCTGTCTCAAAAAGATTATAAAAAAGGCCCAGGACCAGAAGATAAATTCAATACAGAATTCTATCATACCTTCAAAGAATTACCAATACTCCTAAAACTATTTCATAAAATAGAAAAGGAAGGAAAACTTCCAAATTCTTTTATGAAGCCAGTAATACCCTAATACTAAAACCAGACAAAGACCAAACAAAAAAGAGAGAAAATTATAGACCAATGTCTTTGATGAACATAGGTGCAAAACTTTTCAGCAAACTACTTGGAAACCAAATGCAAGAGCACATCAGAAAGATAATTCTTGGTGGTTGATCACTGTTGGGTTGAGAGAGAGTTGATCTTCTTTAAGGGAGCAATGGTAGATAGGCTCCAGTGGATGGACTCACACAGAGGGACATCTGGGAACACAAACTTGACTCAATGGGCCTTACCATATATGACAGAATGCATGAAATCTTGTAGGTAGGCGATGGAAGGGGGTGTAGGTAAGGGAGGGGATCTAAATATAATTAAGATGTATTGTATGAAATGCATAAAATTCGATAAAAAATATACATTTTTTAAACAGGATAATTCACCATAATCAAGTTGACTTCATCCCAGATGCAGGATTGGTTTGACATACACAAATCCGTAAATGTAATCTACCATGTAAATAGACTGAAGGACAGAAATCATATGATTATCTCATTAAATACAAAAAAGGCCTGTGACAATTCAACATTCCTTCATGACAAAGTTACAGAAAAACTAGGGATACAGAGGGCACATCTCAACATAATAAAGGCAATATACACACAAGCCCACAGCCAACATTATGCTAAACAGAACAAAACTCAAAGCACTTACACTAAGATCAAGAACAAGACAAGGATGTCCAGTCTTTCCATTCCTGTTCAATACAGTGCTTGAATCTTAGCTACAGTAATGATATAGGTGAAGGAGGTAAAGGGGACACAAATAGGAAAGGAAAAAGTCAAAATATCCTTATTTGCAGATGATATGATTCTGCACATAAAAGACCCTAAGGACGCCACCAAAAACCCTTCTACCTGATAAACATATTCAGCAAAGAAGCAGAATACAAAATTACCACCCTGTAACTCCATAGACACCTGCACTCATGTGCACATACACCAATACATACACATATACATACATATAATTTTTTAAATAATAAAATTAAGTCTTTAAAAATCCAATCTTCATTTAAACTGTTGAAATCAGTATGTATCACATATGTGATATGTGTCACATATGAATACCAAAATATCCAAAGCAACTAAAATGAAACACACCAAAATCACCATAAGCAAAGCAAAGTAAAATACTAAAAATTACTCAAGTAACACTAAGATTAAAAAAAAAAAAAAAACGAGCCACCAAAATTATAACCAAGGAAACAAACAGTAAAATGAAAGGCTTAAGTTCTAACATAAGATCACCTTGAAAATAAGTGACCTAAATACACACAAATATAGAGATAGAGAATGTAAATTTACACACAGAGAGAATTGTATTCTGTTTATAAGAAACTCACACAAACATCACCATGCAAGAAAGTAAGGGTGGGTCTATTTCCCATTAAAGCAAACTTTAAAGAGGAACATTACACAATAACAAAAGAATCAGGAAGTCATAACAATTCTAAATGTATATGCACCAAAATAATGCTGCAGAATACTCAAAGTAAAAATTAACAGAGCTTAAAGGAGAAACAGACCCTTCCTCCCAGCAAGTATTAGAACTACTTAGAAAGCCAGCAAAAACTTGTAAGATAAACAGGACTGTCAGCCTTCAGGATCTGGTTGGGGTACACAGAACATTTCACATAACAACAGCAGAATATACATTGCTATCAAGAATTCATCACCAAAACATACACTATTCAGGCTAATAACACTAACCACGACTAATTTAAAATTACAAATATCACGCAGATTATTTTCTCTGGTCATATGCAAACTGAAAGTCAGTAACTTACAGACAATACAAAATCTCTAGACATATGCAAACGAAGCACTTGATTCTCAAAAATCCATGGTCCAAAGAATTTTTGAAATAAAAGCATCAAATAGAACAGAATGGGAATAGAACTCTACCATTTCAAAATACATGGGATACAACTTCCTATGGCTTGGCTGTGGTTCTCAGGCTCATGTGTTGGAAACTCATCCCCAAAGTCATGTGTTAATGGTATTTGGAGCTAAGACTTTTGGAAGATGATTGGTTATAGAAGCTCTTCCCTCACGAATGGGTTAGTACATTCACGGGTTAGTGGGTTATCAAGGGAGTTTCTGTTATAAAACTGAATTTTCTGTCTTCCTCTGCCCTACCATGTTACCTCCATCATGTTAGGATACAACGAGACTCATACTATACGCTCAGCAGATGCTAGCACCATGCTTTTGAACCTCTAACCTCCAGAGCCAATTTTTCATTCTTTATAAAAGCTGTGGTGTCCCAAGATAGCAACAGAAATTATGACATAAAGCAATGCTGTAAAGGAAACTTATAACTTAAATACCTGTATTAGAAATGAGGAGGAGACTAGGAGATAGCTCAGTGGTTAAGCATTAGACGTTCTTGCAGAAGAACTAGGTTTGGTTCCCAGCACCCACATGGAAGCTAACAACTGTCCATAATTCCAGTTCCAGGGGATTCAGTGCCCTCTTCTGGCCTCTATGGGTATTATACAGCACGTGTACACTTACATATATGCAGGTAAAATACTCATACACATAAAAATATTTTAATTTTTTAATGTTTTCAAATTTCATACAATGTATTTACATATTTAGATCCACTGTATCTGCAGCCACCTTTCTAACCCTCCATCGAATTTCTGTTCTCTCTCTCTCTCTCTCTCTCTCTCTCTCTCTCTCTCTCTCTCTCTCCATATATACATGTCAGTTTTGTGTTCCTAAATGCCCCTTCCATGTGCGTTCATCCACTGCAGCTGGTCAACCTCTACTAAGACTCTCACCCTTAAATGAGACTGAATCTCCCTTTCCCAGCAGTCATCAGTTGTCAGTAGTTCCTCAGAGAGGAGTGGGGTTTGTTACCCACTTCCCCATGTCTGTTCTTGGATTTTGTTGGTTTGAGCTTACATGGGACTTGTGCTTGCTGTCACCATTGCTGTGAGTTCATATGAGTAACTACTAGCTGTCTGGAAAACTCTGTTTCCTTGTGGTCATCCACCTCCTCCGGATCATGCAATCTTTCCACCCCTCTTCTGCAATGATCTGTTGCAGTTATACTAACTCCTAGTCTTACTTAGCTTATTTTCTTCCCAATCTGACCCTTAGAAACTAATACCCTAGAATATTATATACTTTGCTGTTCTTGTTCCTTTATTCCTCTGGAGTTACTGGAGTTGAAGTTACCACATCTTCATAGTGAGGGTACTCATCAGTTGGGGTTGCTTCTACAGTTAATATTCTACTTTTAGATGGGTGCTGGAGGTTGTGACCAGTGCCCTGAGCATGGTGGCTGAAGGTTTAGGTTCTGAGCTAGTCTAAGGAGAGGAATGACATCTCAACTGTACTACAAGCTACTCTTGCTACAACATTGCAGTCTTCACCAAAAGAAACAAAGGTGATTAAAACTATATCCAACCCATAGTCTAATCTTATATCTGAAAATCCAGTGCAAACACACACATACGTCACACCCATCTATCTGCAGCTACATCTCACAGCCTTCATAGCTGATTCTGCATACAGGCCCCAGCTGACAGACTTCCTCCCTTCCCACTGTCACCCAAGAATCAGAGGCAGTCTGACTGCAAGTATATGCTACGGATTACTCATAAATCACATGGTAAGGAACCTTCCCCATAGGGAAAGATCTAGAAGAAAGAACATAGAAGAAACACACACACACACACACACACACACACACACACCACCACCACCACCACCACCACCACCACCACCACCAGGTGGACCTAAACTCTCTCAGAGCCCCCACATTCTGCTGTCGTTTATCCATGGCACTAATAACTCTTCTAATAAATTTATCACTAAAAGGACTATTTATATCAGTGTCTGCCTTGAATCCCAAATCTGAAACCCTTCAATAGCTACTCTGAAAATCACCAATTCCACCATAGTCGGTTCAAGTGGGAGTTAATTGGTTGAAATATCAGGCAAATAGTTTTTAATTATACGAACATTCAAACAAATCAAAGAAGATAAGAACAAACTGAATGAATTAAAAGATAATACAAATAGTTAAATGAAATAAAGAAAGTCAATACAGGCCATGAAAAATAAATAAATTAAAATATTGAAAAAATAAAACAAATTTCGTCAACAAAAAGTTCAATTAACCAAATAAAAAAACAATGGAAAGCGTCACCAATAAAATCAATCAGTCAAGTAGAAGACAAAATATCAGGGCTTGGGGACAAGGGGGATGAGTTAGAACATTCAGATAACTATCAGTAAGAGAGTATGATCAGAACTGGCAAGATCTATAGGACATCATTAAATGACCAAATTTATGAATCATGAGCATAGAAAAAGGAGAAAAAGTACAAAAACAATGGAAAGCGTCACCAATAAAATCAATCAGTCAAGTAGAAGACAAAATATCAGGGCTTGGGGACAAGGGGGATGAGTTAGAACATTCAGATAACTATCAGTAAGAGAGTATGATCAGAACTGGCAAGATCTATAGGACATCATTAAATGACCAAATTTATGAATCATGAGCATAGAAAAAGGAGAAAAAGTACAGGCTAAGGACACAGAAAATATATTCAACAAAATCATAGCAGATAATTTCCTAAGTTTAGGAAAGCAGGGGCCATCTAGATTTAAGAGGCCTTTAGAATGTAAGACAAAAATCAGAAAAAGAATCTCCCCATATCATATTATAGCTAAAGTATTAAGTCCACCAAGCAAAGAAAGACTATTGAGAGCAGCAAGAGGGAAGTACCAAGTCACATAAAAGGGAAGAATGTCAGAATAACATCCGAGTTCTCAAAGTTCTGAAAGCTGGGAAGTCATGGAATGATGTGTTTCAAGCTCTGAAAGCCAGCTGCCCACTCAAATACTGCTTCCAGGAAAGTTATTACTGAAAACTGAACGAGAAAGGAAAACTTTCCATGACAAACACAAATGAAAGAAAGCCTCGACCACTGAGCAGCGCTAGAGAAGATACTTGACAGCAATCTGCATGCCAAAGAGAGAGATAAATGCATCCCTGAGGGCACAAGGAAAAGGAACCGGGGACTAAAGAGAGTGTCAAACGTTACAAAAGGAACAAAATGAGAAGGATTAATACGTACTTTTCAGTGACAACTCAGCCCCCAAAGATATTTTCTTTCTTTAAAGGAGTTCATTTTATGTTTATTAAGAGAGTAATCCATCTGATGATGTAACAATTGTAAAGATATATGCATTGAACATTGGTACACCCAATTTCATAAAACAAATATCACTAGATGTAAAGGCATATACTGAACTCAGCAACAATAATACTGGATGACTTCAACATACCAGTCTTTCCAATAGACAAATCATCCAGACAAAAAGTCAATAAAAAACATAAAAGTTAAATGACATTACAGAGAAAATGGACTTAGCAGTCATCTACAGAATTTTCCATCAAAAGACTGCAGAAAACACATTCTTCTCAGCAGCCTTTGGAATGTTCTCTAAAATAGACCTTATTCAAAAATTGTAAAGTATGAGGGTTGGAGAGATGACTCAACAGTTCCAAGTCCTTTTACCGAGGACCCAGGTTTGGTTCCCAGCACCCACATGGCTGCTAACAAACATTTACAACTCCAGTTCCAGGGGATCTGATGACCTCTTATGGCCTCCATGGTCATTGTATGGCCCAATGCACTTACATACATGTAGGCAAGACACTCATACACATTAAGTAAAAATAAATAAATGTACATTTAAAAAGAATTATACACAAATGTATATTTTAAGTTGCAAAGCAACTTTTTACTAACAAATACAAGAAAATTGACATAATTTCTTGTATTACAGTTGATCACAATGCCTAAAACTATAAATCAACAGCAAACTATAGAAAATATAGAAACTCATAGATATACTACAACACACTATTGAATAATGGATGGATCATCAGTGAAATTGGGACGGAAAATTTTTTGCTTCCTCAAATTGAATGATAATAAAAGCACAACACCCAAGAACCTGTGAGATACAGTGAAAGCTGTTCAAGAGGGCCATATACAGCAAGAAATGCTTACGTCTAGAAAAGCCCTGCCCAGGTCCAGTAAGGAGCCACAGTCGTGAGCCTCTTGGTGAGTCTACTCAGCCCCTCACCCTGTGCCACCTTTCTAACTCAGCCCCAACAAAAAGTTTCACTCTCAGATTTTCTTGGTGGATCTTCAATCCCCAACCCAATATCACCTTTCCCTCCTGACTTAGACCCAGCAAGAAGCCCCACTTGTGAGATGCCTAGTTAAGTTCCCTCAGTCCCCCACCCTACACTGCTTTTCCCTGGGCCCTGCACCAGAAGTCAGTAGTGTGGCTCCTTGGTAAGTCACATTAATCCCATCCTCTGACCTTTCAGGCCCAGAACATTGCCCAGGCACTGAAGCACACATCCTTTGGTATTTTTATTTTGTTTTGTTTTTGTTTTTGACGGGGTCTCCCTAGCCCCAACCCACCTGGAACTCACCACGTAGACCAGGCTGGCCTGGCAGAGATTCTCCTGCCTCTGCCTCCCAAGTGCTGGGATTAAAAACATGAGCCACCACACCTGGTATCCTTCGGTATTTTTACACCTTGACCCCACACCACTCCCACCCAAGAACCTCACCCAAGCAATCACATACACCACTGCTAAGAGCCCAGCAACACACCACTATCAACTGAATTGAAATCACCCTAGCCTCTCCAATCAAAAATCAACACTGAGTGCCTGAAGGATGAATAAGCCACAAGCTCCTCGTACCTGATCTGAAATCAACCAAATTTGGGTAATAGCAAAAACAAACCCAAACTACCACTCAACAAAGGTGGACAAGGAATTAACATCAGATACACAACCAATGAACTAATACCACATACCCATGTCCTGTCTCAAAAGCACAAATGATATGAAAGATCAAGATAATATCCCCTTCCCCTCTCTTAGGACCACAAGTCCTACAGAAATGCTCTCCAATGAGAATTACCTAAATGAAACTCAGGACCTAGAATTTAAAAGAACAATTACAATGTGATCAAAGAATTCGGGAGTTTAAGGAAGACACAAACTCCTGAATGAACTTAAAGAGGATGGGAATAAACTCCTGACTGAACTGCACAAAAACGCAAATGGCTTAACAAAATAAATGAAGACAATTCGGGTTTTAAAAAGTGAATTCAGTAGAGCAAATACTGAAGAAACTCAAGTTGAAATGAAAATGGAAATAAAAAGTTCAATAATCCTGTTTTAAAATTCAGTGGGAAGTCTTATCAGCAGAATAGATCAAGTAGAAGACAGAACATCAGGACTTTTAGACAAAGCAGAGGGACTGGATCGTGCAATCAAATAAAATGATAATATTTTTTAAAATACACAAAAGGAATATGCAGGACACCATGAAAAGACCAAATCTGTCAATTATAGGCATTGAAGGAGAATAATCACAGGTCAATGGCATAGAACAGATCTTCAACGATTCATAGAAGACACCTTCCTCAAACTAAAGAAGGGCATGCCTGTTCAGATTCAAGAAGCACGCAGAAAACCCAATGAGAGGACCAGAAGAGAAACTCCCTATGTCATATTATAGTCAAGACACAAAATATACGGAACAAAGAAAGAATACTAAAAGTTACAAGGGAAAAGCCACAAGTCACAAAAGCAAACCTATCGGAATAACAGCTGACTTCTCAATGGAAACTTTAAAAGCTGTAAGAGCTTGGTACAATGTACTCCAGGTCCCAAAGGACCAGATAACAACCCAGACTACTTTACCCAGCAAAACTATCTGCCACAGTTGAATAAGAATGAAAGTTTTCTATGATAGAAACAGGCTAAAAGAATTCATGTCTACCAAACTAGCCCTACAGAAAACACAGAAAACAATACTTTGACCTGAAGATAGGAATAAGCATAGCCAAGAGACCACAGAAAGAACACAAATGACTCTATGATAGCTGAAACACAAAGTAGGCTTAAGAACACAAACAGCATAAAAGCAACAAGATGACAGCAATCAACATACCTTTCAATAATAACTTTAAATATTAATGGGTTCAACTCGCCGATCAAAAGGCAGACTAAGTTTGTTGTCTATAAGAAATATACCTTACCTTCAAGGATAGGCACCACCTTAGAATGAAAGGATCGATAAAATAATCCAACCAGATGGGACCAGCAAGCAGGTGTTGCTATTCTCATATCTGATAAAATAGACTTCAAACCAAAATCAGAAGAGATAAAGAAAAACACTTCATTCTGAGCAAGGAAACAATCAACCAAGAAGACATTACAGTGCCAAACATAGGAGCACTAAACCCAGGTGCACCTAATTTCATAAAAAAAAAATGCTACTGGACTGCAAGCCCCAAATTAACCCCAATCCAGTAATAGTAGGTGATTTCAATAGCTCACTTTCTCCAATAGACAGATCATCAAGACAATAAGTAGAGAAACATCAGAGTTCAATGGCATCATAGATCAAATGGACCTAACATATTTACAGAATGTTTTACCTAAACAACATAGAATACACACTCTTCTCAGCAACCCATGGAAGTTTCTCTAAAACAGACCACACACTGGGACACAAAGCAAATCTCAACAAATATAAGAAAATGTAAATAACTCCATGTATTCTTTCTGGCTATAATGTAATAAAGCTCAAAATTGATAGTAAAATAATTTTTAGAAATTACAAAAACTCATGAAGATTAAACAGCACACTACTGAGTGATGTACAGATCAAACAAGAACCAAAGGAAGAATAAAAATTTCCTGAACCTAAATGAAAATGAAAATACAACATAGCAAAGCCTCTGAGACAGTCCTCTGGGGGAAATTTATAGCTCTAAATGGCTGCATCAACAATCAGCTCCAGGGCCTTTCCAGGTCTCACAGCTCTGTGCGCCCCCCGACACCTCTGGGTTCCCCCAGATCTGTGAATTCCCCAACTCCAGCATTCCCTGTACACGATCCCAGCTCCGAGTTCTGCTTAGGTTGCTCACCCCAGCGCACCTGCCAGACTTATGAGTTCCCTGGTCCCACTGTTTTCTTTTAACCATCCCCATGCTGTGGCCGGGCTCTGGTCACACAGCCTTTACACCAGCCTAGACTGATTGGTTCTACATGTATCCCCACGCTCGCACATATAACTAGGGTTGTGCGGCCTGTATATCACTCCAGACCTAGTTAAAAGTTACATCTGCACATTTTCATGGGTACCTACAAATTGGACTCACCCTATCCAGCTCAGTCACAGAAAACAGGAGATCTAAAATAATGCAGGGATGGGACATACAGGACCTCTGTGACTCCATAAAGACCCAACCTATGAATCACAGATATAGAGGAGAAGAAACCCAGGCACAGAAAATATTTTTAACAAAATCATAGAAGAAAATTTCCCAAATCTAAGTTAAGGAATATCAAAGTTCAAGAGACATATAGAATGCCAAGTAGACAGGCCCAGAAAAGAAAATCCCCATGTCCTATAATAATCAAAACACTAAATGTACAGAAAGAAGATATTGAAAGCTACAAGAGAGAAAGTTCAGGTGACATACAAGTCAGGCCATCAGAAAGGCATCTTACCTTTCAAGGGAGAATATGAAAGCCAGAGGTATTGAACCAATATCCTACAAGCCATGAAAGAACACAGATGTGAGCCAAGAGGGTATTACAGTCCTAAACATACACACACACACACACACACACACACACACACCACATACATATATATACAGGGGCACCCACTGACATAAAATAAACACTATTAGATCTAAAATCACAGATTGATTTCAAGGCAGTGATAGAGGGTAACTTCGATACTCGGCTCTTACCAGTAGAAAAGTCATCGTCTAAAGAGAGACATCCTGGAGTTAAATGATATCATGAATCAAATGGGCCTAATAGACATTGACAGAACCTTCCACCCAAACACAAAGAAGAAAGTGTATTCTTTGGTGAGATGTTATTCTGATAGCCTGCCTTTGTAAGTTTTTATTAATTCGGATCCTCTCTCTTTCCTTTGGTTAATTTGGCTAAAGGTTTGTCAATTTTATTAACCTTTTCAAAGAACTAACTGTTCATTTCATTGACTATATTGTTCTTTCCATTTCTATTTCGCTCATTTCAGCCCCGATTTTGATTGTCTCTTCACATCTACTCTTTTTGGGTAATGTTTGTTCTTATTTTCCAGGCCTTCAGGTGCATCACTAAATTATTCTCTAAAATTATTTATTTGTTTTATATGTATGTGTGCTTTGCTTACATGTATGCAAGTGATGCCCATGGAGGCTAGAGGAGGGCATAAGGTCCCCTGGAGCTTGGGTTACAGGTAATTATGAACGACCATGTGAGTGCTGAGAACATAACGTAGGTCTTCTAGGAGAACAGACAGTGCTCTTAACCACGGAACCATTTCTTCGGCCCCCATCAAGTTACTAATAGATCTCTCCAGTTTTTAATTTTTTATGTTTATGAGTGTTTTGCCTGCATGGATATAGTGTACCCATGTTGTACAGTGCCCTTGGAAGTCAGAAGAGAGTGTCAGATCCCTTGGAACTGGAGTTACAGATGGTTCTTAGTGGGTGCTGGCAATCGGACCCAGGTCCTCTGCAAGAGTAGCCAATGTTCTTAACTGCTGAGTCATCTCTCCAGCCCCTCCAGTTTTCTGATGTAGGCATTTAGTGCTATAAACGTTCCTCTTAGGACTGCCTTCATGTGTCCCAGAGATTTTGGTGTATTGTGTTTTCATTTTCATTCAATTCTAGGAAATTTTTATTTTCTCCGTGATTTGTCTCTTGACCCAATCTTCCTTCAGCAGTGTGCTGTTTAGTTTTCATGAATTTGTGTATTTTTCCCCATTTCTACTGTTGTTGATATATAGATTTATTCTTTTGTGATCAGGTGGAGTCCAGGATGTTATTTCAATTTTTGTAGATTTGTGGAGACTTGTTTTGTGTCCTAATATGTGGACAACTTTGGACACCCAAATTAATAAAATCAGAGATGAAAAGAGAAACACTACAACAGATACCAAGAGAATTCAGAGAATCATAAGAACGTACTTTAAAAACCTATAATCTACAAAACTGGAAAATCTAAAAGAAGTGGATAAATTTCTAGATATATATGACACCCAAATTAAACCAAGATGAGGTAAAAAATTTAAATAGACCCATAACAACCAATGAGATCAAAGCAGTAATTAAAAATTTCCCATCTTAAAAAAAATCCCAAGACCAGATGTGAATAGAGCAGAAGTCTTCCAGGCCTTCAAAGAACTATAACTAACACTGTTTAAATTATTCCATAAAATGGAAGACGAAGGAACATATCCAAATTCTTTTTATGAAGCCAGTAATATCCTAATTCCAAAACCAGACAAAGATCAAAAACAGAGAGAAAATTATAAGTCAATTTCTATGATGAGCAAAGACACAAAAATTCTAAATAAAATATTTGCAAACCAAATGTAAAAACACATCAAAAAGATTATCTACCATGATCAAGTTGGCTTCATCCCAGATGCAGGGGTGGTTCAACATATGTAAATCAATAAATGGATTCAAGGACTGAAACCACATGATCATCTCATTAGATGCAGAAAAGGCCATTGACAGAAATCCAACATCCCTTCATAATAAAGTCATGGAGAATCTAGGGATATAGGGGACATATCGCAATATAATAAAGGCAATATACAATAAGCCCACAGCCAGTATCACACTAAATGGAGAAAAACTCAAATCATCTCCACTAAAATCAGGAATGAGACAAAGATGTTCACTCTCTCCATTCCTGTTCAACACAGTGTTTGAAGTCTTAGTTAAAGCAAGAAGATGAAAAGACTTCCCATTCTCATGGATCAGTAGGATTAACGTTGTGAAAATGGCCATCCTACCAAAAGTAATCTACAGATCCAATATAATCCCCATTAAAATACAAACACAATCCTTCACAAAAATTGAAAAAAAAATTACTTCGTATATAAATACACAAAAACCAGGATATCCAAAATAATCCCAAATAACAAAAAAAAATCTGGAGGCATCACTATCCTTGATTTCAAATTATACTACAGAGCTATAGTAACAAAAACAACATGGTACTGACATAAAAACAGACACATAGATCAATGGAATATAATTGAAGACCCAGACTTAAGTCTACACACTTATGGCCACCTGATTTATTACAAAGGATCCAAAAAATCACATTGAAGAAAAGACAGCCTGTTCAGCAAATGGTGTCAGTCCAAGTGGATAGCCACATGTAGAAGAAAGGAATCCCTATCTCTCACCCAGCACAAACTAAATGGATCAAGAACCTTGACATAAGACTGGATACCTTAAATAGGATAGAGGAAAATGTAGGGAATACACTAGAATTTATAGGCCCAGAAAGGACTTTCTGAACAGGACTCCAATAGCACATGCATTAAGACCAACCATTGACAAATGGGATTTCATGGAACTTAAAAGTTTCTGTACACCACCATTTCAGTAAACAGGAAGCCTACAGGATGGAAAAAAATTCTTTACCAGCTATGCATAACAGAGGGTTATTACCTAAGCTTCAAAAAAACCAAACAACCTAATTAAAACTTGGGGAAAGGAACTAAACAGAGAGTTCTCATAAGATGAAACACATCCAAGACTAACCTTCTTGAATGTTTAACAGCCATACTTTGAGGTCTATACTAATTTGATCAGGGGGACATAAAGGACAGTTTTTGCTCCTTGCCCTCCTAGGTCGACTAAGTCCAGGAGACTATGAGTATCTCTCAAATGTCCTGTAACTGTGGTGAGTCACCTGTCCTCTTGATCAAGGAGGCCATGGAGACCACCCACCAGATGGGCTTGAACCAATGTCCAGTCTACAAAGAGAAGAGTCAACACAGAGGAATCATTTCCTCCATGCTTCCAAGGAAAGCCAACCATGGTGGAACAGGACCTTTGACTTATCTTCACATAGGCGGAAGTCGTAAAAGAAAGGAGCCAGGGGCTCCTCCCAAGCCCATGTGACTCATGAGGAACAGGTCCTCAAACGCTCTTACGGGTAAAAATATGTTGGTTTATCTGGGCCAAGGGTATGGCCTTAAACATCCAAAAGGAAAGTACAACCAAAGATTAAAGGGGCCAATATAATTTCTTAAGAGTCCATATGCATAGCTAAAGGCTACATAACAAACAACAATGCCAGATAGGAAATTCTTTCTTGTGAATTGTGGGCCAGGGTAGCCAAAGGGATTCCCAGATAGTAACCCAGCATAGAACTGGGAAAATGAACAGCAGACCTCAATCTTATCCAAAGGAATATAGACAACTGATTACCACTAGATGAAGAACAGCTGACCCTCCTAAAACAAAGACCTCTAGATAG
>NW_008337664.1:217389-229975 GCF_000622305.1 Nannospalax galili | reverse complement strand
TTTAAAAAGAACATTTGAGGAGGAAGCATAAAAATTTACTTCATGTTAATTAGTAGAGGTGATAAACATTACCAGTGAAATCTACCTGATGACTTTATATCCATACTCAGGTACTAAGGATGTGAGTGACTGTGACTAGTAATCATCAGATACATAGAGGTTAAAGACACATGTGAAGCCGGGCGGGGTGGTGCACGCCTTTAATCCCAGCACTCAGGAGGCAGAGGCAGGCCGATCTCTGTGAGTTTGAGGCCAGCCTCCGTCTCTATAGCGAATCCAGGCCAGCTGTGGCTACAGGGAGACCCCTGTCTCAAAAAGACCAAAAAAAAAAAAAAGACACAAGTGCAAACATCTAAGTGTTAGTAGCATTAAAAATGTAGGAAACAGCATATTTTTAAATGAAATGGAAATCTTCTTTAAAGGCTAAAAACTCCTTCAATTTTATGTCTTATAGGGTTTATACTGAGTTCAATATTGTACAACTGTATTAAATGAAATGTGAACCTAGAATTTACAGCCACTTTTGAAAGAGATGTATCCTTGCTCTGGAGTGTGTTACTGAATATGTTAAAGGTGTAATGAAATGCTACTTCTAATCATGTAGTCATTAAATTTTTTAAAAAATTAAACAAAAAATATGAAACACAAATTGATGGAAAAAAATTTTTAATGTTCAATCTCTTTAGCCATAGGGAAATGCAACTTAAAACTACTATGAGAACTCATCTTACCTGAGTCAGAATGACTAAGCTCTGAAAAATAAATAATGACAAAGGCTGGAAAGAATATGGGGAAAGGGGAACACGTACTCACTGCTGGTGGGAGGACAAATGTGTGTGGCCACTATGGAAATCAGTGTGGAGAGTCCACAAAAAGCTAGAAACAGCTCTACCGCATGACCTGTCTATACCACTCTTGGACATAAACCCAAAGAACTTTGTATCCTGTCACAGACATACCTGTTTATCCATGTTCATTGCTGCTCTATTAGCACTAGCCAGGGTGGAAACTGCCTAGATGCCCATCAACTGATGAATGGATAATGAAAGTATGGTACAGTAACATAATGGAATATTATTCAGCTGTTAAGAAAAATGAAATTGTCAGCATGCACAAGATCTATGCAAACTCAAACGGACAAAACCCCAGCACAGAACTGTGGGCAATAAGCCCCAGCCTTAGTTGAAGAATTATTAGCAGCTGCTGGGTGAGGAAGAGCTGATCTTCTTAAAGGGAGGGACTCTAGATAGGCTGACTAAACTCCAGTGGATGAACTTGCACTGAGGGACATCTGGGGACACTAACTTGACACACTAGACCTTAACACAAATGACAGAATGTATGAATTCTGGTGGGGGAGCTGCATGGGAGGGTGCCAGTGCGGAAGGGGGGTGTAAAGACAATTCTCGGATAAATGGATGGAACTGGAAACAATCATACTTAGTGAAGTAATCCAGACCCAGAAAGACAAACATCACATATTCTCTCTCCTAAGCAGATACTAGCTTTGAATCTTTAGATATGTGTCTTTCAGTTGGAAAAATTCATAGAGATCAGGAGGGAGGTCTTCATAGCAAAGGAAATAGATATAAGGGGGACAGGGGAAATAATGGAACAGGAATGGTTAAGTAGGATGGGGAATGGGAGGGCAGGGCAGAGGTGGGGGTGTGGGAGAGATAACTAACACTAATTGTGTTTTTTAAAAGTTATATGGAGACCAACTACTACAGAGCTTCTTAAAGTATTTACATATATAATATAAAGAATTTTAATGTAGTTTCCCAATAATGGGGTTTCAATGTGCTTACCACCCTTTTGAGGAGTTATTTACCAGAAAAGTCCCATAGACCCTCAAATAACACTGTCTATTGCGATTGATCTTGGTTACCTGGCAGAACTTGATGGTAAGGCCCTATTGCTGAAGGAACTACATACATGAGCTGTAGAGCAAACAAGGAGAAATCAAGTTGGTACTGACCCCAAAGCTTCACTCCTACTGGCTAGCGTTCACAGTGCAGGAAGGTGCTTATGCACACCACCAGAAGAGAAAAATGGTCATCAGCTTTACTCAACTGTGAACCCTGTGAGCTACAACAACTGGCCTGGCAAGATATGCCCAGTAGTACAATAGTGATACAAATGTTATGGGAGTAACCAATCACTTCATGCTTGGATCTAAGACCCACTTCATAAAATGGTGCTCATAACTGGCACTTTTATCAGGCCAAGAACTTGTGACTAGAATGGTCACAGGTCACTGGGGAGAACCTATTACTATTATTCTGCTAAATGGACATAGTATTAAAATGACTCCTAGTGACTTATTGTTATACCCATAGAATAGTGTATCTCTTACCTCTCACCAGAGAAGGTTCTTCTTTCAGAGACTCACGATTTGTCAACATGCAAAGAATAAGGGACCATAGAAAGCTCTACCCTAACAGGACACCTATATCACACCCTCTCCTCCAAGCCTCAGGGATCATTGTGGAAGAGGGGCAGAAAGATTGTAAGAGTTGGAGGTGTTTGATGAATGCAAGAAAACCATGTTGTCTGGACACAAGAGGGAAGTTTCACATACGAACCTACAGTGCTTGTGACAGTATGCACAGACCTGATTAAGCTCAAGCCATACAAAATCCCAGCATGATGTGGTAGGAAAGAAGCCCCAGTCCCAGCTGAGAAGCTACTGGAAGTTGATAACTCCTGGGAGAGGGAGAATCAGTTTTCCTAAATGTAGGATTCCAGGTAGGTTGACCAGGCTCCGGAGGATGGTGCCGCACCCAAGAGCATTTGGGGAACACAGATTAGACCTGATAGGCCCTTAAACATTTTTTAAATGAAGAAACCAATAATAATAGTGGCAATGAAGTTGCAATAGTAACATGGTGGGGGTGCAGATGGGGAAGGGTCTGAATATGATCAAAACACATTGTGTAAAATTCTCAAAGTGTCAATGAGAGTATTTATTAAAGAAAAGAAAACTAAGAATTCACAAATAAGATTGCATGAAATTTAAAAGCTTCTCTCTGTGTGTGTGTGTGTGTGTGTGTGTGCGTGTGTGTGTGTGTGTGTGTGTGTGTGTGTGTGTACACACATGCATATAAACATAATTTTTTAAGTACTGGCAATGTTAGCCACCGCCATAGAATAGTTAGGGGTAAGATGATTGAAAAGGAAGAAAGAAGCAGCCTTTACCTGCAGGTGACACGATTGTCTACATATAAAATCCAAAGGAACCTACAAAACATAATTGCAGAGGCAGCAAGAAGACTAGAGACCAGCACACCCCAGAACTGGCCTCAAATTCCAGGTCTGAAGAGGCCTTGCCCCAGCGTCTATTGCTCAGACAGACACAGCTGATTTCAGGAGAGGGAAGAGGCCAGAAGTGGAACTCTCTGGCATGCCTCCCTCAAAACTGCCAAGAGCCACACAGCCTTCTGCAGAATACTCAGGGTATCCAGCTCGCTGGCATCACTGGGTCCCTGAAGGCTGAAGGACTCCCCATTCTTGGCTGGTGACCAACCACCTGGTCCCTAGCCAACCTTCTCTTTGCCTCCTGGAGTAAAGAAATAGCCCAGAACATCTTCACGAAACTCTGTATATCCTTTCCCCCTATTAAAAGTCTGGCTGTTACCTGCCACGCCCACCTTCTGACCTGCCTGGTTCTTTTCCTCAAGGCATTTGTGTGCTAAGCCAACCTTTTCCAATGAGTAGAAAAAAATTGCCATCTTTGAGGCTCATGTGGTTTGAATCAGTCATCACTGACACTCTCCACATGAACTCAGAATTGTGGGCCTTGGACCTCCTTCCCTCCATTCTAAGTCTTGCCAAATGCTTGGGGGAGGGGGTTCTGTCTATAAGGATGGCTTACCCACACAGAAGCAGCCCATTCTCTGATAATAACTTAAACCCACTCTCTCCTAGTTCCATTTCTGCTGCTGCAATAAAACCTCCTGACAAGGTTTATTTTAGCTTACAATCCCAAGTTATAGTCCACAATTGTGGGGAAATCATGGTGGCAGGAGCTTGAAGCAGCTTGTTACATCACATTCAGTCAAGAGCAGAGAGAAATAAACACATGTGCTTGCTAGCTTGCTTGCTTGTGCCACTCACATAGAGTTCAGTGCCCCACCTACAGAACAGGGCCAACCACAGTGGGTTAAGTCTTCAAACACCAATTAATTTGATTAAGACAATTCTCCCCCACAGTCAATCCAATGTAGACAATCTCTCATTAAGACTCTGTTTCCACAGCTAGAGAGATGGCTCGGTGGTTAAGAGCACTGATTGCTCTTGCAGAGGACCTGGTTCAATTCCCAGCACTAGCATGGCAGCTAACAACCTCCCATAACTCTGTTCCAGGAGAATCTGATGTCCTCGTCTGACCTCCTCAGGCACTGCATGACACAGGTGCACTTAAAGACATGTAGGCAATACATACTCGTACCCATAAAAAAAAAAAGACTCTGTTTCCAGATGACTGTAGATTGTGTTCAATTGACAATGAAACCTAACTCTTACCACCCCCCCCCCCGCCCCCGGCCCTGCCGCTTCCATGTTCTGGCTCCTCTCTGTACCTCTGTCCCTGAGCCAGAACTCCAGGTGCCTCTACACCCACAGCTGTCAGCCCCTCAATGGACTCTTCTTTCTCTTCTCTTCCCATCCCTCCTCTGCCTTCATCCTCTTTCTTGAGCTGATGATGTGCATATTTTTCTAGCATTGGATGCTGAACCTAGAGTTCATTCATTTCCTATCTGTTTTCTGCACCATAGTACTTTGGCTTATAAGTTATCCTCTACTATTATTTTTCCTGCACAAGAGTTAGCATGCTCTGCTTCTGGTGTTTGGTTTAGGTCTTTTATGCTTTCCATGAACATCAGTTCTTGTGTTAATCAAAGCTGATTGATTAGAACTTCTGTGATTGTAAGAGAGCTGGGATGTTGCCGGTCCAGAGCCAAATTATCTTGCACTGTACTTAGCACCCTAAAT
Source organism: Nannospalax galili (assembly GCF_000622305.1). Classification (NCBI taxonomy): domain Eukaryota; kingdom Metazoa; phylum Chordata; class Mammalia; order Rodentia; family Spalacidae; genus Nannospalax; species Nannospalax galili. The sequence goes on along the minus strand of NW_008337664.1, from coordinate 224,983 downwards.
AGTCATGTACTACCTACCCCTGATTTGACCAACATCCTTGTATCAGGTAAAACTCTGGTTGGAATGTACAAACAGATCCCTTTGCTGCTACCAATCCAAAGACTGAGAATGGCATCTGGCAGTCGAACAGCAAGGATTTCCGCACTGTGCTATAGAGTAACCCGCCTGCCTGAAGTTTCCACCAATGTATTTTTAAAATACCTTCTTTGTTCTGTTCCTATAAAAACTTCATGAAACTTTTACCATGTTGGAGCATGGCATTTGAGGTAACCTAAATTTGTGATCCTGAGCCATGATCATTCATATTTGACTCCAAAATAAATTACCTTAGTCCCTTCAAGGTGAGATATGTCTCTGGGATGACATTTCCATCTCTCTTCTGCTTTCCTGGTGAGTTGTATTTGCAGGATGTATGTGGGTTTGAGATCTGTGTTTCTGTGATTGACTTCTAATGCTATTGTACTGTAATTAGAGGGTACAATCTGTGTATTGTCTTTGGTATTTACTGAATTCCCTTTGTAGTCAAGAATGTAGTCAATAGTATAGATGTGCCATCTGTGCTGGAAAAAAAAAGATGAGAATGTCTTACCCATTGGATGTGGGATTCTATATTTGACAAATAAATCAAACTTTAAAATTGCTTATTTCACATTTCTTTCTTTTCAGTTTTTGTTCTACTTGGCACACGGTTTTCTGAGGAAGGTGCTAAACTCTCCCACTCACTGAAGGACTTGCTCACATTTTCAAAGTTTTGTTCCCTGAGTTATTAGGGTCTCGACCTGAGCCCCAACAGCCCAGGAAGCCAGGTTCAGCCACCAGTCCTCAAAATACCAACTGAACAAAGAATGAAAAGTGGGGAAGGGGAGTTGTTCAATATGAGCACCCTGGGGAGAGAGACAAAGGTCCAGTGACCCACCAAGTCTGTTTTGGGGCACTGACACGAGGTATGGGTTTAAGCAGAGGATCAGAGGTGTGCAAACTAAGCAGTTCTGGTCAAGCTGATCACTGACCTATCCTTGTTCTCTTCCCATCTCTCTAACAGGAAGGTCTGACAAGTTGCTAGAACTGCACCAAGTCGTTCTAGAAGACAAGATTCCCCTCTGGCTGGCACCAGGCTTTAGCCTTCTCCTTCTCCCAGCATGAGATTCCTGGGGAAATCCCAATTTCATAAGGGGGGTCATTGTTTCAATAGCCTGATAGCCAAAAGGAAGGAAATGTGGATCTCTTTTTTTATTTTTATTTTATTTTTTATTTTATGTATGTATGAGTACATTGCTGCATGTGTGTAAGTACACTTGTGTTGTGTAATGCCCACAGAGGTCAGAAGAAGATCTCGGATTCCCCTGGAACTGGACGGTTGTTAGCTGCCATGTGGGTGCTGGGAATTGAACCTAGGTCCTCTGTAAAGAACAGGCAGTGCTCTTAACTGCTGAATCATCTCTCCAGTCCCAAACATGGGTCTCTTTAGAATCTCTCTATCCTGCTAGGCTAGTTACATTTTGCCTTGTCACTGGGAGGCATGAGTGAGCTCCTACTGGCGGCTTCCTGGCACAGCAACGCTGTGTTCAAGTTATTACCAAGTCGTGGCTCCATTATCCCTCCCTGCTTCTTGCTTTTTTAAGAATTTGTTTTTTTATTGTTTTAGTTATGTGTGTGCCTGTGTGTAGGTTTGTGCAAATAAGTGCAGATGTCCTTAGAGGGCAGAGGCATCAGATCCCCTCTGGAGCTGGAGTTAAAGGCGGTTGTGGGTAGTGTGATATGGGTGCTGGGAACTGAACTTAGTTCTTCAGCAAGAGCAGTATGTGAGCCATCTCTACACACACACACACACACACACACACACACACACACTGTTTCCTGTTTTAATGGCTCCATTTCACGTGTTTCTTTGGTTAGCAATTAGTATCAGGTAACTTACTTTTGTGAAACATAGCCTGATAATCTGCTTTATGAAAAGATGAGTTTTGTCTCTTTATATTTTGCTCCTCCTGGTGATACATTTTGGATGACTTTTACCATCTTTCGATCTCCTCTTCTTCACGGACTGAGTTTGTTATTCTCTTTCTCTCCTCTGATGATCTAGAGGTAAGAAAATCTCTCTTAGTTTTAACATGACTTTATTCTTTTAGTTGAGTTTTAACATGACTTTATTCTTTTAGTTTAGGCTTTCAGATGCATAAAAACTTCACACTTCACATTTAGCAGGGTGATGCCCATCTAGCAGGCCACACCATAGGGCTCAGAACTGGTTACCCTTGGTGTCTGGTATCACTGGATTATTAGGGATCACCCCTCTTTGTTGTCTTGATCCCATTTCTCAGATGCCCCACTATAGCAATCGTTCATAAATTTCTTGTGCTTTTCTGGGCCACGTGCTGCTTATTTTTTGCACATATCTGTTGACAAGAACAACACAAAGCATTAAGTACGTGTGTACAAATAGTTTAATTCTGATTGTTCTCTCCCATTCTCCCTTTTTTGTAGCCTGTCTACTTTCCCACCTCCTGCCTGCTCTGTGACCCAGGCTTCCTATGGCTCCCTGATCACCTGATGCTGTGGTCTCTGGCCTCCTGGCCTCTGTGAACTTTAAGAGGTCAGATTTATCTTTGTTTCTCCAAATTACTCTTCTTCTCTGAAATCTCAATCTCTCTCTCTCTCTCTCTCTCTCTCTCTCTCTCTCTCTCTCTCCTGAATCTCTGTGTTGTAATCTCTGAACACTTCCATCTGGAAGTCCTGTCTATTCTTAGAGGTAGGATAAGAAACCAAAATGTTTCCCTATTCACACATTGGCTTAGGCATCAGTTTAGTGACATGCCCTAACAACATTTCCCATCCCAGATGTTTATCGATTTCTCCATACACACCTACTAAATGATTCTACATTTCTACAGTAGAAATTAACTGTGTCCTCCAGTTCAATCCAGTTCTGACATCATCCACCTACAGCTCCCAAGGCTGGGTGGTTGGGGTTTAGTCTCACAGGACTGCCCTTGTCCTTCCTGTTTCTGACTCCAAGCCCCTACTGGCCTTACCTGTTCTGATCAGCCACTATAAATGAGTTCCCATGATTCCTCCTTAAGTTTGATAAATTTGTTACAGTGACTCACAGAACTCAAGAAAGTGTTTGGCTAACTGATTTATTATAGAGGATATTCACAAAGAATACAAATGAACAGCCAGATAGACATTGTGTACAGGGCAAGGTAGTGGGGAGAGGTACAGAAGCCCCTTGCACCTCCCTCCAGGAACCTCTCAGGATTTAGCTACTTGGATGCTCTTGGAATCCTGTCCTGGGATTTTATGGAGGCTGTGTTATACAGATGTAGCTGACTACATTATTGGCCATTGGAGAGCTAAATAAACCTGTGTCTCTCTTCACTTCCTGGAGCAGGTGTGTCTAACCTGCAGACCTACAAACTGCATGGGTCCCAGGACAGTCATGAATGTGGCTGAAAACATTTGTATTTGACAACAGCATGTCTCAATATCAAAGGTTGGACATCCATGAGAGAGCAGGAAGGGCTGAAAATCCCAGTCACAGTGTTGACTCCCTTGGCAACCAGCCCATCCTGAGGCTTATCTTGTCAGTGCAGAGTTACCTGAGGAATTCTGGTTTAGGAACTGTAGTCCATACATGTACCACATAGTAAATCACAACACCACAGCCTTCTTCCGATGTTTTCTCCATGACTTCCTCTCTTTGTAGGACTCTAAGGAAAAGACAAGTTTTTCCTGCCTTCTACCTCTTGGCATTCTACCACACTTCCTGAAAGCCTCACAGTAGAATCTTCCAGGCCATCTAAACAATCAGTCTTCATATCCCACATGTCTAGTCCATTCCAGCATGTTACCACATGATCCCTATCAGGGAAAGTCCTCTGAAGACTTTGACCATATTTTGTTTGGTTTTCCTCATTTTCATTAGTTCGAGAATTTCGTACAATGTATTTTGATCATCTTCACCCCTTCCCCTAGGTCCTCTCAGGTCCACTCCCCACTTTCCAACTCATTCAACTTTGTGTCTTCCTTTTTCTTTGGTCTTTTTTTGAGACAGGGTCTCCCAGTAGCCCCAGCTGGCCTGGAACTCACTATGTAGACCAGGCTGGCCTTGAACTCACAGAGATCCGCCTGCCTCTGCCTCCTGAGTACTGGGATTAAAGGTGTGCGCCACCACTCCTGGCATGTCTTCCTTTTTTTAAATCCATCAAATCCAATTTGTGATGACCACACACTCGGGTGTGTGATCATTCACTGGACATAGTTGACCTACCAGAGGCCAATATCTTAAAGAAAACTGCCTCTCTTTCTCTCAGCAGCTATCAACTACCAATACTCCTCACCTAAGGCTAGGGCTTCTTGTCCACATCCCCCATCCATGCTGGGATTTTGTTTGGGTTGATCTTGTGCAGGTCTTGTGCATGTTATCACAACCACCATAAGTTCATATATGCAACTGCCCTTGTTGTATCCAGAAATCACTGCTTCCTTGTGGTCATCCACCACCTCTGGCTCTTACCATCTTCATCCCTCTTCTGCAATGATCCCTGAGCCTTGGGTAGGGGAGAATGATATAGGTGTCCCATTTAGGGATAGGCATTCTGCAATCTCTTATTCTCTGTACCTTGACCAGTTGTGGGTCTTTGTGCTAATCATCATCTGCAGAAAGAACTCTAATGGGTAAACTCTATAATAATATCTAGAGGTATAATGATAAATCATCAGAAGTCATTTTCATACTATTTCCATTTAGCAGAATAAGAGTATTAGATTCTCTCCTGGGGTCTATGATCTGTCAACTAGATTCTTGGTCCCAAAAATGGTGTTAGATATAAGTTTCATCCTGTGAAGCAGGACTGAAGCAGGAAAGTAGTTGGTTACTTCACAACATTCGTGTCACTATTGCACCAATGGACATGTTTTGCTGGACTAGTCGTTATTGTAGCTTGCAAGGTTCACAGCTAGGTAAGACTGGTAATTACTTTTCTCCTCTGGTAGCACCCATAGCACCTTCCAGCACTGTGAAAGTTAGCCAGAAGGGATGAAGCTTCCAGCTCGATGGCAGCTAAATTTCTCCATGTTTTATGTCTCAAGTACATGGTGTCTTCAACAATAAGGTCTTAGTATCAAGTTCTTCAGGGTAATAGTACTAGTTAATTTTCTGTTGTGATAAAATACCATGACCAAAGGCAACTTATAGAAGGAAGAGCTTGTTTTGGCTTATGATATCAGAGGGGTAAGAGTCCATGGAGCAGGTACAGAGAGAAGCAGGAAGTGAGAGTTCAGGTCTTCAACAGCAAACAGGAAGTAGGGAAAGCAAACTGGAAGGGGGAACAGGCTAGGAACTCTTAAAGCCTGCCCCTCTGACACACTTCCTCCAGCAAGGCTGCACCTTCTAGAGATTTTGTGACCTCCCAAACAGCACCATCAACTGGGGAAAAACTCTTCAAATACTATGGGGAACATTTCTCATTCAAACCACCTCAGTAACCAAGAGCAATGGCAAAAGCTAGTAATGTTGGGGGTGGGTCTATGAGACCTCACTGCCATCAATCCAAAAGAGGTAACTCATTCCTGACACTGCCCCTTTTCTTTGTTAGCTTGCGGTGTTGAGTAGGGGAGTTGTCACCCCATTACAGAGTAGCTCTATATGTGCATATGTGCGGGGGGAGGGGGGGGCGTTTCGAGCCTGCAACCCCTGCGCGAGGATGACTGGGGATGAGTAAGAGTGCCGTTTGCCAGCCCTTGCCGCCCCCAGCACCGGGAACAATCAGAGGCAATGGGGAGTCTAGTCAAGCAGGAACGCATTTATTGCAGGTGTTACAGAGCTTATAAAGGCATCTGGAAATCCCTGCCCCCCAGTGTATCTTAAGGATGATCACGTGCTGATCATGCACTCCTCAGCAGTACGGAAGTATCCTTCAGACTTTCAAAACAAGTCAGGCCCTGCCCCAGTAACTTCCTCTCGGACCTCTGCAAGCTGGGGCCTTTAGGTCCCCACACATATGCACATATTTTAGGAAGTTTCTACAGTATACTTCCATATAACTTTTTCAAAAGAACTTCTCTGCTAGTTATCTCTCCCCATATTTTCTCTTCTATCCTGCCCTCCCATCCCCCACCCCACTTAATCCTTTGTCTTCCATTATTTCCCTTTATATAACTGTGTTCTATCTTCCCTCTCTTGAAAGCCTTCCCCTCATGGTCTGTTACTTTCTTGACCTCTATGGGCATTCCAAACGAAAGTCACATATCTAAAGATTCAAAGATAGAATCTACATATGAGAGAAAACATGCAATGTTTGTCTTTCTAGGTCCTGGTTATCTCACTCGGATTGATTGTTTCTTCATAATTTTGTTTTTCTTGACAGTTGAATAGTATTTCATTGTGTGAATGTGCCACATTTTCATTATCCATTCATCAGTTGATAGATATCTAGGTTGTTTTCACTTCCTGGCTATTGTGAATAGAGAAGCAATGAACACGGATGAGCAGGTATATCGGTGGTAGGACACAGAATCCTTTGGGTATATGACCAAGAGTGGTATAGCTGAAGCTTGTGGTAGAGCTATTTCTAGCTTTCTGAGGATCCTCCACACTGACTTCCACAGTGACTGCACCAATTTGCACTCCCACCAGCAATGAATAAGTGTTCCCCTTTCCCCACACTCTAGCCAACATTTATTGTCACTTATTTGAATCTTAGTCATTCTGACTGGGGTAAGATGAAATCTCAAAGTAGTCTTAATTTGCATTTCCCTGATGCCTGGGGATGTTGAACATCTTTAAAGTGTTGCTCAGGAGACTGGAGAGATGGCTCAGTGGTTAAGAGCATTGGCTGCTCTTGCAGGGGACCCAAGTTCAATTCTCAGCACCCACATGGTGGCTAACAACCATCCATAACTCCAGTTCCAGGGGATTGGACATCCTCTTCTGACCTCCACAAACATTGTATGATATGAGTACACTTACATACATGCAGGAAATACACTCAAACACACTAAGCTGGTAATAATAATAATAATAATAATAATAATAATAGTGTCACTCAGCCATTTGTATTTCTTCCTTTGAGAATTCTTTTAATTGGGTTGGTTGTTTATTTGACATTTAGTTTTTAAAATTCTTTGCATATTCTATATATTAACCCTCTGACATGTATAGCTGCAAAGTTTTTCTCATTCTATAGGTTTCCTCTTCACTTAAATGATGGTTTGTTTTGTTACACAAAAGATTTTAAATTCCATGAGATCCCATTTGTCAACTGTTAGTCTTAATGCCTGTGTTATTGGGGTCCTGTTGAGAAAGTCCTTACCTATGCCATTATGTTCAGGCAAATTCCCTACTTTCTCCTCTATCAGATTCAGGGTATCAAATCTTATGTTGACGTCATCGATCCATTTAGAGTTGAGTTTTGTGCTGGGGGACAGATAAGGATCTAGTTCTGTCTTCTGCATGTAGCTTTCCAGTTTGACTAGCATCATGTGTCCAACATGCTGTGTTTTCTCCCATGTGTATTGTTGGTCTTTTTGTAAAAAATAGGTGGCTTTTGTAGTGTGGGCTATATGTGGGTCCTCAATTCTATTCTATTAGATA
>NW_008337664.1:199246-217358 GCF_000622305.1 Nannospalax galili | reverse complement strand
TCTATCAGATTCAGGGTATCAAATCTTATGTTGACGTCATCGATCCATTTAGAGTTGAGTTTTGTGCTGGGGGACAGATAAGGATCTAGTTTCTGTCTTCTGCATGTAGCTTTCCAGTTTGACTAGCATCATGTGTCCAACATGCTGTGTTTTCTCCCATGTGTATTGTTGACCTTTTTGTCAAAAATAGGTGGCTTTTGTAGTGTGGGCTGTATGTGGGTCCTCAATTCTATTCTATTAGATATGTTTTTATGCCAGTACCAAGCAGTTTTTATTACTACCAATGCTTTGATAGATAACTTGAAATCTGGGATGGTGATACCTCCAGCATTATTTTTATTGCTCAGGATTGTTTTGACTATCCTGGTCTTTTTTATTTCTATTTTCCTCAATGTTTATGAAAAATTGCATTGGAATTTTGATGGGGATTGTGCTGAATATTTTCAAATGGCTTTCATCAGATGACTGTTTGGCTTAAGTTCCTGCTCTAGCCATGTCCTGTGGCATGGGTGATTCTTTGATATTCTTCTGCCACAGGGCTACAGCCTAGTTTGCCTCATGACACCTACTTACTCCCTTGGGGGACATTAGCCACTTTGGCTGTGCAGGCTACCCTCCCGCACAACCATGGCCTGTGCTTCTTAAGGAGAGGTGGATCGGGTGGGGAACACCCAAAAACTAGGGAGCTCCATGCCCACCACCTCCAGCCTTCTGTCAAAGCTGGCCACAGAAAATATTCATATCATTAGATGAATGTCACTACTTGCTGTCCAGCCCTCACCTATAGATCAATGCCTAGACTGATGCCCAGACTGCAGGCAGCTGGTGATGGCTCATGTAGGTATGCTTGGATTGTGTGTCACGTTTGCGCTTCTTGCTACAAAGACCTTCTATGTTCAGTGAAGGATGGCTCAGAGACTGCTGTCCTTTATGTGGGCTCAGCCCTGCCAAGGTGAAACATAATTTGGAGGCTCCTTTGAATCTTCTGTCTGTGCCCCTCCGTCTAGATCTCACCTTTGCTTTCTCCCGAAGCTTCTCTATGGTTTTCCAGGAGTTCTGGGTTTCTTGACCCTAGCATTTCCTGCACTGGGCTGGGGAAGGCTGCTAGCCACCCTAGGATTTCACCATTTCCTATAGCACAAGATTCCAGTTGTCCAAAGTGCAGCCGCTTCCCTCCTCTCCCTAGCTCCCACCATGCCCTTGTGCTTCTCGTGCTCTCTCTCTCGCCCCCTGCTGACCTCCATGGGGCCTCCAACCTAGGTCCACCCAACATCCACCTTCTAGAGCTTCTGATGTTGCAGTGCTCTGGGCAAGAGTGAGGCTGTTGCCCTGGACTGACCAAGCAGGAGGCCTCAGTGCTCCTTTACCTTGCCCTGTTCCTGCCCTTTGTCTCCCACTTGTCCCTGTGCCAGCTTCCATCCTTCCATCCACCGAAGCCTCAGCCCATCCACACGCACACGCACACACAGTCACACTTCTACACACACACACACACACACATTCACATACGTGAACTGACACCCACAAACTTATATGTACTTATAATGCTCACATGCATTACACATACTTACACTTACAGTTACTGGTAGGTATCACGAGACAGAGAACAAGGCATCGGTAGGCCCACCAAAGACCCACTCTCCCATGAGCTATATGACCCTCCCATCTGACTCCTTCAGTTCTTTTCCTTTGCTGCTTCCCTTCCCAATATATAATTGGTTAAATATCTTCTCCCTAAAAAAATGATGAGGAGGAGGAGGAGGAGGAGAAGCAGCAGGAGGAGGAAGAAGAGGAGGAGAGGAAGGAAATGAAGTTTCCCTCAGATTCAAGCTCCTCCATGATACAAACTCCTCTGTCACTGTTGCAGCAGCAAACCCCTGAGCAGAGCCCGAAATTGCCTGTGATACCCCCTTTTCTATCCCTGGCCCTGGGCAAACCTGTCCACTGCTGAGCCATTGTCCAGAAAGTTCTTTGGACCTGGTATGCTCCATTTTTCCAAACTTGTCTGCTCTTAGGACCCTTTTCTTTTCTTTTGTGTATGTGTTGATGTGCATATATGTGTATGCATGTCCATATGAATGTGGGCACATGTGTGTTGGGGTGCATGGGCATGTGTATACACATGTGTGTTGAGGGTGCATGAACATGTGTATGCACACGTGGAGGCCTGAAGTTGACATCTGGTGTCTTCCTCAGTTGCTTACCAGTTTATTTCCTGAAGTAGGTCTCTAGCTGAATCTCGAACTTACCGATTCTGACTAGTCTAGCTAGTGATCTTGCCTCCTGAGTGCTTGGATTACAGGCTACGCATGCTCGACTTTTACCTGGCTTCTGAGGATCCAAACTCCAGTCTTCACCCCTGCCAGAAAGCAGTTTATCCACTGAGCTGAACCATCTCCCCTTCCTAGAGCCTTTTCTTATGTAACCCCAAGAACACTCCACCTCCACGTCCTGAAGAAGCACTTCGGAAACCACAGGCAACGCTTGCTGTTGGCTCACCATAGTCTTGTAAAACAACCAGCTGGCAAATCTGAAGGACGCCCTTCAATCTTTTATCTGTCAGGACCTTGCTATCATAGTGACCCATCTAGTACTCTCAGCCCCCAAAGTGACTGTGTCCCTGGCCCACTTCCTCAGCTAACCTCTGGCTGTCCTGTCAGCCTTTCCTTGCGGCAGTCCTGACCCTTCTTGCCCTGAGCACTCCCAGGGGACTCACAACCTTTGACCACCAACTCACTGGGACACACCAATCTTGCTGCCTGCAGGGTGGGTCCCCCTGTACTGTAGTTTTGTTCAAGGATTCAGCCAGACCTGGTCACCTTCCTGGAATGAAGCCATCTCTACCTACCCACTTCCTGCAGCCTGATTTGCCTCCAAGTTCAGCATGTATAACGCTCTTGGACATCTTGGCCAGGCCCTGCTTCCCTCTTCTCTGAGGATCTTCCTACTGCTCCCAAGCATCTTCTTGAAGCATGAGCTTCCCTGAAGCACCCATACTCTACCTTGCTGTGGATCCACATCATCGGGTTTAATCCTGAGTGTGTTTATTACTAATCAGAGATGTCCCCTGTAGGCTCATGTATTTGAACACTTTGTCCTACAGTTTGAGAAGGTTCTGGAACCTTAACTGGAAGAAGCACATCACGGGGGTGGGGGTGGGGTTCTTTGAGGGTTTATAGTCATGTCCCACTTCTTGTTTGTGGATAAAAAATCGATCATTCAGCTTCCTGATCCTGCCACCATGCCATGCCTTTCCCACCATGATGGATTCTTCTGGACCCATAAGCCAAAAATAAATCCTTTCTTTCTTATATTGTTTTTAGTCATGGTATTTTATCACAGCAGTGGAAAAGTAACTAATACACCTACCTGAACTCTACCTGCTCTCCTGGCCTCTCCTCTTATGCTAAACCCCACCTTCTGCACAGGAAACCAACTGTCCATAGGCCAGGGTTGATCATAGGATCTGCAATGCTAACATCAAGGTCAACCCTGATGGAGGGACAAGTCTCTTGCCTGTACACCTCTGGTCTGTGCACATGGCTGCCTCCCCCACATAGATAGCCCACTTTGCCTTCTTCAGGGATGGTTCATTGTCCTCGGTCGGTTTTCTGTTGTGGTAAAACACTGCCGAAAGCAACTTGGAAGAAGAAAGGGTTTATTTCATCTTACAGGTTTCTCCATCATCATCATCGAGGAAGCCAAGGCAGGAACTGGAGCACTGATGATGGAAGAGTGTGGCTGACTGGCTTGCTTCCAAGTTTATGCTGAGCTACCTTTCTTCTACAGCCCAGGCCCATCTGCCTAAGGATGGCATCACCCACAGTGTACTGGGCCCTCCCACATCAATTAGCAATCGAGAAAATACTCCCACAGACGTGCCCACAGGCCCATCTGATGGAGGAAATTCCTCAGTTAAGGTTCTGTCTTCCAGGTATGTCAGGTCGACTGACAACTGAAGGTGGCTATGACACCTACCCACTCCAAGTTTCACTTAAGACGCCTGTTGAGCCCTCCCAAAATTTTCCATGTGCTGTCCAGGCCTGAATGTCCCTACCTACTCACCACATGTAGTCAGCCATGGACTTGACCTCTGCATTGCCTATCCAGTTAGTGCCTATGGCCCCGGGAATCTCTACTCAGATTTCCAATTAACATGAAAGATGGTTTCCCTGTGTTTCCAGCAACACTCTTATTTCTCTCTTGGAGTAGGAGACACATTAAAAACAAGTTCAGTGAGGGGCCTATACATTATCTATCCACCCATGGGCCCAAGAGAGAGGTGAGCACAGGAGAAAGCCCCTAAAGATCAGCTCTGAATGTGGTGTGGGTCCCAGCATCTGATACTACACACACACAGAGGATGACAGGCTACCTGCTTCTCCAGGGAACTCCAAGAGCTTGGAGACCCAACTCTAGGAGGGCATCCAGAACCCCAGTGGGTATAAGGGAGGGACACAGCAAGGTGTCTATTCAAGGGAATTTGTCCTCTTCCTCCTGCCCCATCCGTGCTGACAAACAGGTCTAAATGGAGACTGCAGTAACACAAGGCCCTTCATCTCTGAAGGAAGGAAGTACACACCGTGACTCTAGAGCCTGCAGCCAGTCCTCCAGCCGTCAGACACCAACTTCATCCACATATGGCTCCACAGAGGGGACCCCTGCCCCCAGCAGCCAGTCAGTGTTTGTGGGATAAACAAAAAAGTGATGAGTTCCCACAGACTTATTCCATTCCAAAGACTTCAAAGACCTTTTTTCTGTTTTGTTTTGTCTTGTTTTCATTGCTGGCTGAGCAGTGTTGACCACCATCCCATCTGTGTTAACCAGAGGAACAAAGTCAATAGGAGATATATGCATTTAATATAAATCTCAGTCCCTGTACTGTGAGCCATGCTGTGGTGCAAAGAGGCGGCATAGGAGAGAAATCCCTGTCTTTTCTACCTGTTTGCTCTAAGGAGGCCCTTAACAGATTGTTGGGGGGGGGGGGCTTCAGAAACCCTCCTTGACACTCAGAATATTGGCAAATCAAGGTACCTCATGGTCCAGAGCTGTTGGCACATTGAGGCATTATCTTGCCTCATGCTTGGTCTCACCTGCCTTGATGCGGTTGGCTGCTGAGACCAAACACCTCACTATCAGGGCCATTGAAAACCAAGAGGACCTCACCTATGGACCTGACCACCAGGCACAGCACCACGTATTCCTGACTCATAGGGCCCTGAGGGGACAGACTGAGGAAGGGAAGACACAGCTAGCTAGAAGGCAGCTCTCAACCACTGGCCACAGACAATGAAGGGACACCCATTCTCAGGGCACACTAAATTTCCCCCCACTGCCTTCTGACACGAACAAGGGTGGCACCATGCTCAGTGATTAGTACTGAGACAGCACATCACTAGGATCTCTAACCTGTCTGCTGGAATCCCGCAGTAAAGGATTTACATTTTTTTATATCCTTATTTATCTGCATTAAATTGTGGCAATTCACAATATAACACAAACATCACAAAATTGAAACCCTCACAGCTAGTTAGTGATGGTAAGTGAATGTATCATACACATACTATATCACACACATACTTATTTGAGGCACTTGAGTGTCTATTTCACACACACACACACACACACACACACACACACACACACACCATTCAGTGCACCCAGACTTCTACACACAAAGAGCGTTAGGCTAGTGGCCATTTGCATCTGCCTTATTTCACATATGAGACTGGGCTTTATGGGAAGACAGAATAAAACAGCAGTATGGGGCCTCAATGATTTCTTAAGGACGTTTCTAAATGATTTAATCCCTTCCTGAGACACTGCCCATGAATTGATGACCTTTGCTTTTTCTTTCTCTTGTCTGATGAGCAATGGCTCTCCTGACAAGCCAGTAAATTTTTCCAATTGCTTCTGCTAAGAATTTTTTTAGATGATGAAGTGCTTTATTACAAAGCACTCTACACCCACCCCCTCTTAGCTACAGTGGAAGGAAGGATGGGCTGGTGGCAGTGATCCGAGGTTGAGTGGAGTCTTGTTAAATTAAACAGATGCAGGTACGATCCAGATGGTGACTCATATACAAAGGAGGCTGGAGACAAGAGGACTGAAAGCTGGTCACCTTCCTGAGCTGTGACCAGCCTCTGCAGCAAGACAGCTAGATCCTGGACACCTCCAGTCTCTCCCCATCCACAGCGCTCCTAATCTAACAGCTGAGGGGAATTCCCAAAAGCCCTTGCAGAAATCTGGGCGGGCTCCAAGTATTTACCAAACAGCAATAGCCACTGACAGTGTGCCCTGTGGACTAGGTACATAGCAGGCCCACACCTACCAGACACCTCCACGGAACATCCTCGATGACGCTCCCCCCACATTGCTCTGATGTGGGTACCTAATGACCGACTGCAGCAGCCAAGAGGGAAAGTTGGTGGAAGAGGTGACAGGACAAGTGTGAGATCAGAGGGACTATGACAAAGACAAATAAAGCCTCTGGGGACAGCAAGGTGGAGAGGATGGAGGACACACCGGGTTGGGGGGGCTAGGGAACCCAGAGGGGGTCTCCCGTGGCTGCGGAAGAGCACAGCATGGCTGGCGGGATATCTTCTGGCCCTGTACTCAACCCCACCCCTTGTGGATTCTGCAGCTGCATGATGCCCCCTGCTGGACACAGCCCTCCTGCTCCTCCTGTCCAGTTCTGGGCACCTATGCCCCAAGCTCCTTTGCTTCTAGAAGAAAGCAGTGCAGGATGGGATGCTGGCCACCGATTCCCCAGGCCTGCCCTCAAGAGCTCTCCCAGCCAGGCCTGGCAGAAGCAGGAGCAGCCTGCAGATCTGGGGTGGGGAGTTCCTGTGATGCTGTTGTCAATGTGTACTGCTTGACATGTCTTCCTGGTCATCCATCCCTGAAGAGTAGGGTCTCCTCTCTTCCTTTAGAACTATTAGAACCCATATGTTTGGCAGAGTGCCGTCATGCCCCACCATTGTTTACTCATTATTCTTAAAATTATTTTCTGTTTATGTTTTACTTGTGTGTGTGTGTGTGTGTGTGTGTGTGTGTGTGTATGTTGTTATGGTGTACATATGTGGTCAGAGGACAACTCGCAGGAACTGATTCTCTCCTCCTACTAGGCAGATTCCAAGGACAGAACTCAGGTCATCAGACTTGGTGGTAAGTACATTTGCCTACTGAGCCATCTCACCCACCATGTGTTTTTTGCTTATTTGGTTAGTTGGTTTGGGTTTTTTGAGACAGTGTCTCCCTGTAGCCCCAGCTATCCTGGAATTCTCTGTGTGGACCAAGCTGGCTTCTTCACAGAGACCCGCCTGCCTCTGCCTTGTGAGTGCTGGAATTAAAGGCGTGCACCACCATGTTCAACTTCACTAACCAAATTTACTCATTCTTTATGTCCAAACTTCCAGAAATGATGCTCATCAATTGACAATCAGGGACAAAAATATACAAAAACTGAACAGAAGGCTCATGCCATGAAGAACCAAGAGAAACCAGGGCAATATCTATACCAGAGAACCAGCCAAGGAAGACAGATATGGGGTTGATCCTAAAACTTGTTCCTGAGCTTCCTGGAAGCAAAAGCAAAAGAGGAAATCCATAACCAGAAGCCATAATCACTTGCTGGGAAAGGCCACCACTCACTTAGCCCTATTCCAGGAAGTGTATTACCATCTGTTAGTTCATATAAAGATCCTGAAGGAACATTCTTTATGTGACTTAGTTTCATCTTAACCTCATCCAAACACCATGTTAAGTTCTTGTTTTAACACATTTTATCACTTATGCAAGCTTAAATTTTGTCAGAAATGGATAAAAATCATGGCCGTGATGGCTGGTTTCCAGCCCGGAGTTGGCTCTCATCCCACAATGGGCACAAACTTAAGGAAGGAGTATGATGAGAAATGAGAGCAATAAATGTCTCTCCTTCCCTGGTGAGGAGGGGATGGCACCTGCTGTCTGCTCAAGGGTCCTGAGGCACAGGAGGACACAGGTGGGTGACGGGAAGGAGGAGGGTCACCAGCCATGGACACTCCCATTTTGAACCATCAGCGGTAGTCAGTGGTATGGCTGAAACACACTTCTCAGGTGTGCTCATTGTGTCCTCGACGGACACTCCTTTCCTCTCATGGCACAGCCCCATGGGCGGATCAGTGTTTTCTGTGCCATGTGGGACAGGCTTTCTGGGGCAGGTCATCTGGGTGGGGTAACTGAGCCTCCTGGAGCTCCATAGCCCTCAGTCACCTGGAGGTGATGGAACATAAGTGTCAAGATGGTTCTAGGGACCCAATGATAGGTAAACGGTGGTGATGTTTATCTTAATTGCTTAGGTTTTATCTTAACTTCCAGGGAGAACAGGCATCTTCCTCTTCGGCCTGGTGTCTCCAAAATATTCAGTAGAAAAGCCAGTGAAGTCATGAGTGGGGGTTTGACAGGGACAGGAGTAGGTTGGTGGAAACTAGTGGTGGTGTGGTCACCACTTTTTTTTTTTATCACCCTGGATGCTGTCTACCAAACCGTCTGTCATCTGAGCAGCCACTCCATGTGGTCAGAGTCTGGGGCCATGGGGTGGGATTCTACTAAAGCCAGTGAGCACAGGACCAAGGACAGCAGGGAGCAGGGGCATCAATAGGCATTTCCTTTCCTTTGCCTTACTCACAGCCACTGGGAAGCATCCAGATGGTACAATCAGGGAGGAGCTCCAGGCAGTGCCCAACCCCACCGGAGTCAGCTCAGCTGGAACACCATTAGCAGGGGCACAGTGACCACACCCAGCCACTAGGATGTTCACGGAGAAGGGTCTTCTGCCTCCCAGGTCCTCCCTACAGTCTTCTGTGTACCTGGGGTACCTCTTTGCTCTCCCCTCCCAGGCCCTGCCCATAGGAGGTGCACCTGCCCCTGTGTCCCAACCCCCACCACCCTTACCCCTACTTTTCTGGGAAAACTTAGACCCACACCCTGGAGCTGTCTGCACTGCCCTCTTGTCTATCTGTCCCTCTGCCTGTTGCTGTGTTTTCAAATGAAACCATTGCTTCTGAAGTGGGTCAGGAGCAGACTGGGTCATGGGGTAGGAGACTGGAGATGTGAATGCCTTGTGCTTTATCCCTCCCCTGGAAAGCTTCTGTCTCCTCCTCTAGCTCCCACAGGCCTTTTCACGCCTGTTGACACCCTAGACAATACTCTCTAGACCATCCTGGGGAGAAGTCCTAGGAATCAACACAACCCTCAGGACTCTGACTACAGCTTATTATCCTAAAGAAGAGAATTTCTAGACTCTTCCTAAATTTCTTTTCTTAAAATGTTCCATTAAGGGTTCTTAACCTTGGTGGAAATGGACACTTTCTGGAGAATTCGCCAAAGTACTAATTCATCGTTGCTGAATGTTTTTCCTAAACTGGTGAAAGCCCGTGTCTCCAAATAAAATCAGAGCCAAAGAGGAGCGACGGCAGACGGGAAAGCGGCTCTGGTGGTGGCAGCCTGGAGCGGACCCTTCCTGTCTTGTAACCAGCTGGTCTCTGGAGGCCCTGGGTCCTTCCTGTCTAGAGAAAAGCTGTGAGCACGGAGCAGCGTGCCCGCCCTGGGAGCCGGCCTGGCTGCCAGCAAAGCAGCTGAAGTCTTGAGAAAACTTCCTGATTGCATTAACAAGGTCACACCACCAGGACATAATCAAATCTCCCTGGAGAATGCGGCTTCTGGAAAGCCTGCTGCTTACACATGGCAGAATTGGGGCAACCAGGACCAGATACAGCAGGAGGGAAGACCTGTCCTGGGAACCCAGGTGGGAAGTCGGGGGCATCGATGTGCCTCACCTGCACTGGAGGGGGCACAGAGCCTGGAGGCAGTGCTGGTTTGCATGGCCTGGGACCTGTTTCTCCAGAGGTTACATGAAGACACTCAGCACACCAGGTCCACAGTCACCTGCCCATGCCATAGGCTAACCCTGTACAGATCAGAGGGATGCCTTGAAAAGCCACAGAGCTGCAGAGAGAGCAGGATCTGAGCTTGACCACATGGCAGGGCCGGGGTCTCCGTTGTCTTGGTCTCTGCCCATCAGCACCTCAGCCCACCAGGAGGAAGGCTGTGAGGACGGTACACAGAGAGCCCTGCACAGAGACTGCAGGATACAGGAGTACAGTGTAAGCTTTGGAATCTGCAAGGTGGGCCCAGCCATGGGGCACTGCAGGAAGCATGCTGTATCTTGTTAGCTCCTCTGTGGCTCAGTCTCTTCATCTGTGAAGCAATAGGATTCAAAATAAAAGAAGGTATGTAGCGCTGGAGAGACGACTCAGTGGCTAAGAACACTGGCTGCTCTTGCAGAGGACCTGGATTCAATTCCCAGTATCCTAGGGGCAGTTAACAACCATCTGTAACTCCAGTTCCAGGGCATCCGACTCCCTCTTCTGGCCTCCATGGGCATTGCACATAGGTGGTGCACTTAACATACACACAAGCAAAACATCCATGCATAAAATAAAATAAATTAAAAAAAATTTTTTTAAGAAAAAAATTGAATCCAGGGCCTCACACATACTAACCCAGTATGTACCACTGAGATATTGTCTTCATTATTTACCCGTTTGTTTCTCTCTCTTTAAATGTTAATCTATCTGAAATTTACAGCATAGCATGGAACTGCAACATTGTGCTTCTTCCAAGGAGCACTGTTAACTAGTCCCAACACTGGTTTCCATCTTAGGGACGCCTTAAAGTAGAGCCATAGTGGTGCAGCTGATTGTTCATCCTGGGCCCCCTTCTAGAGCACAGTCCTTCCAGGGCACCCTCTTCCCAAGGGAGGATCTCCATTCAGATACCAGGCTGCCTTCTCTGGGCCTAGGCTTTTTTCCAAGCCCCAGTCTCCTCCTCGGGCTTTGCCTGCTCTCTCTGTCTTGTGCCCCCTCCCTCCCTTGAAGTACAAGATGAGGTGTAGCATCTCCTGCGCCCTCTGCATGCCTCTCTCCTTACTATATGGGCTTCTCTCCTAGGCTTGGACTTCTACGAACGTCAGGGCATCGGCTTTTTAACTCTTTAACCCTACCTCCTCATCAGCATCAACCTGCACTCGTGTACACAGAGACACACAGAGATAGACACCAACACGAGCATTCCCACGAGCGTGGGCATGTGCACATACTCAAGCATGCTCTCCCAGGCACATATTCATGCACATGTGTGTGCATATGCACACAGGGTAAAGTGAATTTATTTTATATAAAATGACGGACTCAAAGATGCAGCTCCTGACTGGCAAAATTCAACGCAACACTGGAACTTTCAAATGACAAAAATTTTCCTCTTTTTTTTTTAAACATACAAAATTATAGATAAAATGAATTCTTGTTATACAGTCAGCCCTGGAATTTTTTATATAAGCACTAAACAATCGTAAGCGTTCTGAGCAATTAGTCTTGTGGTCAGTGCTCACTGTATGCCTGGGTCAGGGTCTTGGGCTGACCACAACCATCAGCCTTCGGTCTAAGAGGACGCACTGCCTTCGCCCTCTTGTAGCGCTTGCCTATGGCGCCACCTCGTGGCCACCTCTGTAACTCCCAAGAACAGGCGGCGATGCGGGTCCCCTGGACTAACCACACAGCACTGCAACCCCTGACCACTGCAGCCGCTGACGGTCCATCCTGGTCTGATACTGGGTTCGCGTGCTCGTCCCTTAATCTCCTATGATCTAGAGAGAAGCAAAGTCCCTGGCACTGCTGAGAGTGAGGCTGCCCTGGGTGCACTAACGTGTGCGCAATGCGTGCTTCCATTTAAACGTGTACAGTCTCACCCGAGTGCACTCAGACCCGCACACTTGTGGGTGCTCACACGCAGGTATACATACGCCCCACTACTTCCCTCCTACTCATTCCTGGAAGAGGTACAGTGGCTCACGGGAAGTCACTGCTTCGGGTTGTAGGAGCCACGATGCATGCCCAGATTCTGCTTATTGTCTAAATAGGAAAACTGAGGTTCTGAGAGGACCGTGCATCCCCAGCATCTGCTGCCCAGTAGGCGAAGGGTCCAGGGCGGGTGTCTGATCAGTTCCCAGCCTGGAATGCAGTCCAGGGGAGCAGCCACCAGCTCCGCTCCCAGCAGCCCAGAGGCTTGAGAAGGTGCCCTTCAGTCCTGGGAGGTTTCAGCAAACACATTCAAATGAGTTTAGAAGAGATGCAGTGGCACCCCAAATGTGATTTTAAAATACTCAGGTGGCTCTCTTCTGGACCCAGTAATAAGACATTTATCAGTCTGGGCTGGCTGGGTCGGGTCTGGCACATGGTGCAGGTTCTGGGTTCACCCAGGGGCTCCAGCCTTTGTCAACATGGAGCCAAAGGCTGTAAAATGCAATCTCCAGAGGCAATGCACAGCCTGATTAAACAATTTCATACAATACAGAGTAACTTAGAGCAGGGCATTGCCAGATCTCAACAGCCGCTGAACTCTGGTCAGACTTTAGGGGCGGGCCTGTGGGGGTCCAAACTCATTTCTCTGGTTCGCCAAAACTTTAATAATCTTTTTAAGTCATTTGTTTTTTGAATGCATTATTAGGTTTCAGCTTGTATCTCACCGGAAGAAACTTTGTGACTGTCCTTCCCTTCCTACATACAGTAATTCCTCTGCATTTCTCAGCCCACGAGCCCACATGTGTCCTTTTCCTCCTGGTTTTACCCCACTTTCCCGAAGTCCTTCCTCATTTCACTACTGTAATATTTACACCCTTAGCTCTGAAAAACCTACAAGCTACATTTTCCCCAATGAGAACCTAGTGCCATTGTCTCTGAAGTTTATTTGGAACACAAATAAAATGTACAAGTGTCTTTTATTGTAAGTCAATAATGGGGCTGTCGTGAAATCATTACATTAATCATTATATCATTTCTTCCCCCCCTGTAGCAGTAGGAAACACAATTCCAAGTGGAAACAACTCACCAGGAGAACTCACATAAAATGAAACAAAGAGAGCAGAGAAAAGGGAAAAAAAAGCAAAACAAAAAAATGCCTGACAGATCCGCCCCAGCAGATGCACAAAACACAAAAAGAAACCCCCAAATATGAAACACCACCCTACTACCACATCTCCCCCCGAGCTCACTACATCTCAATACCAGGAATCAAAGATAATGAGAACACCAGGAAAGATTTCAGAGTCTCACTTTTTTTTTTCTCATTAAACTTGTTTTAATGGCTCTCAAAATTCTGTGACAAATTTTTGGTCAACTTGTTTCCATTAATAAGTGTAAATAATAACTTAAAACTGCCACTGGGGTGGAGGCCTCAAGGGAGCAGAGGAATTAGAACACAAGTGATTTGAAAGTAAAGGTGGGAAACACCAGAGGAGGGCAGGCTAAGTGGGGATGGACATATGGGGATCGGGGGAGAGGAGGAGTATGAGAGAGGGTTAAAACCAAATGTGATGATTTGATTGAGTGTCTCCCATAGGCTCCAAGTATTTGGACACTTGGTCCCCAGTTTATGGTACCATTTGGGAAGGATTGCCATGCTGGAGGAAGCATGTCACTGGGGGTGGGCTTTGAGAGTTCTTTAGCCTTGCCAGACTTCCTGTCTCATTCTGCTTCCTGTGCCTGCTTGACGAATGGATCGCTAGGCTTTTTGCTTTGGTCGTCTCTACCACCATGCCTCCATCCGCCCCCGCCCCCCGGCCATTACGGACCCTTACCCCTGGAACTATAAGCTCAAATAAACTCATCCTTCTATAAGTTGCCTTGGTCATGATGTTTTATCACCGCAACAGAAAAGTGACTAACACAGCAAGGATGTATGGAAACCTACTCTGTAAGCTAACTTAAAAATACAATTGAGGGCTAGGCGTGGTGATGCACACCTTTAATCTCGGTACTTGGGAGGCAGAAGCAGGTAGAGCTCTGTGATTTCAAGGCCAGCTTGGGCTACATAATGAGTTCCAGGCCAGCCATAGCTACATAATGAGAACCTGACTCATAAAACCAGAAATAAATAAATAGACTTAATTAAATAAACTATATAATATAAAATATTTTAAAAAGAGTTTAAATGGAGGTACCCTTCATGGGTGGTTAATGCATGGGTGGAAGCCACAGGTTATTAAATGAAATTTTCAGTGCCAGATGTGGGATACCTCCTTATGAATTGTTGGTAAAGGTGGCATCATAAGTCCCCCAAGCAACACAGGTTCTTGCCATTGCTCTTAATATCTCACCAGAACTAGATTACAAGATCCTATTGTTGAAAACATCACACACTTTGATTGCAGGATATGGAGAAATCAACCTGGAACTAACTAGAAGCTTCTTCTTCTGGATAGCTTTTAGAGTGCCAGAAGATGCTATGCAGGCTGCTGGAGGAGAAAAGCTATCAACAGTTTCGCTCAGATGTGACCCCTATGAGCTACAATACCAACGTATCAGGCAAAATGTGTCAACTAGTGCAATAGACGCATAAGTGTTATTGGGGTAACCAACTGCTTTCTGTTGGGATTTGGGTCCTCTCCACAGGAGAGAATTTATGCCTAGAACTATAAATCTGGTTGAAAGCCTGTGGCTATGGAGGTCATATGCCCTAAGGGATAACCTGCCAGTGCCATTCTGATAAATGGCCATGGTGTCAAACTGCCTTTTAAATATCTATGTTTATACCCATAGATTAGGACAGTTCTCAGCCTTGGTCAGAGAAGCTTATGCTTGCAGTGGAGAATGGCTAATGTAGAGCTGTACAACTGGTCAATGGGCTGAAGATAAGTGATGGTGGGGATATGGCCCTAAACAGTACAGCTATGTCACCCCATCCAAGGCTGAGGGAACATTGTGGAAGAGGCGATGGAAAGAATCTAAGACCTGGAGAATGGGGAGGAGAGCTATGTAAAATAGACATGACATAGCCATTGCACTCAGGAAGTCAGCAGTTTGGTTACCTGCACATGACCTACACAAGATTGGGGCCCTTAACATTCCATCATGGAGGGGGAACCCACCCATCCTTGATTGTTACTGACAGTTGATGGTTGCTTGGAAAGGTGAAGTGATTTTCTTCAGTGATATAGCCACTGTTAAGTTGCCCATGGGCTAGTAAATAACCCTTCATCCATGGTCATGTATGCAACCTTCCTTAACTTCAGTGGTCACAAGAAAACAAAACAAATAGGCAGGAGTGTGCATCAAGCTGTGCCCTTGTGAGTCCCCACTTACTCAGCCCTCCCCTCCTCTTCCCTTTTTCTTTCCCTCCCCTCCCTTCCCCACCTACCTCCACTTTCACAGCAGCATACCTTCACCACAGATGCTGTACATCTGCCAGGTGGTGCCTGGCTTAGGTCACAGCTCCAAGCAGCTAAGCATCCCCAGAGCCAACTTTTCTGAACAAATAGTAGGCAATCTTCTGGATGATGTGTCCACTGGCATTTATTATGGTTGGGTTTTTATTATAGTGTCATAAGTGGAGATGTCCATAAGATGGTGGTGACCATAGAATGGAATTCATACTACAAGAATGTGAAAAGGAGACCTTAGCAGACTGCCTGAGAGTGTCTGGATCTGGCCTCCCTGTGGTGGTAAGTTTCCCCAAATTGCACCATACCCAAGCCCCTACATTGGGACCATATGTGGCCCCTCCAACTGAGCCAGGACTAGGCTTTTCTGCCCTTCAGAAGGGGCCCAGGCCTTAGCAGACTGCCTGAGAGTGCCTGGATCCAGCCTCCACCTAGTAGTGGGTTTCCCTAAATCACACCGTTCCCATCCCCCCACACTGGGACCACCTACAGTCCATGCCACCATCCCAGATCTAGACTTCTCTACCCTCTAGTAGGGGCCCAGAACTTTGCAGAAAAAAAAAGGAAATTCCAAATGTGTTAAAGGCCTCAATTTTATTAAGCCCTGAAACTCTGAAACTGCTAGAAAGTAAAGAACGCACTTCAAAATATACGCATAGATAAGGACTTTCTGACTAGAACTCTGGTCACTTGGGAAATAAGGCCATTCATCAACAAATGAGATCTCATAAATTTAAAAAGCTTTTTGTTTTGTTTTGTTTTTTGTCTTTTTGAAGTAGGGTTTCCCTGTAGCCCCAGCTGTCCTGGAACTCACTAGGTAGAGCAAGCTGGCCTTGAACTCACAGAGATCCACCTGCCTCTGCCTCCCAAGTGCTGGGACTACAGGCGTGCACCACCACGCCTGGCTATAAACTTAAAAAGCTTTTGTACAGTAAAGAAAACTCAATCAAGTGAAGAGGTAGCTTAAGGAGAACCTTGACCAGCTGTGTATCTGACAGGATTGTCCAACGAACTCAAGAAGCTAAACTTATCAAGAAAACAACCCTATAAAAATAAGAAAACAAACAGCCCCATTTAGGGGCTGGAGATATGGCTCAGCATTGCACGACACAGGTGCACTCACATACATACAGGCAATACACTCGTACACATAAAATAAAAATATTATTTTAAAAAGTAGACCATTTAATTTAACAGAGTTCTCAAAAGAAGAAATGGAAATGGCTAATAGAAGTTTTAAGTGTTCAACATCCTCAGCCAACAGACAATTGCAAATTAAAAACATTTTGAAATTCCATTTTACCCCAACCAAAATGATTATCATAAAGAAAATAAATAACAACAAGTGCTGGCACAGATGTGGGGAAAAGGGAGCATTTGTTTACTGTTGGTGGGAGTGTAAAGTCATTATGGAAATCCGTGTGGTGGCATCTCAAAAAACTGAAAACAGATTTCCCACATGACCCAGCTACTGTACTCACAGCCACATACCCAAAGAACTACAACTTACTACACAAATCCGTGTGTATCCATGTTTATTATAGCTCCCTTCAACACAGCTAGCAAATGGGATCAGCAGATGAATAGGTAATGAAAATGTACATATACACAACAGTGTTTTACTCAGCTGTAGAGAAAAAATGGCATGCACATGTAGGGAAATAGATGGAACTGGAAAATAATACACTAAGCAAGGTATCCCAGACTAAAAAAGATAAATATTGTGTATTCTGTCTCAGATGCATTTTCTAGTTTCTAATGGTTAAATATATATATTTAAGCCTGAGTGTGGGGAGGAGTCAGGAAACTTAAAAGGGCCCCATGAGACAACAGAGAGAGGCTCCAAGGGAGCCATGAGGACAGCAACAGAACACAAAGGGAGAGGGAATTACTGGGGGAGGGGGAGGAAGGCTATGGCCAGGAAATGCTGAGTGAGGGGGTGGGAGGAGAGAGGAGTTGCATCAGTACTTAATGTGTACATTTTCTAGTCACATTTCCTTAATATTGTATTTACACAGTACTTTCATTGCATTAGATATCATAAATTTTGAAAATTCTAGAGTGACAGAATTTTCAGAATGAACTTTCTGAATTGGTTCCAAGGTTTCGAGACCTGGCCCTCTCATTTGATTAAACACACTAATGACTGTATTTCCAGTAGAAAAGAGCACTGACAGTGTATGGCATGGTGTGGAAATAAAGGCATACACAGTGTCACCACTGGATACTCCTAACTAATCACTTATGAGAAGCACCTGGATTACTGGGTATATGACACTTTCAGTCATTTTTGGCAGAGTAATGAATATGAGACAGGCTGATTTCTTCTGTTCTCACTAAACAAAGCCGGAAAAGGGTACGTTTGTGTTTGAATTCTCAGGCCAAGTGTCACACATTCTGAAAACATGTTTTTCTTCAACAGACCCAAACTCCTAGAGTTGTAGGGCTGAGATTGCTGAAAATCAAGTGCAGAATCTCATTCTGTGACTGGCTGAGTTATAAAGCAAGGTGAATACACAGCCCTAATAGGTTGTCTAATATAAGTTGGGGTATTAACTGGGAAGGAATAGTTTTGAAATTTGGAATAGGGATGGGTGTGTGGAAGGTTGTGTGAAGGTGAGTGCACTGAGACATTAAATTCAGATGAGGCTTTGGTTCCCAGCATCCACATGGCAGCTTACTACCATCTGAAACTCCAGTTCCAGGGATCTGACGCCCTCTTCTGGCCTCCATAGGCACTGCACGTCGTGATGCAGGCAAAACACTCATACATATTAAATAAAAAATTTTTAAACTTTAAAATTCAGGTGAATCTCCTTTCCCTAGTTCCCTCTTGAGGAGAATTAAGCCACCCCC
>NW_008337664.1:198789-199218 GCF_000622305.1 Nannospalax galili | reverse complement strand
CCCAGCCCCTACCCCTGCCAGGCTGTTGTCATAGTCATACAAGACAATGCTGAATCTCACCACCCACTTCCATAATCCCTAGGGTTCTCCTCACAATTTTTATTTCTGACGGTTGTGAATGACATGTTTTCTGAACCCTAAAGGTGAGCTACAGTGTGAGCTACAGTGTGAGCATAAGGAGGAACATGATAGTTTTCTAATGTATACAGATAGGTCAGGGACGCATATAGGAATGTCACAGTGTAGAACCCTGAGACCCTCTTCATTCACCCGCTACCCCCCAATCCCTCCAGATCCCCACTAATTGCTCTTTTAGCTTCTGTAAAATGCTTGGCTGCTGCTTTAGACATGCCTAAACACGCCCTGGCATGCCCTGACTCCCACCTGCTATTCCCCCTCCTCCCAGGAAACTATAGATTAACCAAGCCC
>NW_008337664.1:194840-198568 GCF_000622305.1 Nannospalax galili | reverse complement strand
TTGAGTTGGTGAGGTCTGAGAGCCCGAGCTTAAGCCCGAATAAACCATAAACCTTTGCTTTTGCATTTTGGTGTGTTGGGTCCTTGGTGGTCTTTTTGGAGTCCAGTGGATGAGGTACAACAACAGTAAGTGTGTGACAGTGATGGAAGGACTATAAAATGGGGCAGGCCAGATACATGTTGCTGTAGTTGGGTGTGATGTGTTCCCTGAAGACGTATGCTTTGAACTCTTGGTTTCCAAAGCAGCAGAGTTCAGAGGTGGGGCTTAGGGATGTGACTGGATCATGAGGGGTCAGACTTCAATGGAGGAACCAATGGTTGGATTCGAAATTTGATGCATTATTAGAGCATGATGAGACCTAGGGCATGATGGGAACGAGGGCATGATGGGAACTAGGAAAAGGCCTCGTTGAGGGAGCATGTCACTGGGAGTGTGCTGGGGAAGATGTACCGTGCTGCTGGCACCTTTCTCTGTGCTTCCTGGTCACCATGAGGTGATTAGCTTTGCTCCGCCATTACCTTCACAATGTTAAATTCTGCTTCACTTTGGCCAAGAACCATGGAAGAGGCCTGCCATGGATTGAAACTCAAAGGCCATAGTCAAAGTAGATCTTTTCTTTTAATTGCTTCTCTTAGGTATTTAGAAACAAGAAGCACTCAGCAGAGATTCTGCATTTAACGTTGCAGCTTCAGAGACAGAGAAAGGATTCTAACACTTTCCTGGTTGGTTCGAACATGAACCAAAATGTAACCCACGGTGAGGTGGAAATGCTGGACCTGTCACAATGTACTGTAGAGAAGAGATCCAAACGCTTGAGGAGATTTGAAGACTAGAACAGATCCTTTAAGACTTACATGAGAAGGGTTCAGAAAACATGCCATTCACAACCATGAGAAAGACAATTGAGGTGAGAACCCTGGCATTCATGAAGTGTTTTAGGATGGCTCTTCTCTGTTTGTCAGAACTTACCGTGGGAACTGCAGCTACTGAACTGGCAAACTTTAATGCACTGGTAGTAACTGGATCCCAAACTAGGCAGCAGCCCTCAACTGCAGGAGGCAAGGTGGGTGTGGTCATTAGCAGACTTTGATTCAGGGTGTTACTTAACTGATGCTGGTGTTCTGTCCCTGAAAAGTGATATTGGCAGGTTGCCTACTAAATTATTACTTATCAGAGCAGAACTGTTCTATGTGGAGCAAACAAAGTGGGACCTAATGATAAAACAAGTACTTTGCAAATTTGAACATTACACACTGAGCATCCTCTGAATGAAGGTGAGGCTGTCTTAGTCTGTTTCTTTTTTTATGGTATGGCAAACTCTTTGAGATTGAGTAATTTATAAATAATGGAAATTTCTTTCTCTTGGGTCTGTAGGTTGGGAATCTCATGCACATTCGGTGTCTGATGAAAGCTTGCCTTTCAGAAGGCATCCCTTACGGCACCCTCACAGGCTGAAGAGTAGCCCTTCAATCTCTTTTATAAGGATCCAATTCCCATTTGTGAGGGTAGGAGCTGCACAAGTTTATCACCTACTCAAGGCCCCACCTATTAATGCTATTGAATTGGGAATTAGGTTTGAGCATATGAATTTTGAGTGGATACCAACATTAAGATCACAGCTAGAAGGGCAAGTCTCCTAGAGGAAGGGTCTAGAAAACTGCTTTCAGTCTTCCCCAGAGACTCATGCTTTGTACCAGAGTAATTGTACACCAGTGAAAAGGAAATAATCAGACCTTTTGGGGACACTGGCTCTGAACTAACACTAATTTCAAAAGAACCTCAAACGTCACTGTGGCCTATCAGTCAAAGTCAGGGCTCATGAAAGCTAGATGATTGAGGAGTTTAGTTCAGACTTGTCTCTCAGTGTGCAAGCCCATGTTCTGGTCATTTTCCTAGCTCCAAATGCAAAATTGGAATAGATACTCAGGAGCTGGAAGAATTTCCACATTGGTTCCTTGAGTGAGGGAGACTGTGGTAAGGAGAGCCAAGGGGACATTTATAGAACTAGGTTGTCTTTGTTACTTTTCTTGTTGTAACTGAATGCCTGACAAGAAACAGTTTAAGTAAGGATTTATTTTGGTTCATGGCTTTAGCGTAGGTCCTTCATTGCTGGGAAGGTATAATGTGTGTGTGTTATGGGGTGGGGGTGTCTCAGACATAGGGGAAGGAGTGTTAAGGCTGCTTACTCATACTTGGGTGGTTCAAGGAGTGCACAGGAAGTGAGCCCAGGCAATAAAACCCCAAGAAGCAACCCTCTTCCTGGAATGACACCCTTCTGGCAAATCTCCATCTCCTAAAGGTTTTCCAACCTTCCAATACAGCACTACTAGCTGGGGACCAAATAAATGTTTGAACACATGACCATGCAGAGTACATTTCACATGAAAACTGTAACATTCTACCCCTGATCCTTATGGGTCCATGGCCATCTCATAATGCAAAATGTATTCAGTTCAACTTCAAAAATCCCCACAGTCTTATAGTTCAACACTATTCAGATGTCTAAAGTCTCTTCTGAGAGTCAAAGCAATCTCTTGCAAGCCCCTGTCAAATAAAATTTAAAAATTTACATCCTTGCAGGATTCAATGTCACATAGTAGATATTCCAATTCTGAAATGAAGACAGCAAGGGAAGACAAGGTCAATGAAAGGCCAAAACCCAGAGGGGCAAAGAACTCTCTATTTCCATCTCTGGCATTTGGGGCTCTTGGTGTATCATCTGGGTTCCAGCAACAATGGGTAACCTGACTTCTCCAGCTCTGTAAACTTTGTCACATGTGGCCTCTCTCTACTCACTCAATACCTACAAACATCCCACATTTCTGGCATCTCCAGTATCCTGGGAACTCCACTGCCATTTAGACTTCATTTTACAGCTCCCACAAAGGGAATCTAGCCCTGCTCACACTGCCTGGTCTTAGTGGCTTTCTAAAACCTTGGTGCAAGACTCTACAATCCCCTCACTCATGCATCTTGCATGACTGTAAAATCAGCACCATGAGGATGATCCCAAATTCTGCTGCCCGCTCAAGGAGCTCCTCTAGGACTATCACAGTGGCTTCAAGCTCTTTCTTTTCAAAGGAAAAAGTTTCAAATAAATTTGCACTGCCACACTGTGATCACAATTGGGTCTTCTCTTCGGGACACCTTTCCTACTATCATAATATGCGACGGACCAGCCCAGACCGGAGCAGTTCAGCCCGACAGGAACAGGGTCCTCGAGAGAGTGGGCAAGGATTCGGCAAGTGACAAACAGACACACAAGAGCTTGGTGAAGGTCTGAGTGTAATTTTTGTAGCTATAAGGTTTGAGATATATACAGCAAAGATTGCAAAATCTCCCCAACAGAAACTGCAGAACAGCCATGCCAATATTTACAATTTCAGAGATAAAAGCAAAACAACCCTGCCAACCATCATGTACAGCCAAAACACACCTCCCCATCCCATCAACCTGGCACCAGACAGCAAACCCTCGCCGTGGCCTTCACTGCCAGCCTTTTTCACGTACTCAGGATTTTGCTCAGCTCTGTGGTTTTAGGTCAAAATGACCTTAACCCATTATGTACTTTCAACATTAGCTGTACCTTATATTACATTTTTAACTATTTGATAACATTTTTTGTTTATTTGTAGTGGGCCATCGGGCTTTTAAGTCATTTCTTAACCCCTTACATTCTAAAAAATCATCCCATGTTAGGGACCTATAAAACCATCTTTTCCAGCTAT
>NW_008337664.1:191414-192619 GCF_000622305.1 Nannospalax galili | reverse complement strand
TGATCTCCAGCAACCAATCCGCTTCTTATACATCATAAATGGGACCTTTGGGGCATATATAAGCAACAGCTCTCCCACTTCTCGGCGTCTTTGGTCTTCAGTCTTCAAATAAACTGCTGCAGAAGGATCCTGACTTGTCCTCCCGCGTCGTTCTTGCTGGCGAGACGGAAAGCGGTCGGGGACAGGTGCTTTCTGGGCCCCCTGAAAGCCCATGATACAGTGACAGTCAGAAAGATAATAGCAAGTAAAAGCATGCCAAGCACACTGCATGTTTTTTAGCATAGCCCATTCCAAGAGGCAACCTTCCTTGAAGTTTTAGCCTCAACCCATGGAGGATCTCATGCGGGCTCCATTGGAGATGGCATTACATTTTTTTTTTAATGCGGTTTGTGTACTTTTTGGCGGAGAGATGAGACAGAAGAGAAAACTAGGCGAAATATGACTGGAAGTAGAAAAATAAGGAGAAGAATTACTCCTACGATGACACCTGTAATAATCAAATTATGCACCCGGTCACCTAAACAAGATCCCAAAGGCAATAATTCCTTTTACATAAGGAGTACATCTGGCTTTTTTTAAAGCATTTTATTACACCTTTGACATACTCAATAACAGTTTTTAGAGCAAAGATACATCTCTTTTAAAAGTGGCTATAAAAATTTTAGGTTAGCTGTTGAAATAATACAGTTATACAATACTGAACTCAGTATAAGCCCTGTAAAGGGCAAAAGGAAGAATACTTATACTCTTTCTTACTTATCAGTTACCATCAGTCTCTGTTATTAACTTAGTCAAAGTTTTCTTAATAGTTCTATTTATTCTTTTTACCTGTTTGAACTTTGGGGGTGAGATACACAATGTAATTTCTAGTCTGGAGGACAGAAGCTAAGGTTTTAGATACACAGGATATGAAAGCTGGGCCATTGTCAGACCCCAGACAAATAGGGATGCCAAATCAAGGTACAATCTCATTTAGTAGCTTCTAGGAGAGCAAGGATTGTTTTTTTATTTTATTTTATTGTTTTTGAAGAGGTAACCCAATTTGCCTATGGGGAATTGGAACGCAGACCGCTCTGGCTTCTTCCATGCTGAACAGGGATGTAGAGTGTGGCAATTGGGGTACCCCTTCAGTGGGCCTATTAAAAAAACTCTCAAATTGAGACATGAAGGACGAGTAAAGGCAAGAATAATTAGCATTACAAGTT
>NW_008337664.1:188655-191231 GCF_000622305.1 Nannospalax galili | reverse complement strand
TTTTCTTTTTCTTTTTTTTTTTTTGAGCCGCCAAGACTGGACTTGAGAATGATGAACTTAGGATTTGTTTTCAGATTCTCTGATAGCTGTTGGAGTGGCTAGAATCAGTAGATAGAAAGTAAAATAAGCTTAGTCATTATTTTAGAACAATAGCAGCTGTAGTATTGGAGGCCAAGATTTGAAGCCTTATACCTACCTGAGCAGTATTTTTCTGTTAAGAACAAAATCATTACTGAGAAATAATTGTCTAAATAACATTTTACCTGGACTTAAGTCTAATGTCTGAGAAATACAATTCTTTGGACTCTTAAAGAAATATACTTATTATTTTAATTTTACTTACTTATTATTTTAATTTTTGGTTACACTTTTTTTGGGTGTTTAAGACCATATAGTTGGCCCAAATAAACCATTTTACTTTTACTTTGAGGTCGGTTGAGGATCTGGTCCTCAGGGGTGACGTGGGCTTGGCAGGGAGCCCCTGGCTCCTTAGGCTTTCTTTTACCAGTTCCATCTATGTGAAGATAAGTCAAGAGGTCCTGCTTGTCCTGGGCTTCGCTTGGAAGCATGGAGGAAATGTTTCCTCTGTGCTGACTCTCCTCTTTGCAGACTGGACACTGGTTTGAGTCCCTTTGGTGGGGTCTCCATGACCTCCTTGAACAAGAGGACAGGTGATTCATCACAGTTATAGGACATATCAAGAGATTCCCATAGTCCCCTGGGACTGTTGACCTTCCAGGGCAAGGAACAAAACTGTCCCTTAAGTCCCTTTGTCCAGATTAGAATGGGCCTTTAAGTATGGTTATTAACCATCCAAGAAGGTCAGTTGCACCAGCCTGGTACCTTTAATTACTGTGTAATATATAGATAAAGTTTGAACAAAACCCAAACGTTCTCAATAAACATTGACTGAAAGAGATTTACCATCACAGGTTATCTTGGCACAGCCCAGGAAAGGGGCCTTAAAACAAGAATTTCTTAAGTCTGTCTCAAATGAAGGCTGTTCTATTACAAACAGAAGCAGTCTCCTTTTAGTTTTTTATATCCTGATTTACAGTTTTTGGAAGGAAGGGAGGCATTATATCACATACCTATGGATGGGAAATAAACACCAGAATTCAGACCAAGCTTCACAGAAACTGTTTTTTTTTTAGATTGTATACATCTGGTTCAAAGAGGTAGACCTAGTTTTTCTTGAGTCAAATTATTTTTGTTACGGGTAAAAGAAAGTGCCAAAACTAACATTTGCATAATACAGAGAAACATAAAAGATATCTTTTAGTAGTCTTTGTTATACAGATAAAGCTTGGGCAATATTTTTAAATAAACCTTTACTAGACATCCTTAAACTAATTGAGTTATGCCCTCAAGATTGTCTGTATATTATTTTTGTTTTATCATTGATAAATCATAACAAACCTATACAGACCTTTATTACTTGTTAGGCTTTTTTATTTATTTTTTGTTAATTCTGGAAATATTCAGCCATCATAATCTTTATTCATAAATCCTTCTTAGTAAAATATCGCCATTTCCATATTTTTTAATATCTTTTAACTTTGTATTTTTAATAACCATGAGACATAATATTATTAACAAATAAACATTTTATCTGTTGTGAGAATTACCCTCTGACCTTAAGCAATGTTTATTCCTTTCTAAGGTTTTAGTGTCAACCCAAAGTTTGACTAAGGCTTTCCTGGGGAACCAATGAATTTACTGAGCTCACTTACAGAGATGACTGAGGAGTTTCTGAGGTATATAGGTGACCTGAGAGTACTTACATTGGAAAGCTTTTTTTTCCCAGATAATATACTTTAGTTCTTCCCAAACCCAGGAGACCATATGTCATTAGGGCCAAATTACATACAGTTAGCTGGATACTCAGGTAAGGGTCCAATGACCCTGTCTATATCTCCTTTAATTAAAGAATATAATAGTCAACAAGTCCAATTATGATGACCTTCTGTAAGGCATATAAACACAAGGTAAAGACAAGCAATTGGTACACAACCCCCAGCATAGTCATTTAAGGAAAACTGTGTTATAGCCCTGTTTAAGACTTTAATAAATTTTTAAATAACATTTATAAACAAATTTACCAAGTAATATTTTATCTCATATATACGATCAATTAATCTAAATATATTATTATACTGTGTAAACTTTGAGATGCCCTTGCTAGCCTTGAGGCAGGTTTCAAACAATCAAGTCTCCTTTAAAAGTTTAGAGATGTTTTCGTAAGAATTTTATATCTAGTAAATTATTTAATAATAGTTCTCTTAGTATTAAACATAAGTCTATACATCTATAATGGTCTCATATAATAAATACTATGGTTAGACATAATGTCATAACAAACCAGCTCCCTTAAATCCAAGGCTGATTTTTCTTGTTCCAAGGGAGAGAAGCACAGAGTCATATCTGAGGCAGCAGAGTTTCCAAGGACAAAAAGCGTCCCTCCCCAAACAGACCATATCTGCCTGCATACTGAGCAGTGCTGCAGGAAACCGAAGGAAAAGGAAAAGGCCAAAAGAATGAGATAGGAAGACTAGTCCAGGAATTTATTTCCAGCA
>NW_008337664.1:153673-188406 GCF_000622305.1 Nannospalax galili | reverse complement strand
AACACAGATACAAGACCAAAACACAGAACAAGACAAGCACAGACAAATAACATCAACCAGATTGCCATCAAATCCAGGTCCCAAAAGA
Source organism: Nannospalax galili (assembly GCF_000622305.1). Lineage (NCBI taxonomy): Eukaryota > Metazoa > Chordata > Mammalia > Rodentia > Spalacidae > Nannospalax > Nannospalax galili. The sequence goes on along the minus strand of NW_008337664.1, from coordinate 188,318 downwards.
CAAGCTTTTGGGCTCACAGCCAGGTGGGTCCAGGGACGTCTCCTCCAGAACCCGACTAGGGGGAGATTTGCTGCGTCCAGCTTCCCACCTAGTTTTTTTGATCAGAGCCCAGAACCAGATGGTGACAGATCACCGGCTAGCCAAAACCAGGAGAGAAACCAAAAACAAAAGTGGTTTCTTGAGCGCTCTCTTACCTTACCAGTGGTGTGGGGGGGAGAAACTGGAGGTCTGACTGGGGAAGCAGAAGCAGCCCTGGTGATTGTCAGGTCAGGGTTTTTATAGGATTACAGAATTATTATTAAAGGATTAAGCAAAATCAAATTATTCTTTAGTGATTGTGCAAGAAAAGAGATATCTTCATCATCCAAATGTGCCTGACTCATTGTTGATATTTGTAATTGCAAATTCTGCATATCATGAGATATTCCAGTGTCTTTCTATACTCCTAACAAACGGTTTCTGGTAGCATTCCAATTTAAGTATGTATTATAATTTAAAGGAGTCACACAAATATATTTAAAACTAGCATGACACTTAGTAGAGAGCTGTACCTTTAAATTTTTCACTTCCTGTCCTAAAGCTAAAATCATTTCTTCTAAAGCGTTTAATCTCATATCTAATTTTTGATTTATGTTGTACTGCTCGGCTAAAGCAACAGAAACATTTTTGCTTAAATCATTAACAAAATGAGCTGTTTTTACTTCTTTAACTAATGCTACAGTAGATACTGTTAAGGAGGTAAGTATAGCAATAAGTGCACTAATACCTAAGATCAATGCTGCTACAAAGCGTTTAGGTCTCATAAGCTGATTCAAACCTTTTAATGTTTGTAATGCTGAGTTGTCAAACCACGGATGTTCTCCCAAATCAACCGGCAACATAACAAAACTCGGTCTTTTTAATAAAACTATTACTGAGTACTCTATATCCAGAGTGGGAGTCAAACAATTAGTTAACACACAGTTTGTGCATTTTACATGATAAGATTTTCCGTGATTATAAATGGTAAAATTTTCTGGTTTAGCAGCTAAAATTCCATAAGGATAATTTATACATGCTCTTACTCCAATAAATGTAGTTTTAGTTTCTTTAGGCTTCTTTAAGAGCAACATGATGGCAGCCGCGAAAAGGTGAAAAAGGCTAAAATAAATAGTAGTCTTATTGTCTGTAGGAGAGTGGCTAACTTAAATAGGTGCCACCCATCCAGGAGTGTACCATCCCCTAATTGGTTTTTTAATGTATTAGGAATATAAGAAATATAACCGTTAAACTTTTGCACATTATTTGTTAAATAAGAGGTATAATCATAATTTGGATTAGCAATGGAATAATCTAAAACATAATCAGGAGATTGTAGTGGGTAATGGATGGCCTCCTGTGTTGTCTTGGTCTGCAGATGAGAAGATCTGAGTTTCCCCGTCTTTCCAGTCATGTCTCTCAGCATCTTTCTGGTTTTAAGACTTTATTGTAGGGCCTGATGAACCTGTCAGGAATCCAGATGGGAGCTTCAGTGTCCTGTGGAAACACAAATGCATATCCTCTTCCCGAGGTTATTAGAATGTTAGGTCGTTTCCAGGATCCAGTTAATAAGTCTTTCCATAGCACTTGGGGCTGTTCTTGTGTTTGTATAGCACCCCAATGTTTCATCATTGGTGTCAGGTTTTCATCATTAGTATTTAAATGATTCAGAGTAAATACGGCATGTGTCAATAATTGATGAGGAGAAAAGTAAGTTTTGCTATTTTTTAATCTTTGAATCTGAAGTTTAAGATTTTGATGAGCTCTCTCAATAATAGCTTGCCCTTGGGGATTATAAGGTATTCCAGTAACATGTTCTATTCCCCATTCCTTACAGAATTTAGCAAATGCTTGGGATGTATAAGCAGAAGCGTTATCAGTTTTAATTTTTGGGGGGTAGGCGTAAGGCCACAAAACTATAGATTAAGTGTTGTATCACATCTTTCACTGCCTCTCCAGTCCTGGCAGAGGTGTCACTGCCTTTATTGAAATCTTTTAATTATCCTAGTATGCAGGAAGAGTTCTCAGGAACTCAATCAACATGGGATGACTTTTTAGGATCTAATGGGTTAAGGAATGACTTAAAAGCCCGATGGTCCACTACAAATAAGCAAAAAAATGTTATCAAATTCTTAAAAATGTAATATCAGGTACAGCTAATGTTGAAAGTACGTGATGGGTTAAGGTCATTCTGACCTGAAACCACAGAGCTGAGCGGAATCCCGAGTACGTGGGAAAGGCTGGCAGTGAAGGCCACGGTGAGGGTTTGCCGTATGGTGCCAGGTCGACGGGATGGGGAGGTGTGTTTTGGCTGTACATGATGGTTGGTAGGGTTGTTTTGCTTTTATCTCTGGAATTGTAAATCCTGGCATGGCTGTTCTGCAGTTTCTGTTGGGGAGATTTTGCAATCTTTGCTGTATATATCTCAAACCTTGCAGCTGCAAAAATTACACTCAGACTGTCACCAAGCTCTTGTGTGTCTGTCTGTCACTCGCCGAATCCTTGCCCACTCTCTCAAGGACCCTGTTCCCATCGGACTGAACTGCTCTGGTCTGGACTGGTCCATCGCAGATGGTGCCCGAACAGGGACCCTCGGAGGGTAAGCTATCTCTCCCCTTTTCTCTCTTTTTAATATTTTTCAGGCAAGGATAGGACCTCGTCAAGTGCTGTAGGCTCACTGGTAAAGGATCACCAGGTTAAGACGATGAGAAAGTAACAATCATGGGGCATTCTCAATCCGAGAACAGAGACTTGTTTCTCTCAATTTTGGGGCATATGCTGGAGGGTCAAGGGAGCAAGGTTTCTATAAAAGTATATTTAGATGCCTCACCAGCTGTGGTCCAAGGAATGGCCTATGCTGCAGCAATGAAGGGACAGCATTTTAGCGCCTATATTCAAAATCTTAAAAGCAGACCTCAGACCAATAACGAGGGGGTTTGTTTCTCATGTGGAAAGCCAGGTCACGTGAGTAAAGAATATCCTAGTAAAAATAAAAGGAACAATAATGGAGAGAGAAAACCTGGTAATAAGCGAGAACCTCCTGGGATCTGTCCTAGGTGCAAGAAAGGAAAACATTGGAAAAATGAATGTAAGTCTAAGTATCATAAAGATGGGACACCCCTAGAGAAAGAAAAAAAGGAGACAAAAAATGAGGAGGGGGCAAGCCCTCAGCCCCCTAAATGAAAGAGGGACCATTGAAGAAAATGGTAACTTGAGTTCCCCTAGTTCCACTTAAGTCCTTTGGCACAGCCATTTACTATTCATGATTTGCCCAGAACCACACAAGGAAGTGCCAGCCTGGACTTAAAAAGGACTATATTTAATCCCAGATGGACGGGATCCAACCATAGAAACTAATGTGTTTGGCCCTCTGCCTGTTGGCACTGTAGGACTCATATTAGGAAGAAGTTCTAATTATAAGAAAAGTTTTGAAGTAATACTTGGAGTCCTTGATTCGGACTCTTACAGAAGTGGTACAGATATATAAAAATCAGAGAGTGGCCCCTTTCAGAAAAAAAATTACAGGCTGTAGAACAATTAGTGTTAGAACAACTAAATAAGGGACATTTGGAAGAATCTAATAGTCCGTGAAATACTCCTATATTTGTTATAAGGAAGAAATCAGGGAAATGGAGACAGTTGCAAGATCTTAGAGCAATTAATGCTACCATACAGGATATGGGAGCCTTACAGCCAGGTTTCCCGTCCCTGGCAGCTATACCTGAGGGGCTCTTTATTATAATAATTGCCTGCAAGACTGTTTTTTCACTATTAAATTGAGTCCACAAGATTCTCAAAGGTTTGCTTTTAGTGTGCCTTCATATAACCAGGCAAAATAAATGTTTCATTGGTCATATAAGAGGACATACTAATTTGCCAGGTATGCTGTCTTTAGGTAACAAAATAGCAGACTTATTAACCAAAGAACAATTTATGAAAAATATTCTAAAAGTAGCTCAAAAAAGTCATCAATGTCATCATCAAAATGCTTTGGCTTTAAAAAGAATGTTTCATATTACCAGAGAGCAAGCTAGACAAATAGTAAAAAATTGTAATCACTGTCCTATAGCATATCATCTTTTAAAAATGGGAGTAAATCCAAGAGGATTAAAGCCTCAAATTTTATGGCAAATGGATGTTACCCACATCCCAAAATTTGGAAGATTAGCATTTGTTCATGTCATTGTAGATTATTTTGGCTGTTCAAAGTGAATCATCCAGGGAAGGCGTGGTAACCAGAGCAGCTCTTGGCTGTGATGGTGGAACATGAGGCTGCTTGCTCACATCGGAGTGTATCAGGAAGCAGAGGGTGGACAGGAAACAGTGCCAAACTATAAAACTTCAAGGCTCACCCTTAGAGATCTTCCTCCAGTGAGGTGCCACCTACTAAAGGTCTCATAAGCTCCCAAACAGTGCCAACTGCTGGGGAGCACGTGTTCAAACACATTGGTCTGTGGGCACATAACACCCAAATACCTAGGAAAATGGTAAAGCATAAAGCATTTCTGCAGTCTGAGAGGGGCTGCAGAGTTTTGGACACATTAAGGGCTTAACAGAGGCAGGAGTCACCACTGTGACTGCATTCATCTCCTCTGTTTGACCTCTGCAGAAGACAGATGGATAATTACTCATGGTATCACAAACATCCACTTATGGATGAATGTGTAAGAAAAATGTGGTGCATGAAATATTATGCAGCTTTAAGAAAAGAATTCTGTGGTAATTCACACCTTTAATACCTGCACTCGGGAGGCAGAGGCAAGAGACTGTCTCAAGAAGACAAAAATATCTGAAATATACTAAAAAGAGATGAACTCTGAAGACACGCTGAGTGAATTAAGCAGTATCACTTTGTATCAAGAACTTAGGGTTAGTGAGATGGCTCAGTGGGTAAGAGCCTGCAACCAAGCCTGAGGACTGGAGTTCAGTCTCTGAGACCCACATCCCACATGATGGGAAAACCTACTCTTGCCAGTTCTCTGAACACACATAGTGGCGTAAACACACACACACACACACACACACACACACACACAAACAAAATCCCTACAGTAGCCAGAAAGAATGGAGGCAAGGAGTTGGAGGAACGGAATGAGGAGGTGTTTAGTGGGTGCAGTTTCACTGTGATGAGCTAGAGATGGTTGCACGATTGTGCATGCAGTGAATGACACTGAACTGACAACCGCAGATGTTTAAAATGGGAGATTTTATGTCAGGCATATTTTACAAAACTGAAAACCAAGAGAAAAACAGAACCTCATGAATATGTCGCTACCTGTTCTAACATACGGAGCATACCCTTCCCTCTCTGAGAGTTCCCACTATCTTCTTCCAAGATGGATGCCAACGGCATGACTGCAAAAAGTACTCACATTACACATTTTATGAACCAAGCCAGCTAGACCCTTAACCAGTAAAACATTCTACATGGAAAATAAAGTTTATGATTCCTTTCACAAGAGGTTTACGCTTTTTTTTTTTTTTTTTTCAGTACTAGGGATTGAACTTAGGTTTTGCACATGGAAGGCAAGTCTCTATCACTTAACCTGCTTTTCATTTTTGAGAGTTGCCCAGGCTGGCCTTGAACTTGTGACCTCCTGCATCAGAGGGCCTGACTCTTCCAAGTAGTTGGGATTATGAGTACAGCACAGCACCAAGACCAGCCTATATGCTGACATGCACCTTTCTATCTGCCTTGTTCAACTGACAAACCAGGATTTTTAATACTAGCAAATGTGTATACACACCAGAAGGACACACAACACACACACACAGTAGTTAGACTTTACTTCCTTACTGAAGAAAGTCATTCTTTTGGTTAAAATATTTTATAATATATGCAATATTATATGCAATGCCTATCCCTTAACAAATTTACTTATGAGTCACATTTATTTTCTGAGTGTGGTATATGTGTACATGTCACTTTTAAAAACTAATTTTCATTTACTGTAATTTCCTTGTCATTTAACTGTAAGTGTACAGAGTGCTTTGTATATTTTAACTGAAATATAGTTTCATATTTTGAAATGTATCAATTATGTTCCCTAATGCACAGAAGTTATTTATAATTTTTATGGTATTATATGTCAGTTCCTCAGCCTGTTAGCATATTGGATGCTGCCATCTTCATTGCTTTGGAGGAGGGAAATCTATATCCAGAGTTCTTCAAAGTGTCTGTGCATGACCACTCTGGTAGCCCATGTGGTAGCAGAGGGAAATCTATACCCAGAATTCCTCAAAAGTGTCTGTGCACGACCACTCTGGTAGCCCATGTGGCAGGATTCTCATATCCCTATCAATTCTTACAGAGACATAGGGCAAATAAGCACCTGCCCACTGAAAGCTCTGAGCTTTTATGAAGCCTCTAGACTAGGCCAACTGCTCCCAATCATGCCAACAGCTCACTCTAGGTGAACTTTCACTAGTCCACAAGTTTTAAAAGGTGATGTGTGGTATCAGGGGAAGGAGAGACAAAAGCCGGTAATAAACAGAAAAATGCAATCCAAGCACATCATATGTGTATATAAAAATATCAACCAAACTCATTATTCTATAGTTACTACACACTAATTTCTAGGAAGGCAATACATCACTTAGATTAGCAGTACACATACTAAAACCAGATCAGTATAGAGAATTAGCACAGCCATTGTACAAAGATGACACACAAACGTGTAAAGGGGTGAACAGCTGGAGGAAATCTGAGTTAAAAAAAAAATCAATGGATTATGATATTTGCAAAATGTTACAACTAGGGGAAACCAAAGTACACATTGTATGTGACTCTATACTTCTATAGGGTTAGATCACATACGATATGCCAACAGATAATCATATAATGTATACAGAATATATATGTAATTTGATTACATGAGTAACATCAATTAAGAAACATGACACAGGTGCACTCACATACATGCAGGCAATACACTCATACACATAAATAATAAAAATATTAAAAAAAAAAAACCACCTATAGCTAGGTAGGTACAATGTATAAGGATCATGTATGACTGAGACCTCAAATCCCATTCTAAAGGTTTTTACAAGTGTTTACTTTACCTATTATACTAATCTATAAAATATAGGAAATGAGATATAAAACATCCACTAGGACCAGTGACTGAGTAAACAGACCAAAAAGATAAGAAAAGACAGTAACAACACACTAACATTTCACACAAGATCTGAGAGCTTGTTACAATCTTTTTCATCCTCATATAGATGGCAAAGTAAAAGCAGTTATGTAGAAGCAATGGTCCTGCATTCATCCCCAATTAAATCACTAAGCCAAACGTAACAGGAAAATATTTTAATGACATTTCTACAGCACAAAATAAAGACCGGGAGAAGTGAGGTAATGCACACGACCCTGCCACACTGCCTTGATGCCCGCGGGCACCACTGCATGCTGAGAACAAGCAGGCACCCACCAGCAGCCTTCTCCCACGGCTCCTCTTCAAGGCACGGTCTGGATGCCATGTCCAGAGAGGTCCCTGTCAGGCTCTCCTCCTGACTTGTCATAAACATGCGGAGACTTGCAGCCACCTCTGCAGGTCTAGAAGATGGTCCCCCAGTCTGAAGGCTCACTTAATGTTCTCAGCGCCTTTCAGACTGGACTTCTGGTTTCTTCTTTCCTTCTGACCCTGAATCCGGAAGAGCTTCTTCCTGAGGTCCTTTTGCCGCCGCAACTTCCCCTCCTCCTCCTTCTGCTTCACCTTGGCGTGCTCCATGTTGTGCAGGTGCCTCTGAGCTTTGGCCTTCTTCATCTTCTGACTGTGTACTGTGCTCAGAGCATCTAGCAGAGCCAGGATCTGACAAGGACAAACACAGTGAGCACCAGATCATTATAGAAGTCTCAGCTTGCCTGCTACCTACATACCGGGGCCTTACCACGTGAGTTGATGGTCTCAAAATGAGATTCAATCCCAGGCGAATGTTAATCTAGCGAAAACTTATCCTGCTCTACGAATCACAGTTTGCAGGGGGATGCAAATATTAGTGATTTACCTTTACAAGACCACCTGCATGTGTCACATGCAAGACACCATGTACAGTGGGCTATGTGGTTCACCAGCTGAGTGCCAGTTACTTCCTATTCAAATACGTAAGGTGGACTATGACTAACCAAGGATGCAAAAATGGAATCCGTTCCTTCTTCCAACTTCCAGGTCTAGGGCCTTGCTTACATTATTCTTGCCCATGAAGTCTCAACACAGTAGAAAGGGCAGAGGGGGTAGCTGTGCTACTAAAGCACAGCTGCCACATCGAAATGCAATGGGCAATAAGCCACCTCCTGACCGTACCTTTCTCTCATGAGGTTCCCGTATGACGGCCGGTCTCTGCCTGTCCCTCGGCACCTTGCCTGCCTTTGCTTGCATCTTGGGCTTGTTCTTAAATGGTAGAGCCTTCTGCAAAGCTTTTGGAATGTGCAGTGAATTAAAATGCTTCTTTTGCCTCAAGATTGGCTGAAAAGAAAAAAAAACAGACTATGGGATATTTAAAGCATAACCTAAATGTATGCAAAACTGTTATGTAACATCTTCTCGGGTGACAAACAGAATCAAGAGTTAATCATCCATATACATGAACTGCCTCAATGGGCACTGCACAAGAGCCTATACATATTCAGTTCCAGGAAACCAACCAGGCCCACTTCAACAGGGAGGAGCTCTGGGTCCGCAACAGAACAGAGGGACAGATTCCAAGTTTGTTTTCTTTATCTTTGGAAAATTGGGGTGATATTCTTTTAGCCTTCTAAGAATAATCTAGTCTCTCATTTGAGTATCAGCCTCTCTTCCCCAGAAGCCAAAGATATTTAGCTTTGATTCTGATAGAAGGATGGCAGAAAAAGGTTTAATCAGCACAAAGACACATTCTATTATAATTTCCAAAGCAATGTTCTTTTTAAAAAATATTTTATTTATTATTTTTATTTTATGTGTATGTGTTTATTGCCTGCATGTAAGTGCACCCGTGTCGTGCAATGCCCGCAGAGGACGGAAGAGGCTGTCAGATCCCCTGGAACTGGAGTTACAGACAGTTGTTAGCTGCCACGTGGGTGCTGGGATTCAAACCCAGGTCTTCTGCAAGAACAGCCAGTGTTCTTAACCACTGATCCATCTCTCCAGCCCCCGCCCCCCAAGGCAATGTCTTACATTCAAATTTAGCGTGATCAAAATATTTAACAGCTTCAAAAATATTACCACCAAACTGAAAGTTCTGCCCGAGGAAGCCAAATGTCAACATCAGTAGACCATTTCTGCTGTGCTTTTAAATGTATTTCTGCAGACATCACCTACAATGTTCAAAAGTCTCAGCCATGGAACTCAAACTTAGATCTAAAGGACTCAGATAAATCTTCTTCTCCAAAACAGTCTGCATAAAAGACACCATGCCCTCACTATGTTCAATAAAAACTTAGGTGAGAGGAGCCACGCTTTTATTATCAGGCATATGATAGCACAACTAATGCCTGGGGACCATTTGTAGCAGAAGGGCAGGCTGATATCCTGAACTGCCTCTTAGCACCAACAACTGCATATCCCAGAGCAAAACAATTTTTTTCAAATACACTGTTAAACCGTGAATAACAAAAATACTCAGAGACCACATTTACTTAAGGATTTCAGACAGCTACTAAACATTTAATATTTATGTGTAGAAGTGTTTTGCCTGCATGTATGGTAAGTGTACCATGTGCACGTAATGCCCATGGAGGCCAGAAAAGGGTTTTGGATTCCCTGAAACTGGAGTTAAGGATGGCTGTTAGCTGCCATGTGAGTCCTGAGAACTGAACCTGGGTCCTCTGCAAGAGCAGCCAATGATCTTAACCACTGAGTCATCTCTCCAGCCCCCAGAAATAAATCTTTACATATAAATACGAATAAAAAGGCACATGGTGTAGTTGAATAGATTTTTAAAAAGCAAGATCCAATTATAAGCTGCCTAGACAACAAATTTTGGCTTCAGGACATCTGAGTTAAAAGGGAAGGGCTAGAAGAAGACAGTCAAAGCCGACAGTAACCAAAAAGGAAGTGGAGGCAGCTGCACGGACATCTGGTAAAATACACAAATCAAAACTCTTACCAGTTATTATTGGATGATAAAGGGATAACTATGGGGACATAACTGTAGATATGCATCTGCACCCAACTTATATGCACTTAAATATAAGAAGCACATATTAATGGACAAGAAGGATAGTCAACTCTAAACAGATCAAAGACCTTAATTTAAGACCTTTCACTCTGAAACTGCTAGAGGAAACACTTCAGCAGGCAAACACTTCAAGGTACAGGCACAGGTAAGCACTTTGACTATAACTCCAGTCACTCAGGAAATAAGGCCAACAACTGAAAAATGGTACCCCGTGAAACTGGTATAACAAAGGAAACAGTTAACTAAACTGTAGGAATCAAAACAGTATGGTATTGGAAGAAAAACAGAAACACAGATTACTATCGAAGGGAGAACCCAGAAATAACTCCAAACATACATGGCCAACAAATTTTCAATTAAGGAAAATCAAGAGGACATGGTAGGATGGTCTTGTCAGTAAACACTGCTAGAAAACCGTATCTCCAATGGGAAACTATGGAAGTGAACTCTGATTACAGCATATGCTAAAATCAACTCAAAGGCTCTGAACAAACGTTTTTCCAAAGAAGGCATAAAAATGGCTGAAGGTCACAGGGAAGCACAGGGCAAAAGATACAAAACGGGAGAAACGTAGGATGAGTGGAGAACATGCGAACTACAGTTAACATAGTTTTTTTTTTTTTTTTTTGGTCGAGACAGGGTCTCCCTGTAGCTCTAAATTCACCTGTGGCCTGAAACTCACTATATAGACCAGGCTGGCCTTGAATTCAGAGACTTGCCTGTCTCTGCCTCCTGAGGGCTGGGATTAAAGATGTGCACCACCACGCCCAGCTAACATAAATGTTTTTACTGATTTTAAGTAGATTTTAACTTGTTCTACACACACACACACACACACACACACACACACACACACACACACACGCACGCACGCGCTGATATACTCGCTGTTTCATCATACAGCCACTTTACTATCTATATGCACCCCATAATGTCATGTAGAACCCTCAAGCATATACCTGACTTTACAAACTGTCCTAAATCTCTTTTCCACTTCTGAGAAAAGCACTGTCATCGTTCTTCTGCTCCTTTCCGCAACAGCACAGAGATGTGCAACTGTCCAAGATAATTAACACCAGACTTTATACGTCAAAGTTCAAGACATCACAAGGTTGGTGGGCTTGGCTCAGGCACAGAACATTGCTTAGCATATATAAGGCCTTGGGAATCAACCCGTACTATCGCAAAAACAAAACAAAGCAAAAGACATTATACATAAAAGCTCTGTGTGATGCTGTCTAGAAAACATGTGCCATCTTCCCCGACACACATGACCTTTACCTTATACAAAGAATCCTTGTTTGGCTTTAGCTTGATGCCGTGGGCGAGCCTGAGTTGACCTGTTGTCCGCATTCCTGACCAGGTGTCTTTCTCACCCACTGGTTTCAACAAAGATGTTACCGGGTTATAGAAGGCCGGAATGGAGACGGGGTACCAAGTTCGCATGAAGACAATGTCTGGAGGAGAGACTTACTTTAACATTTTCCAAAGATTTGTACCCATCTCAAGAAACACCCCTAAGCCTCCCCCACCCCAATGTCTCTACCTGTTTCAGAGCATTTGAAGAGAGCACACCAACTAAACTACTCTCAAATACCACATCTGGCTGTGAACATAGCAGATACAGACACAATGTGAATCAGCTCACACAACACACTCCAACTGGACAGGGCTGGAGCGAACTGAGCTTCTGGAGACCCAAACACTCTCCAATCAACATGAGCTAGAAGTCAATAATAAACAGCAGCACAGCGTTTGAACATCCCACAAAGAATTCTTACCACTCATCAGCAACTTGTCCTCAAAGCTGGCCCGGAAGGCTCCTTCTGGAGCCCGGAGTGCCTTCTTGATCTGTCCCCTTATTCCACTGACAGTCCGAAGGACAGCACCTTCAAACTTGGCTACTTCCAAGGCAGAATTAAACATTCCCTATGGGCAAATGAAAATAAAAACACATACACATAAAATCATATACTTTACCTCCTGCATCACTGGTTAAAAACCAGAAGCCAATTGACTGTAAGTGCAATTACTAACATCCAAAAGCATACTACTCAATTTTATTGTCTCAGGTATTCAAGACTTTACCAGGAGCTCATCAGCAAACTTATCAGTAGTATCTTTGGAGAAGAACACAGGGCTATTTATTGGTCTATGTGGCCTTTCCTGGCATCCTGTAGGCTTGACTGTAGATCATATACCATTACTTAACCAACACACTTGAACAGTTCACTATCATCTTTTCTGCAGTGCTGGGAATCAAACCCAGGGCTTTACAGCTCATCACTGAGCGCCACCTCCAGTCCTTAGGATCTTAACTCTTTTCTTTTCTAGTCACAAATACAGTGTTACTGACGGTGTTTGGTGATTTTGATAGTACAAAGGAAGACGCTTGTGTTTGGTTGTCATGAGCCTGAGGACATGCGTATCTCTAAATGCGCTGCCCTTCATCACCAAGTCACCAACTGCCTTAAGTTTCCCTGCCCTCTACAGCACAGGAATTCCTAAAATAGGGCCGAAAAACCAAAATCCAGATAAAAAATTTCTCTTCAAATATTAAGAACATACAAAGTATATTAAAGACTTGTAGGGGCTAGAGAGATGACTCAGCGGTTAAGAGCACTGGCTGCACTTGCAGAGGACCTGGGTTCGATTCCCAGCACCCACATGGCAGCTAACAACCATCCATAACTCCAGTTCCAGGGGAATCCAACGCCGCCTTCTTTTTTTAAAAAACATTTTATTATTTTTATTTTATGAATATGCATGTATTGCCTGCATGTAGGTAAGTGCACCTGTTTCGTGCAATGCCCACGGAGGACAGAAGAGGCTGTTGGATCCCCTGGAACTGGAGTTACGGATAGTTGTTAGCTGCCATGTGGGTGCTGGGAATCGAACCCAGGTCCTCTGCAAGTGCAGCCAGTGCTCTTAACCGCTGAGTCATCTCTCTAGCCCCTACAAGTCTTTAATATACTTTGTATGTTCTTAATATTTGAAGAGAAATTTTTTATCTGGATTTTGCCATGTGGGTGCTGAGATTCGAACCCAGGTCTTCTCCAAGAACAGTGTCCTTAATCACTGAGCCATCTCTCCAGCTCCCAATGCCCTCTTCTGACCTCCGCAGGCACTGCATGACATGGGTGCTCTAACATACATCTAAGCAATACATTCATACACATCAAATAAAAATAATATGTAAAAAGATTAAAATATAAGAAAAGGATTTGCACATTTAGTCTTCTAGATATCAAAACAGACATCTGATAGTTTGGTTTCTTGGTTTTACTTATTGATATTTATACAGAGACCAGGTGCCACTGATCCCTCCAGTAGAGTCTCCATGGAATTAGAAGACAGGAGAACAGGACAGAGCACCATTTGGCCACCATGAGACTTCTCTAGAGGGAGTTTTCTTCTGCGTGGCTCAGGCGCTGTTTGCTTACTTAGCATCTCCCTTGCAGTACAGCTAAGTATGGGCTGGTTGGTGTTTAAGTGCATTGCTGGATAGCAAAGAATGGGCAGCCTTTCTGTCCAGGGCAAGTGTTCAAAGGAGCTGAATGCAAAGTCTTGCAGCGTTTGGTATTTATCAGCTGTTCTTCCGTGAACTTCAAGCTGGAAATGGAGTTCTGATTCCGAATGTCTGTCCTTACGGCTGGGGTTTGTTTTTGTTTTTGTGTATTACGTTAGAAAATGTGGTATAGGATGGAGAATTTAGAAGGGGAATGAATGCTATGCCAAACACACAGTACAGCAACTTTGAGAAATTTTACTGCTTGGTTGGCGCTTGGTAGTAGTTTTGTCAGTAAATAATACTCAACAATTATAACAGGCATATAGAATTGCAAATTTATATTCTAAGACATAACTGCATATTGTATTTTTAGTTTGAGAAGTCTATCAGTTTAGTTATTAAATACTTAAAAAAAAAATTTTTTTAACTTCCCAGACTGATTTTACTTTCTAGAATTTCAATTAGGTGTTTTACATGTTTTACAGGGCACAGGAGAAGGTGCACTGGGGCTGTAGAAGAGTAATAGAAAAATGATGGAAAACCCCTTGGTGCTGGGAATGGGAGAGGTCAAACGTCAGGTAGGGCCTGGATGCCCAGGAGCACCTGTAGCGTAAAGACCACAGCTGGCCATCATGGGAGGCGGGAAATCCATTCTAGAGAATCAGTCCTCACAAGACTAGAACTGTCCTCTGTCCCCAGCATAAGCCTAATACAGAGGCAAAGTCACGGCCATGCACAACCTGGGACCTCGGGGGAGAGGGCTGGAGGGAATGCAGTGGCTCGGAGCACGCTGAAATTGCTGCCAAATATTGGGAAGTACATTATCCTCTGCTCCACCACCAGAGGGGTGTGAAATTGTGGCTCAAAGGAGGGAACCAAAGATCCAGCTCACAGGAGTGGATCACAGTGCCTGTTTTTATGCCCTGTTTGATCAAAAGCATGGCATGTGGAGGAGGTAAAGACCGCATAAGAAGTCTCCAAGAGCAACCCCACAGTGGGCTACATGTGCACCCAAGTTTGACCAGCACAGATGTACTTGAAAGCTTGTGGATCAAGGAAGTGGGAAATTTACTTGGATGACTCTGCTGCGGGGAGGACCTGGCAGCAGCACTCATGAGCACACGGACTCCTGCTGCTTTCTCAAGACACTTCATGGAAATCTAAAGGAGATAGTCCTTGCCTGGCCTGACAAAAATCCAATGAGATGACCAACAAGTCTGAAACAACTTTGAGGAAAAAGAGGTGTGCACACATGACTCCACTGGACTCCACCGAGGAGATCAGCCACACAGAGCCTGGCCTGAGCCTTCCCTTGCACAGTCCATCTTCTGACACATGCTATGCCTTTAACTCTGGTTTTTTTGAGCCTGGGTCTCCCTATAGCTCTAGAACTCACCATGTAGATCAGGCTGGCCTCAATGTCAGAGGTCCACCTGCCTCTGCCTCCTGAGTGCTGGAATTAAAGGCGTGCACCACCATGCCTGGTCTAATACCACATAAATGGCTGTAATTACTCCATGGACAAAACAGATTCTAAGATATTGATGGGTTAAGTTTGATTTTTTTTTGTCTTTTTGAGACAGGGTCTCCCTGTAGCCCCAGCTGCCCTGGAACTCACTATGTAGACCAGGCTGGCCTCGAACTCACAAAGATCCACCTGCCTCTGCCTCCCAAGTGCTGGGATTAAAGGCGTGAGCGACCACACCCAGCCCAATACTATATTTTTAATGGAGGTTCTTTTCCCATTTAACTTTCAACAAATGCTCCTCAAACTACTCTCTCTAATATTGTAAAACTGCATGTCCAGTTCCCTGAAATCTTGATGAGTTTGTAGCAAACTGCTTTGTCTATTTTTCTACTGAACTACTAGATAAATTTAGGATTTTCTTCCATACTAACCCAACCTTGAAGTGGGAAACCAACCTAGTAGATGGAAGTACATATTTTCATTACTAGTTCTGTGAGGGTCTCACACACAAGTAATAGCTTCCATTATCAAGTATCTCTGACCTCACCTGCAGATTGCTGAAGATATTTAAGTGTAATACGGTATAAATATAATAATCAATATAAAGGAGAAAACTATTCGGGTGAGGTAGAGCACACCTTTAATCCCAGCACTCAGGATGGAGAGACAGAAAGATTTCTGTGAGATCAAGGCCAGCCTGATCTACATAGTGAGTTGCAGGCCAGCTGTGGCTACAGGGAGACCCTGTCTCAAAAGAAAAAAGAAAAAAAAAGATTAAAAAAAAGGAGAAAACTAACCTATGAAAGGTCAAGATTTCAAATATTTTTCTGGAGCCAGAGCTGGCTCAGTGGTTAAAGCACTGGCTGCTCCTGCAGAGGACCCATGTTCAAGTCCCAGGCACCCACATGGTGACTAATAAGCACCTGTAACTCCAGTTCTAGGGCAATCGGACTCCCTCTTCTGAGTTCCTCAGGCACTGCACAACACGGGTGCACTTAGATACATGCAGGTGATATATTCATACACATAAAATAAAAATACTGTATAAAATGACCTTCAGGCCATTTGAACATATATATGCAACATAAATGGATTTTGTGTCAAGACCTTAGAGAGTCCATTCCAAAGATATCTGAAACACTGTCAGCTCTAAGCACTTTAGATAAAGGGTCCCTGGGCTTGTACTGTGACTCTTCCTTTAACAACACACACATATAAGAATGTGTGAGCATATGGATACACAGACCTTAATAAATGAAGTATTCTTGAAAATTTTAAAAGGAAAACCAGTCAGCTTTAACTTCTTCACAATTCTTATGGATTTATCCAGATCGAGGACAACACCAGTGGCAGCTATCCGAAACTCCGGCTGAAAGAAACCCCGAGATGGAATTAGGAATGAGAGCAGAACAGCTGCAGATCTCGGTGATGCACCACTCACCAAAGCTCTTTGCCTTTCCTTTCCAGTCAGCTATGAAGGACAGAAGTTTATTTATGTGCTTACTATGTATTTACTTTTGGTAGACAGGGTTTCATGCAGCCTGGTCTCACTAAGTAGCAGAGAATGCCCTATAAACCCTGATCTTCCTGCCTCCACCTCCCAAGGACTGGCACCACATGGCCCTACACCAGAACTTTAACAGCTGTAATACTGGTATACTAAGCTGCTGCTGCTGACTTGAGTATTTTCCTGAGAGTAACTTCAGAGTAACAGTTTTATAGTTAACAATCCATTTGGACCAAAAGGAAAGGGCAAATTTAGTTGCAATATTTAAAAAATTACTTTATGGGTTACTGGAGAGGTGGCTCTGCAGTAAGAGCACTGGCTGTTATTGCAGAGGACACAGGTTTGGTTCCTAGCACCCAAATGGCGGCTCACAACCTTCTTTAACTCCAGTTCCAGGAGATCTGACACCCTTCTCTGACCTCCATGAGCACTGCATGCACAGGTGAACTTACATGCAGGCAAAACACTGATACACATAAATGAAAAATAAATCTTAAAAATTTTTTAATTTTCATTTGTGAGAAGGGGACAACAAAGCTTGCGCTGACCAAACCAAGTCAACCGTGAACATACTTTATCATGTCCAGCGGCTTACAATGCATCTCAAAATTCAGTATAATATTGATATGTGGGTACTGAGTACTGCTTAATACCTTCTAAAATTAACTCCAAAATAACACTATAAATATAAATACCACCAGTGCTATTTTAATTCTTCTCCCTCTTTCATCCCTCCCAGACTACAAAGGAAAGCCAGGCAGGCTCATACACACAACACTCAGAGGGCTGAGGCAGGGAGATTCTGAATTCTAGGTTAGCCAATGCTATGTACAGAGACCCTGTCTTTCAAAAAAGGAAGGGTGGGAAGGATGCACGAAGATTAAAAGCAAAGAAAAATGCACGAAGTATTACACACTAAAAATGGCTGGTTTTCAACTTAGCTTCATGTATATAGTTCATACTCTGTAGTTCATATGCATATCTATGAAGTAAACACCCCAGATATTCACCATGACATCACTGACAGACTGTATTGCCAAGAACCCAGTTCCTTGTGGAGTGATAGGACCTTAAGGAAAACAGAAAAAAATGCATAGTAAATAAAAAATTTTAGATACTCCAATTCCTTCCCTCAAAAAGATAAATCTTATATAAACTGAGGTTTCACAAAAGAAAAAGAGCAAAACCCTAATGATAAGGCCCACATGGTGCAAGCTGAGCTTGTAAGTTAACTATCAAAATCACATTTTACCCCAAAAGGTTGCTCCACAATGCATGTGCTGTGGGGTGTATTTCAGAAGCCTTTGTCTTCCATTGTGGTCTTCAATGTAATAGAGTGGGATGGTCTGAAACCTCCTCCACCCTACAGAAAAAATAACTGGGTCTCGAGACTTGAGGATTTTCTTATACCAACGATGTTTCTTAAGACGCATCTGGGGAAGATAGAAGTTCGATAAAACAGCGTGTACATCCAAATAACATGTCCCCATGCATGCAGCAAAGGATACCTACCTGCACATAGCCCACATTGCCCTCACTATTGCCCAAACCACCCAGGATAATTGGGTAGTGAGGGTCAAAGTTCAGCACAAATTCACAGGGGATGTTTTCAATCTCAATGCGGACATACATTCCAGGTCGAAAACCCTCATATTGAACTCTGGTTTCATCTTCTTGATCTTCAAATTCAGCCTGGTTAAGCTATAGGTGAGGGGACAAACAAAAGCAAAATAAAACTCCATAATGTCACCACTTTTAACAAACATCAAGATTTGAGTTTTAAAAAATATAAAGGAACCATGACCACAATTATTTATGCTTTACTGTAATACAAAGTTACATCCATTTTACCTCTATGGTTTGTTTAGAACAAGTCCCAGCTGTTTTCTATTGTGCTAAGACACAGCAACTAACTTCCAATGGATCCCTGAATGCTGCTTGACAAATGGTGCCCAGGCCATATCCTAACTTTCCATCCATACATCCATATCTCCCAGCTCACCTTGGTCTTACAAGATCCGAAACATCCTCCCTTATCCTCACTCTTAGCTGATGGCTGTTTCCTATTTCAGTTTAGAAAAGCTTCCAGTCAACTGGTACAGTGTTTATACCCACAGGCAGCCTTTTATTATAGCTCTGCACTGCGGGGTAAGGACAACCTGAATTAAAAACTTTTTTTTTGAGGTCTATGCAGCCCAGGCTAGCCTTGAACTTTAAGTCTTCCTGCCTCAGTCTCGGGTGCATGGCTTACATGTGCACACCACACCACCAGGCCATTAATTAAAATTCAGTAACACTGAAAATATAATTCTTCAGCTGTATTAGTTATCATTATAAGCGGTCAGTACCACTACATGTGCAGGTGGCTCTGCGGGCAGCACGGAAAGCAACTCTGCAGATTACTCAGCAACACTCCCTGCCAAACGTCATCTGCAGGCTAGATGCCCCATACTCTTACTACTGCTCTACTTTTCTGCTTCCCTTTGCACAGAATTCCACATTTCCCACGGCCAGTCAGCCTCTAGACCTTTAGCTCCTATTCTCTTAAAGTCACTAGAATTGGGCTTTTACCTACCACTCCACGAAAATGTTTGCTAACGTCACTGAAGACCTTCCCCGCTCATTTACCAGTGATCAAGTCTCCATTACAGCGAACATGTCAGTAAAGCTTTGAAGTGGTAGTGTTTCTCTCAGCAGCACCTAGCATGCCTCCTGTTCTCTGACATTTCTGTGTCTTGGTTACCCCCTGTTATTCTCCATCTCTGTGCTCACTTTCCCAAGCACTTTCTCTTATGGCTTAGAAGAGTAGCTGCATGATGAGGACGGACATCTAAGTCCCTGATCTGACTTAACACTTGGCTTGTCTGAGTATCACTGCTAACCTGACTGGCTGACCAGAGGATGTTCTGCCCAAGGTTGTTGGCCTTGGGAAGCCACCCTTCCAGGAGCTCGCTGTAGCCTTCAGTCACTCTCACTCCACGTGTAGTGTAGCAGTAAACCCTATTACGCCAGCCTTCAAACAAATGATGTTAACACCTTCTGCTGCCACAACCCCCTACTGAGCAAGCTACCTTAATCTCTGAATCCTATCAAAGAGAAATGCTCACGAATGCCTCTCTGCCGGCCCCACTTCATCAGAGAGGAAACGTCAAAGTTCCTTATGGTGCACAGGTGATTTGAAGTTGTCAATGGTGGAAACAAAGCCTACAGGACTAGCTTTACATTTCTCAGTCACTCTGTCAAAGGTCAGCGCAGACTGGGAACAACCACTAGTTTATGACTGGTCAGGAGACACTTCTCTGCACACGTGCATCTGCTCTGCACTGTTCCCATGTAAGCATACGTGCTCTCAAGTGAGCAGAGGAGAAACTTCTCTGATTCAATGAAGCTCTAGACTGAGCAAAGCCTGCCAACCCCATTTTCACAAATCATATGAAGTTAATTTGTATGTCCCAGTTCTAGGGACTTCTCAGAGCTTCCACCATCAAAGAGCAACTCAAACACTGTCCATGAACTGTGTATCCATCTTTGTATCTGTTTCTGAGCAAGATCACTACAACCAACAGCTCAGTCAGCATGGGCAGGACCCCACGATCTCTCTCTCTGCATACACCCTTTCCACTATGCACCTGACTCCACACGCTACCCTTCTGAACTCTGACCAAAGTATGTTTTCAGAAAACTCTCCTGGAAAGCACTCTGTGTGCATAAGCCACATGGACCACCAATCAGCTTCTTATTCAAATCAGTAAGAAGTGCACTGTCTCAACTCAATCTCTGTGTCAGAAGAGATGCAGCCTAGCATTGCTGCCAGTAGCCTTTCTCCCTTAAGAAAAGAAGTTCAAGATAATCAGAAAGGAGTTAGTGGGTTTACTGATTACTTATATAGAGAGAAAGGAAAAGAAGACCACGCACCCACAGGACATGGGTGTAGACTTCTTTTCAGAGTGTGGACTTCTTGAGACTAAGTCATACTTAGCTATTTTTATAATAGTACATATGTTTTTACACCTTTTAAAGTTATATTTTTCAAAGAATGTACTCTACAACAAGGCATAAAGCTTAAAAATTAAAGAAAGCTTAAGAATTAAATAAAAATATGAGTTGGTTTACCTATTTATCTTAAAGAACTTTCCTTAATGGGCTAAGGAGGTGGTTCAGTGGGTGTGCCTGCTGTGCAAGCTTGAGTACCTGAGTCTGGACCCGTAGAAACCACTTCAAAAATCTGGGCATGGCCATGCATGCCTGCAACCCCAGGAAAGGCAGAGACAGGAGGATTGTCAGGGCTTGCTGGCTACTGCCTAGCTCCAGGTTCTGTGAGATCCTGTCTCAAAAGACTAAGGTGAAAAGCAACAGAGCAGGACATCTCAAGTCCGGTGGTCTCTACTGTGTACACAGAGGCACTCATCACTCGTGAGCATGGATATATGTGTGCGTGCATACACACACACATACACTCACACACACACGGAGGAAAAATTTTCCATTGTAAATGAAATTTTAAGGTGGTTTTATGTATCTAGACAATTTCAGATTTAGAGATGAGAGAGGAATGCTAACACAGTTAAACTTGAGACCACAAACACTCTGGCCTGAAATAAGCAGTTTGCTGCTTTGAAAGCTCTTGTTTGAGCATCTCCAGGAAAACAGGCACTGTTTTTGTAGGTAATTTTGATTTCTCAGTTGGGTTGATGTTTCTTGAGTCAGCTAGAAATGCAAACTAGCCCCCAGGGGGAGGGACTTCTTTCCCTCCCAGATTCCCTTAATTTTTTTCTGTCCTTCTCTCCTTGTCTCAAGAACACAAGCTCCTCAGAACGGAGACTATGTCTCAGCCATTTCTGCTTCCTGACATGCAATGCTTGGTACAAAATAGTACTGACATTTTTCTGGTGAGACAGAAGAGCAACTCAAAGACTGAACAATCATGCCCACATGGACCTCAGCCTAGGGGTTCAGATGGAGACACAGGAGCAGGTCAGGGAGCAGAGACCAGAGCCGGGGTCCCACACTGCCACCACCATGGAAGGAGGTGGAAGAACCCAGTTTCTCACCTGAGCTTGTTTCTGCATTTCCCCTTTAAGATCATCGAAGTATGTGCTCTCTCCTTCATCGTACTCTGCATCAAACAGCTCCTTCAATTTTCTCTTCTTATTCAAATGCTTTTTCTTGGCACTTTCCTCCTCATTAGGGTCGGTTTCCTCCTTAACTTCTTCAGTATCTTCGCTCTTAAATGTCCAAAATAAAAAGCATTAGGAAGTTTATGGAGATCTTTTCTTTAAACAGAGCAATTTTTACAAACGATTCTATCTGACATATAAAAAGTTTTGTTATGATTATCATGAACTCACACAGACTCTGGTGCCTCACAAGCTCTTGCTCCAGGAGACAGCTGACGACATTACACTGAACCGCCACTTCTTTGGCGGGTTGGGAGGCCAAGCATGAATAAAACAGGAACTGTCTCCCCGCCTCCCCCAGACACTCTGAGACACTGTACCATCAGGAAGAAAGAGGGATTGCTTTTTTTTTTCAAATGACAGTTTAAAATTTAATCAGAGAATGATGGCAAAAGTAAGACTCAGGCTAAAATGTCTACGAATGAAAAAAGCCACAAGGAACTTGGTAAATGACTCTGGCAAGATGGGGTAGTAGACACCATCCATCCATATGACTGTATAAACCTTTTATCTGTCCCACACTTCTAGGAAGGAACCACGCATCTGACAGGTAAGTCCAGATGTGCCTTTCTCAGGGCAGATCTCTCGGGATGCTGGCAGTAGACGAGGTTGGTAGGGGCTGCAGCAAAGCCATACCTGAGCATTGGGGCCCGGTTTTCCCTTGTGCACATCTCCTGTTTCTAGGTCTTCGAAGTCACCGTAGAGCTCCTCTGGGAAAGAAGATTTCAGTGTTTACTCTGCAGATGGAGCCTGCCCGTGACTCCAGCAGTTCCCAGCCCCTGGCAGACTGTGTGCTCTGCACTGCAAACCTCACTGCTGTTTCCATCACTGTGCCTGCCGAAACAATCCCGCACTTACTTTTTCCTAGTTGTATTTCAATATTTCTTTGGAAAAGAATGAACCCAATCTACATTTCTAGTCTAGGCAATGGGCACTGCGAAGGTACCTGAAGCCCACAAGGGGAGACCCCAAACCAACATTTCAAACAGACACAACTTGGTAACTGCCCACGTGAGAAAGAGACTGAAGAGCAGACACACGACACAGCATGCACTGCACCCTGGGGCAGTCTTACACTAACTAGAGCTCAAAACCATGCCGAGTCCATAGGAAGAGATCGTTCTCACTTATGAGCCAAAGAGTCTGTGCTACTAACAAGTTACAGGCAAAAAGAGTACACACACGTACGTACACACACACACACACACACACACACACACACACACGGCTGGAGAGATGGCTCAGCAGTTAGAGGTGCCTGCTACCAAGCCTGAGGACCCAAGTTTGATATCCTGCATCAACTTCTGCAAGTTATTCTCTGATCCATACACATGCATGCACACCCACAACAGCACACACACACACAAAATAAAAAATGTTTACAAAACCAGCTTTAACATGTTACCAAGGGACAAAAAGAATAGCAGAATCAGCCATTGCTGATGGCCACAGATGGTCACCACATGCAAGCTTTAGGAAATGGAAAAGATCTCAAACCCATAATATAGGAAAAAAATACTTAAGCAGAACAGAAAAGGTAAAAATATAAAAACAGAAAAAAAAAATCACTGAACAAAAAGTTAGCTATTTTAAAAGAATTAATCTCACTGACAAAGAAAAATATATGTATTTGTTACTTTTGGGTTGTTTGACTTGTTTTTTGAAGTGGGTTCTTTGCAATATGAACAAAGTACAAAATTAAGTGTCACCAAAACTGTGACATGAATTTTGGGATGGCATCTAGAGAGTAAACATAAAAATTTGAAACGATAAAATTCTTAAAGGTAAAATTTACACATACACAATTTTAAATGAATAGGAGGAAATGTGTGAAAATGCTAACAGGTCTTTCATGGGTGGTGGAATTCTATTATGATACATATTTTTACCACAGATACTTTTTAATTCTAAATTTCCTGGCTATTACTTCTTATTAGAATAATTGTATTAAGTACAATTCTCTCTTTCATGTGTGCATGTGCACACACACAAATCTATTTTTAAAAAATTTACGGAAAGTTTCTCACTCTTCTCTAAGGTCCCTAAATAGTGGCTAGGTTAGCTAAGGAGAGAAAACAAGGTCATTTAAAACCAGGATATTACTGTAACTGTCAATTCCCCAAAGTATTTACAGCTGTCTAACTTTCAATTTTCAACCTGACTACAAGTTAAGAAATAAAAAGGCTGGGCTGGGAAATGGCGGTCAGTAAGTGCTGCCCTTACGAGCTCAAAGACCCAAACTCTCTCCTTGGAATCCATGTAAACAAAAGCCAGGGGCTGGTGTGTGCCTGCAGCCCTGCATGCGGAAGGCAGCAATAGGAGGAAGGGGACAGGGGCTGCTGGCCAGTTAGCATAGTGCCTAGTGTATTTGGCAACTTCAAAGCCAATGAAAAACCCTGCCTCAAAACAAAGGGTGGGCAGTACCTGAGGAACACCACCTGAGAAATGACATCCCAGCTGTCCTCTTGCCGCCACATGTATGTTCAGACACATGCAGACAAAGGAAATCTGTAGTCCCTACTTACCGTCTTCTGCTAGGATCTTGGCTGCATCTTTATCTTCTTCCCACTTCCCAGTCACAAAGCAATCTCTGATGCTGTTTACAACCTGCCACAGAAAAATCAGCACTTAACTTGTGCAAAACAAGTAGTTTTGGGCTTTTTTTTGGGGGGGGGTGTCTTTTTGAGACATGGTCTACCTGTAGCCCCAGCTGACCTAGAACTTGCTATATAGAACAGGCTGGGCCCAAACTCAGAGATCTGTCCACCTCCGCCTCCCAACTGCTGGGATTAAAGGCATGCACCACCATGCCGGTCAAATGACTGTTCTGGAGAAATGATAGCAGGCAACAACTTGCCTTAAAAATTTCTCAGGGCTCTTTAACTGGGTGGCACAAGCCTGCAATCTTGAGGCAGATATTCAAGGTCAGCCCAGACTACGTACTGAGACCCAGGCCAGTTTTGGCTAAACAGAGTTAGTCTCAAAAACTTAGTAAGTAAATACATACTTGTATGGATATTTTCATTCCATGTAAGACTGTAAGATCACTTTTGACACTGACAATATAACCATAGACATACAACCTGCCACAACATTAAGCAGTGGATCTATAGAGTACTATTAGCCCACTGACCTTGCAGGTAACCACGTTTTTACTAATCCACTCAACTAATTTTCAAAGTGTATCACTGTTCCAAGACAATGTCAATAGGAGAGAATTTTACAAAGTTGGTCTTGTTACGTGTTAATCCAAATGTACCATGTTTGCATAAAAACTTAATTCCTATAGAATGGCAGGAAAACATTTGCAAATCATGTATCTGAAGGGGCATGTACCCAGAATACATAAAAACTCTTAGGCAAACAGAAGCTGGAGAAATGGCTCAGCAGTTAAGAGCACAAAGTGCTCTTCCAGAGGGACCAGAATTTGATTCTCACAACTACCTATAACTCCAGCTCCAGGGGATCCAACACCTCTGGCCTCTGTGGGCACAGATACATCATATGATTAAAAAGAGAATAAATCTTTTTTAAAAACAGGAGGCAGTATGAACAGATATTTCTTAAAAGCATACATACAAATAGAAATCACCTGCATTGATGCTCAACATCATTAGCTATCAGGGAAATGCAAATCACTACTACCACAACGTGGCATCATTTCCCCTAGAGTGGCTATAGTAAAAGAGACAGATATAAATAACTGTTGGTGAAGATGTAAATAAACTAGAAGCCACAAATAATGCTGGTGGGAATGTAAACTGCACAGCTATTTTTGGAAAAGAGAGGAGGACTACATAAGGGAAAAAACTTTTCACGAATCTCATCAATAGTCACTAACGTGTACTACTACTGACACTGTTCTGTAGGTGACAATGAGATAAGGGAGAAGAGCAGTCATGTGACTACCTTCAGATTCAACCAGGGAATAATTCTCTAGTGGGAAAGTAGTTACAGCTGTAGCTACAATGTATAAAGTTCTGAACATGAAGGAACATCTCTGCATGAATCCTAGCCCTAGCAGCTGGGAAGACCTAGAAACAATAACCAGGTAACATCAAATAAGGACTCCTACACTAAGATTGATACTCAAATACCATTTTCTAAAAGAAATCAGCATGTTTTATGGCTGAGCCCAAATCTGGTGTCAAAAGCATACAAGATGATAATGGATACCCCATATCAGAGAGCAAAGACTCCTTGAAGAATGACTATGTTCATGTCAAAAGAACCTAGGAGCCACGTGAGCCCCTCCCATGGACCCTAGAGGAAAAAGCATGAGCTTGTAAGGGTAACAGGTGCACAGAATGAGACACACTAACAATATTTAAATCCATGACGTTTTAACACAATCACCTTGGAAAATCATTTCTAGAAAGTATTTTGCTGGGCGTGGTCACACATGCTTCTTTAATCCTGGCACTTGAGAGGCAGGCAGATCTCTGTGAGTTCGAGGCCAGCCTGGTCTACATAGTGAGTTCCAGGCCAGCTGGGGCTATAGAGACTGACCCTGTCTCAAAAACACCAAAACAACAACAAACAAATAAACAAAAAAAAGTATT
This sequence comes from Nannospalax galili, assembly GCF_000622305.1. NCBI lineage: Eukaryota > Metazoa > Chordata > Mammalia > Rodentia > Spalacidae > Nannospalax > Nannospalax galili. The sequence continues at coordinate 161,911 of NW_008337664.1, read as the reverse complement.
TTTAAAAAATCAAGCCTTTATCCTCCATAACCCAACATTAGTTGATAATAAGTTTCTCTTTATATAATTATTCCAGTTAATAATGATAAATACTTGACTTTCCATTCTATAACCTTAAGAAATTAATGGTCCTATGCCACTGAACACCAACTGCTAATACCAAGTAAAGAGTCAGACTTCATGTGCTTCCTAAAGAAAGGTTCTAGCTGGGTGTGATGGCACACACCTTTAGTCCCAGAACTTGGGAGGCAGAGGCAAGCAGATTTCTGTGAGTTCCAGGCCAGCTGGGGCTGTCTTAAAAAGATCCAAAAAGTTCCACCACCTAGAAAGAAGGAATGCAAAAATTCCTAAAAATTTTAAAAAGGTCATGAATTTGGGGGACCTGTTAGGGAGAGTACAGGGTGGTTACGATCAAAATACATTATATACATGTATGAAATTATCAAAAAATATTACATTTAAAAAAAAATCAAACTTAGCCAAGCATGGTGATACATGCCTTTAAGCCCAGCACCAGGGAGGCAGAGACAGCAGATCTCTGTGAGATTAACAAGACTCCATAGTAAGTTCCAGGCTAGCTATAGCTACAGAGAGACTGTCTCAAAAAAATCAAACTTGCCAGGTGTGGTGGCACAAGCCTTTAATCCCAGCTCTCAGGAGGCAGAGGCAGGCAGATCTCTGAGAGTTTTCGAGGCCAGCCTGGTCTACATAGTGAGTTCCAGGACAGCTGGGGCTACAGGGAGACCCTGTGTCAAAAAAAAAAAAAATCAAACTTAACCCACCAATATCTTAGAATCTGTATGTTTTGTCCATGGAGTAATTACAGCCATTTATGTGTTTATTTAATTTTAGCCTAATTAAGAATAATTAAGATAAAATTACTTCTTCAATCTTGGTAACCACATTAGAAGTGCTCAAAAGCCACAGGCAGCCACACTGAACAGCCCAGACACAGACTATTCCCATCGCCACAGAAACTATATTTAAAGGAAATCCAGAAGAAAGAACCTGGCAAACTGCACACAAGGACACAATGCACCCCACAAAATAAGCCCCCAATATGAGAAACTCTACACATCAAACTCTTGGTTCTTTCAACAAAGCAAGGAGGGAGGGAGGAAGGAAGAGGGAGGGAAAGGGAAGGGGGAAGGGAAGAAGAACGAGAAGGGGATGGGAAAGTAAACCACGTACAGCTAAACTGTGCAGGTTAGTGATGCAAACTTGTGAAGACAAGCCCAGATCACAAGTCTAGATGCAGTTCCACCCACAGAAGAAAGGGCCTGTTACAGCGGTATCACACACAGCACTTCTGGGAAGTCGGGGCCACAGGAATATCCACTTCCTAAAAATTCATGTTTAATCATAAAATTATTTGTGATTTCCTTTATCTGCATTCAATTTTTCACTAAAAGATGTGTAAGCAAAATCTCATAAACATTAAGTGCTAACACAATGAGTTATAAGTAATCTGAGGAGTAACATTAAGCTAAACTGAATGACAAGATATCAGTCTTGGGAAGATAAAAAATTCCCAAAGACAAGTATGGGAATGGGGAGTCTAATGTGGGATTCCACCCTGGCAAGGTTGAGCGTTGAATTAATTCCAGTTTGACTAGAGCCGGGTGAGCCAGGGGAGGAACAGCTGTGTCAAGGAGCAGAAATTATGTGTGCCAATCAAGACACTCTATATGCTAGTTGTAAGACACAAATGTTTCAGATGCATTAAAAACTGATGTGCAATGCTTTAAGTAAAGAGCAATGGTGTCATTCACACTAACAGCAGAACATCTTCCTTTTCTCCACGACACAAGTACACACAGAGCACGCTGCTGCTAAGTGTATAATAAATACACTAAATACATCTGGAGAAATGACTTCTTAGAAAAATAAAGCCAGAGACAAATTAGAGAAATGAAGCCAGTGACAAGCAGGCAATACTGAAGTCAGACAAGGTTCTTCCAGAACAATTCTTCAATTCTGTCATTGCATCTGTATGTGGGGAGGGAATCAGGGGACTGACTTTAGGGTCTCCATATGCTAGGTAAGCACTCTGCCATTGAGCTGTGCCTCTAGCCCCAATTCTTTCATTAGTAAACATACCACTCAGCATCACGTTACCTCCTCTAAATCCCAATCGTGTGGTGCTTCCACGAGAAACCTGGAGCAGTCCAAAGAGTCCGCCTTGTGCTTACACGCTCTACCAGGCTGGCTGACACGGAACAGTCCTCCAAGCTCTTCAGGGGCATCTCCATCTTCTTCTTCATTATCCTCTGTCACTGAAGAGTCACCGAAAAGAAAGGTGAGAATAAAAACCTCAACCCCAAGCCTCCCCGCCCTCAAATGGTTAGACCATACATCTCAGGGTTCAAGGAGCTGTGGGTCCCTGCTCACAGTAAGTATGGTGGTGGGCCAAGAGCCCCCCAAAAAGCCACCACATGATTAGCTGGAGGACTTATCCTCTGGTAAGCAGCAGCAGAGACCACTGAGGAGTGAGAATATTGGAGGCTGGGGAAGGGAAGACATTTAAAGGCAGAACTTTAAATTATTATAGAGGATTTTCTGAAGAGTATTTGGTTCCCCAATGTCCTTGGGCAAAAAATCTAAAAGAAAATCAGCTCATGCCACTCTCCAATTTTGCCATGAAGCAACTGGGAAGCATGACACAAAGCTCGTCACTTTATTTCTGCATTCTATTTCAAAATGAACATAGAAACAGGCTTAATAAACTAAAAACATCAGTGAACAAGGGCAGGAAGGAGAACACAGTACACTACAGGGCCTGCAGTCTCAGAAAGGAAAAAACAAAACATAAAAAAAGAAATAAAAAAAATACATAAAAAACTTTCACAGGTGGAAATACTTTCCTAGCATCAAACTGTACAAAAAAAAAAGTCTCATGAAGGACTTTTAAATAGGGATTATAAAATGACATAATGGACAGTATTCTCGTTAAAACTTCTATGGCAACCCACTAGTCTACTTATGGACCTCATGACATGATTAAAACCATCTGCCAAGGCTAATGAGATGGCTCAGCAGGTGAAGGTGTTTGCCACGCAAGCCTGATGACCTGAGTTTGATCCCTAAAATCCATGAAAAGGTAGTAGAAAACTGACTCCATAAAATTCTTCACCAACCTCCACACCTTGGCAATGTCCTCCCCACTCCCATTATGCACATACACACACACCATCAATTTTTTAAAACACTTTAAATCTGTTAAAAAAAAAAAAAATTCTACCAATATAAAATCTGGCAGCACAAGCCCAATCTCCAGCCACTCACTCATTTCCTTTTCAGAAAGCGATCCACAAACCTAAACACTTCTAGTTCTGAAGCAGAGGTCTTTACCTGTCCCATAAATCAGCTTTCGCAGGTTTGGCGTGGCCTGCTGCTGCCTAAGAAAGGCCTCTGCCGCCTTCCTGGAGAGGTCATCCTTCCACTTGAGGGCACCTGGAAGACAACACCAGTCACACCTGCTCACCTGTCCTCCCTGCCACAAGCCCCAAAGCTCATCCATCCTAAGACCCCATCATATCACATTTAAGTAGTTAGCAAATCCCCAAACATCCCCATAGCAACAGTTCGCATGCCAAATGTATATAACCAGCTACTTCGATTTAAGCATGCCTAGCCTTTCCGTAGCACATTTACCAGACGTTTCTGTGGGGCAGCTTTCTTCCTCGTGATCCTCTTCCTCTTTGAGTAAATCTTCAATGTCACTGGTCTCATCAACGAAGTTCTCTGACTCTGGTTTCTGCCCACTGTCCCCCAGAGGCTTGGCAAGCTTCGTCCTAACAGCCTCTCTGCTTTCCGAGTCTTCATCCTCTGAGCTGAGTGAGCTTTCCTCAGATTCGTCTTCAGATGGAAACGCCTCCTCAGCTGTGCAATGGCCAGAATCAGAGGTGGTGAGGGCAGCTTTTCCCCCTGGAGAAGACTTCTCTACTTCCTGGTCAGCACTCCAATCATGAGCTGGTGACAGTCTTGCTTCACCATCTCCTCCAGGAGATTTGGATTCCAAAACGTCCCTCCCTCCTGCAGGGGAGTCTTCGTCTTCATCTTCGTCCTCGTCCTCGTCCTCATCCTCATCCTCATCCTCACTGCTTCCGTCAGCATCCTCTGCCTCCCCGTCGTCCCCCGAGCTCCTCTCCAGATCATCGTCGCTATCCGCAAATGCTGGCACATCCACCTCACTGTCTTCTTTCTGCTCCTCAAGCTTCTGCCTTTTACTACGCTTAGACCTGGTGATGTTAGCATCTTCCTCTTCCGTCTAATCATCACTAGAGCCACTTTCCATCCTGTCATCTTCAGACATGTCTTCATCATCATCATTTTCTTCATCTCCAGACACATCTACCTTATCTCCAAAAACGGCTTTCCGACGCACTCGACCAGTTTTCACATCCACTTGCTTTTCTTCTTTTGGCATCCACAGCCTGTATCCAAAAAAATGCAAACTGGTTCAACTTGTACAGTGATTAGCTTAATCTAGAAATGGCAATCCAATCAATAAGGCAAAGAAATGGGACGCTGGGACAGAGGATCTAAAAAGTTCTAGGCCTGCCTAGGCTACACAGTGAGTTCAAGACTACCTGGGCAACTTAGCGAAACCCTGTACCTCAATTAAAAAGAAAGGACTGGGAATACAGTTGAGTCATAGAGCCTGCCTAGCACGTGCAAGACTCTTAGTCCAATCACTAGGACCACTATAAAACACCATCACATTCTTTAAAATGACCCAGCAAAGAAAAACGGTCTGACAAACACTGAATAGTTAATAAGCCAATTCATGCCCTATCACTTGTAAAGCACTTACAGAGAGAAAAGACTTTTTATAAAATGTAAGCCTAGATTATCCTATTGTGTCAGAAAGTGACATCCACATGCCTAAAGGAATGTGTGTAAAGGGGAAAAGACTGAGCACTCTAACGGGCACATCTGGGAAAATGTAGGCATCAAGAAAAAAATGACAGTAACACAAAGAATAGAGCTGCGTGTGGTGACGAACACCTTTAAACCCAGAACTCTGTAGGCAGAGAAACTGAGTTTCAGGCCAGCCTGGTCTACATAGTGAGTTCTAGGCCAGTTAGGGGTACAGAGAGAACCTGTCTCAAAACTCTCCCTGCCCCTCCAAAAGAGTAAAACACAAGTCCATTAGTAGTCAGCAATGAGACAGCAATAAAGTAGGCGGTGAAACGTGGTTTTTAAAGAACGTCAGCTGGCCATGTGGGTGTTGCTAGTATTGCAGAATTCAATGATGTCCCTTCCACATAGGGGCTGGACTCTTTAAAGTCCCTGTATAACTTAGGCAAGTCTGGGCCTCTGGCTAATCTGAAGACAGACAAGGTGTAAGCTTTGAAAACCCACCTGAATCCAGAAGAAATAAAATAAGAATCAGGATGAAAATCAAAACTGAATTCTTCTGTGATAAGACCAAAATACAAATTAACAGTGAGGAGCAAGGAGAGAGGTCTGTCACCAGCTGGTCTGTCACCAAACTGAGAAGGTGGAGGTGCAAGACAGTCCCTAGGAAGCCTGACTTCCAGCAGGATCATTCCAAGATAAGAACAAGTGATCCTGCTGCGTTCTGAAATCAGGAAGAACAGGAAAACAGACCTAAGAACTACCACAAAGTTTCATCTCAGCCAGATACGACAAGAATGCAGTTTCCCCCAAAAAAGTGAAATAAACAACAATGAAGTGTCAAAGGAGCCTTCAGAAAAAAAGATTTCTGTACACAGATGGGTTTTCTAAACGAGAAAATAAGAGAACGGCAGCCAGCCACAACTCCAACTTTCAGAGGCTTCATGAGGCTGGTTTTAAGAAAATGGAATCCACTGGTGAACATGTGGTGAGAAAGAAAGAAACGCTTTAAAGAGCGCAACAACTCAAAGAACTAAAGCAGCAGCTCGGCAAAGAGAGGGGTGGGGACTCCAGTTTCGCTCAGAGGAGATACCGTGCCTTGTGCTCCACCAGCCAACAGTGAGAGCTCAGTCCCACAGAGCTTGAAGTCCCAGCACTGTGTCTGAAGAGGTCAGGTAAGCACTCTGCTCTCAGCAACTAAAGCCAATGTCAACTTTTTAGCTGTTCCTAAAAAGAACAAGCTTAGATGCTCACTGAGCAAGACTGCAACCCAAGTCTCCACACGAGCCTACCTGGGAATCCCTCAAAAGGCCACTCAAGTTAAAGACCACTGAGAACAATCTGATGCTGGCAAAGGAAGAAACAAATGTTCTGCTCCTGTAAACCTGTAACTTCCTAAAATTAAGCATACATCTTTGCCTAAAGCCTCTCCATATTTATAAAGTCAAAATGAAAAAGATAGAAAGAATGAATGCCACCTGGCGCTGGGAGGGCTGGTGCTTATCCCAGCACTTTCAAGGGTAGGAGGATCAAGAGTTCAAGGGAAGACTGGGCAACACAGCAAGTTCAATGCCAGATGAAAGTAAATACCAAGCCCCTGTCTCAAATAAAAAGGACCAGAGAGAGATCAGTGCTAGACTGTTTGGCTAGTCATGTGCAAGGCCCTGCCTGATTTGATCCTCAGCACCACACAGGAAAAGAATGTCTGCTAACAAATGTGAAAAAAATGACAGATTGAGAATGTTGCCATTTTGAAGTCACTAAAGCCATTAACTGGTATAGAATCACTGAGATGCTAAACCCATGGGATAAACTGAAAGCTACACAGAGCTATTCAATGTAGTGCTGCATATACAATTATGAAACTATCAATTACAAAAAACTAAAAGGTGTGCCATAAGAGAATTCATAAGCCAATACATCAGCAATGACAAAATGACTATATAAAGAATAGACAGAAAAGGTAAATGCTCAGAGTATTTAAATAAAGTTTAGGTATTTGAGATTTAGCTCAGAGGTAGACAGACCACTTGCCTAGCAATTTAGTGTAAGGCCTTGGGCTCCTCAGTCCTCAGCAGATGGGGGGGGGGTGGAGGAAAGAGTTTAATTGTATTAAGCTGTATGCTTCTATGTACACAGATTGATTAAAATAGAAAAAAAGAAAAAAACAACTACCTAATATGGTAATGGTGTTTTCATCACGACCTTTCCATGATACATTATAACAAGTTCTATTCTCCATCATCTCTATTATTTTCAGAAGGATCATGAGGCATGAATCAACAGAACAAAAATCAAGGCTTACCAAGTACCCACTAAGTACAAAAGTATACAAGCACCCAAGCTTCCAATCCAGACTGAAAAAGAAGATATCCGTTACTGGACAACTGATGCCCATGGAGCTAAAGCAATCTAAAAGAAACAGAGACAAGCGATGTGGCTTTGGACAGACATGCATAGGCATCTAGACACTGCCCTACAATTTTGGCCACCAAAAGATAGCCAAGTGGCCTGAGGTCTCCTAGAGAACTCAAGAAACCCATGGCAAACATTTAGTAGCATTGGAGAATATTCTGAACACGTCTGTTGAAAACAAAGTCATGTTTTTCTTTGAGAAAATACTACCATGTGATGTTATTTAAGTGAAAAAACACCAAGAGATATATGAATATACACAGCAAAACAAAAAACCAGAGTTGAATCTACCAAAATAAAAAGTGTTATGATGACAGAATGACAGACGGGTGATATAATTTTCATTGTACCTTTTTAAAATTAAAAATTAGAAAAGTGCCAGCGAGGTGGCTCAGTGGGTGAGGTGCTTGCTGCCAGCCTGATGACCCGAGTTCAATTCCTGGGGCCCACATGGTAAAAGGAGAACTGACTCCTATAAGCTGTCCTCTGACCGCCACATACACGCTGTGGCACATGCATTCCCTCCAACACACAATAAATATAAGAATTTTTAAACAAAAAAATAAGAAGAGAGGTAGACTTACCCCTGATTATCTATATCCTCTGACCCCAAAGGTTTGGAATCAGAAAAGAGCGTCACTCTGCTTGAAGCCATCTTGGCATCGATGCTGGCATGAGTGGAGATGAGGCTCTGGACCAGTTCATGGGTGGGTCCCTTTTCCTCCTGTCAAGGCCACCGAAGGGCAAGTAAGGAAAGCACAAGGATTTGGGGGAGATGTACTGGTTTCACCATTTCCCAAAATTACTCTAAACTGGACTGGAGAGATGGATGGCTCAGTGGTTAAGAGCATGTACTGGTCTTGTACACCCAGGTTCAGTTCCCAGCACCCATATCAGGCAGCTCACAACCACCTCTAACTCCAGGTCCAGGGAGAACTCTGGCCACTTTGGGCACCCACA